>NW_027422695.1:600000-995000 GCF_048934315.1 Petromyzon marinus | reverse complement strand
ACACGCACATACAGACACGCACGCACAACAACAACCGCCATTCGGCCACTAAGTGGCAGTGATGTCACCATGACGCTTGTGCCAGGCTAGGTGCACGTTGAAGCCACGTGAAGTATCGAACGCCCGCTGGCCGGAGGTCACGGGGCAGACCCAGGTGCCACGGGTCGACTGAGATGACTGGCTGATGCACCAACTGTGTCCCCTACTGTACCACCACTACCACCACTACTACCACCACTACCACTACTACCACCACCATTATCACTACCACCACAACTACCACCACCACAGCCACTACTACCACTACCACCACCATCACTCCACCACCACCACCATCCCTACCACCACTACTACCACCACCACCACTACCACCATCATCACTACTACTACCACCACTAATACCACTACCACCACCCACCACTACCATCACCACTACTACTACCACCACCACAACTTCCACCACTACCAGCACAACTTCCACCACCACTACTACCACTACCACCACCATCACTACCACCACTACCAATGCCACCACCAACACGACTACCACTACCACCACCATTACTACTACCATTATCATCACCACCACCAATAGCACCAGCACTACTACCACCATCACCACTACTACCACCACCACCATCACTCCACCACTACCACTACTACCACCACCACTACTACCAGAATCACTACCACCACCGCCACTATTTCCACCACTACCACCACAACTTCCACCTCCACTACTACCACTACCACCACCATCACGAACACCGCTACCAACACCACCACGACTACCACTAACACCACCACTACTACAACTACCACCACTACTACCACCACCATTATCACTACCACCACCACTACTACTACAACCACCACTACCACCACCACTACCACCAACACCACCACCACAACTACCACCCCCACCACAACCACCACCCTCACGGTGACTCTCACCTCCAGCTCGTGCTCCGCCTGCCTCTCTCTGTCCAGCGGCCTGCTGGTGGTGTGGATGACGCCTGTGACGAGTCGTTCACCAGAGGTGAACCACAACCCTCCCACGCCGGCCGGCACACGCACACGGTGGGGTGGGGGGCGTCAACGTGGAGACGGGGTGGGGGGGGGGGTAGCTCGTCAGTTGACAACTTAAAGACGACATCACCACGTGATGTCAGGCTATGTTGGGTCACATCGTGCCAAATGGAAATGCGTCGATAGTAAATGTTGTTGGATTTGCTCTCTATACACTACAATACACTACAATACACGCTATACACTACGCTACACACTGCTATACACTACACTATACACTACTATACACTACACTATACACTACTATACATTACACTATACACTACACTATACACTACAATACACTACTATACACTACAATATACACTACACTATACACTACGCCAAGCACTATTATACACTATACAATACACTATACACTACACTATACACTTATACACTACAATATACACTACTATACACTACACTATACACTACTATACAATACACTATTATACACTACACTATACACTTATACACTACAATATACACCATAATACACTACAATACACGCTATACACTACGCTACACACTGCTATACGCTACACACTGCTATACACTACACTATACACTACTATACACTACACTATACACTACGCTATACACTGCTATACACTGCTATACACTTCGCTATACACTATACACTACACTACTATACACTACACTACTATACACTACACTACTATACACTACACTACTATACACTACACTATACACTACGCTGCACACTGCTATACGCTACACACAACACTGTACACTACACTGCACACTACACTATACACTACACTATACACTACACTATACTACTGTAGAGGTGTTAACTACGCGCTGTTGCGTAACCTGCATTGCCACCAGGGCAGTGCAGCATTACCCCTGGGTACAACGGTTGGGGTCAGTCGAGGTGAAACGAATCGAAGACAGAAGACTGGGCTGAAGCCTAGCTAGGACCCTGGACCAGCCTTCCAGCCCTTCTAAGGGCTAAGGCTCGGCATACCCAGTGGTCAGGACCCACCGGGCCAGCGGTGGGTCAGATAGCCTCCCCTAGGTCCTAGCCGGAGGACTAGGATAGCGGTAGACGTGTGAGTCCCGCCAAGTCCGGAGGTTGTACCTCCTTAGGTATCAAGGAGGTTAGCGGTAGACGTGTGAGTCCCGCCAGGTCCAGAGGCTGTACCTCCCTAGGGTATCGGGTGAGGGGACCGAATATCCCTCTGTGTGTGTTAAGCGTTGTACAAGGAAATAATACAATAAACAGAGTGTGCCTCCTAAAGAAGTCTGCTCGTCCTTACAACACTACACTAAAATACACTACAATACACTATACACTACGCTATACACTACGCTATATACTATACACTACACTATACACTACACGCTATACACTACTATACACTACGCTACACACAACACAACACACTACGCTACACACAACACAACACACTACACTACACACAACACTACACTATACACTACACTATATACTACACTGCTACACACTACACTATACACTACACTATACACTACGCTACACACTGCTATACGCTACACACAACACTGTACACTACACTATACATTACTATACACTACAGTACTATACACTATACTATACACTACACTATACACTACGCTATACACTATACACTACACTATACACTACACTATACACTACGCTACACACTGCTATACGCTACACACAACACTGTACACTACACTATACATTACTATACACTACACTACTATACACTACACTATACACTACACTATACACTACGCTATACACTATACACTACACTATACACTACGCTGCAAACTGCTATACGCTACACACAACACTGCACACTACACTATCGTTGTAAATGTTGTGGATTTGCTCTCCACCCCCAGCACCACCGCCCCCACCTGTGCTGGTGTTTATGCTGAAGAATCCCTGCGGGTCTCCGCAGACGATGTTGAACGTGAGGCCCCTGCCCCGCGCCTCCCCGGCGGTGTCGGCGGCGGTGTCGGCGGCGGCGTCGGCGTTGTCCGGGTCCCAGGCGTCAACTTGCGCTGCCGCGATGCCCCCTGGGGAGTTCTCCGCCACCTCGGCCCGGTACCACGGACGCGACGCCCGTGGGGGGTTGTCGTTCACGTCCTGGGGGGGGGCGGCGGGATGGGGGCGGGAGAGACGCACGGCATTCGCATCGTGTCGTTTTAAAACGCAGCGGTGCAAACGCACGCACTCACACGTGCGTGCGTGCGCGCAAGTGCGCACGGGTTCCCGTACCTGCACCTCCACGTAGACGTGCAGCGTAGCGAAGCGAGGGACGAGTCCGCGATCCGTAGCGCGCACCGCGAGCCAGTAGCTGCTCGCCGTCTCGCGATCCAGCGGCCGCGCCGTGACGATTGCCCCTGCCGGCGCGGGACACGGCGTCATTAGCCGCGAGGGTTTTTAGTTTTTTTAGTTTATTTATTTTGGTTATAGCCCTGTGAGCCATTCGGCGCTTGAATCGGGTGCAACCACAACAAACAAACAAAAACACGAACAAGAAAAACATCTTACAGTGACTATGTGACTGTGCAGGATGAGGGGGGGAGGGAGGAGGGAGATAGTGGTGGTAGCTGTAGTAGTGGTGGTTGTAGTGATAGCAGTAGTGGGTGTGATCTACCGGTCTCCGGATGAACGCTGAAGACCCCCAGGTCGGACCCGTCCACGAGGGAGTACCGCACCTCCCCGTCGATCCCCCGGTCTTCGTCCGCGGCAGCGACGGTGACGACGACGGCCCCCGCGGGGGCGTCCTCCCGCACGGCGGCGGCCGCCGCGAACTCCGCGAACCGCGGGGCGTGGCGGTTCTCGTCCACGTCCGCCACCTCCACCGTCGCCCGGCAGACCGCCGGCGGCGGCCCCCCGGGGTCGCCGTCGCGCGCGGCCACCGACAGGTCGTAGCGGCGTCGCCTCTCGAAGTCGAGCGGCCGCGCCAGACGCAGGGCCCCGCTCGTCTCGTGCACCGCGAACGTGACGCCGTCCTCGTCCTCGCCCCGCAGGGAGTAGCGCGCCTCCCCGGCGGGGCCGCCAGCGTCGAGCCAGCCGAGGACGGCCCCCACCGGGACGTCCTCGGGCACGCGGAGGCGGAGGGGGGCCGGCCCGCACGCGGGCGCGCGGGTCGCGGCGACGGCGACGCGCGGGGCGTGGGCGTTCGCCCGGCTCACGTTTACCGCGACGCGCGCCGAGCCGCTCAGCCCGCCGCCGTCGACGGCCGTCACCTTGAACTCGTGCGGCCCCGCGTCGCCGGGCTCCGTCAGCCTCCTGGCGAGCGTCACCTCGCCGCTCGCCGGGTGCACGGCGAAGGCGTCCGAGCGCTGCTCCAGGGCGTAACTGAAGCGCCCGTTGGGGCCCTCGTCGGCGTCCGTGGCGGCGACACGTAGGACCGTGGTGCCCGCCGGCGCGTCGTTGGCGACGCTCGCGGCGTACGACAAAGCCGAAAACAGCGGATTCAGGTCGTTGCGGTCCAGCACCTGGACGAAGACCGTGGCGGACGCCGAACCGCGGCTGTTCTCGGAGAACGCCTTCACCCCCAGCGTGTAGCCGTGGCGCTCCTCGCAGTCCAACGGCACGCCCCTCGTGCGGACGCGCAGGAACCAAAAGTCGCCCACGACGAGCCCCTCCGCCTCGAACGCGGCCCCCTCGTCCCCGGACACGACGGCGTACCGGGCCCCGGGGGCCGAGCGGCCGACGTGGATCCCCATCTTGTCGTGGCTCTCCACGTACGTCCCGGGCGCGGAGTTTTCGTAGACGGTGGCTTTGTAGGACAAGCTGGTGAAGCGCAGGGCGGGCTTCGGCCGGCCCCGTTGGCCCTCGAGGCATTTCCCGCACAGCGGCAGCAGCAGCAGGAGCAGCAGCGGGAGGAGCGCCGAGGCCATCGTGTTGGGCGTCGGGCTCTGCGCCCGAGAGCCGCCGACGACACGGAGCCGCGGTCGGAGAGGTGGGCGACGCCAAAGTCTGGCACTCCCAATGGGGTGTCGGTCCTCCTCCTCTAACATGTCAGATCAAGACCAAACACAAACCAAACTATTTTTTTTTGCCAGGTAAGGCGCCCCGCTGAGCTACCGGGTAGTGCTTTTTGAGAAGCGAATTGGCTGTCGTGAACGATAGCTCAACAAAGTGGCTCATCATCGTCGTCGTCACCTCATGGACATTTATAATTACAGCAGCAGCCAAATACTTGAAAAGGCACGTTTCTACAGGCACAGAGATCCACAGAAACCCACCCACTGCGAGACCAGAGAGACCCACTCACCTTGGTAGGGTGTGGGCTGGGCCGCTCCCCCGGCCACGCTACAATAATACTATCTAAGCGCAGTAATAATAATATCTAGGGGCTCCATAGTAGTAACAGGACGCATTGGTGTGGAGTGGGGAGAAGAGGACATTCAACCTCAGCGTGTTGTGTGCGTTTTTGTTGCATTTTTAACGCGAATGAAAATGTGTGCCGATCGTGTGTGCATTGCTAGGGGCAACCCCTGCCAGCGGTGCAAAGTGTAATTATATAAATGCTTACGATACCAATGTGTGCGACTTGCCTTGTAGAGTGTGCAGGCGAATAAAAAAGGACGCACGCCTCCGTCGATGGTGCGTGAGAGCTTGCAGGGGCCAACCGTGCGAGCGTTGTGCACGTGCGCGCAGCTGATGACGTTGTCTCCGGGCCGAGGCGCGTGGGGAAATAAATAAATAAAATAGCCGCAAACCTAACTAAATATTTAAAGGGAAATCGCCAACACAACTCAACTTTAACTCTTTTGAATGCGAGCGACGGGAAGACGGCACAGCGCTTGCCCACGGCGTGCTTCCTGGCAGAAACATTTCTCACGTGAACCCCACGGTTTGGTAGCCAAATCCCTCGCAAGCACGCGTGCACAGACGGACACAGACAGACGATAAAATTAATTGTATAGGTTAGAGAGACAAAGACCCCCCCGTGTAGCCTTAACAGACTGTAGGGGCAAGTGCTGTTTGCGAGCGCCTACGAAGACCGGTAACGGTACACGAGGGGGTGGGTGGCCAGCAACCACGCCTGACCGCCTTTGTCTCCCCAGTGGCGATGTTTACACACCGCAACAGGTACTCATTTGAGGCTGAGTCGACCTAGGGGAGGCCCAGGATCGGTTTAGATAATCGTCACTGATTGTGTTGGCCGTGAGCGGGAATCGAACCCGGGTCGCTGGGTTCATAGCGCAGCGTGCCAACCGCTACACTACCGCTCCCCATATAGACCACACACACCACATTATTATATATACAGGTAGTCCCCGACTTACGATGGAGATGCGTTACCACGTAAGGCGAAAATGGCCTTAGCCTACCCAGGAGTCTTAAAGAATGGTGATAGTTTAGCAAAACAGAGCAATTTACAGTATCGTACTGTATAAACTATATACTGTATGTATTTGTTAATTACAATACTGTATTGCACAGTAAAATTCAAAGTAAAAAACAAGGTAAATTCTTAGCCTACCTATGTGAACTGCAATTTCATGGAAAGTGTTTTCAGGAAACAATCCTATCTGCTATAAAAACTTTTAACATGCATTAAACGTATGTATCGTAGTAACCCTAAAATGAAATCGCTAAAGCTATGTTATCATACACGCATTGAACGTATCGTAACGTATCATATTGTACTGGACTCACCAAGATTCTGTCCGTCGTCTGCACACTTGAACGATGTTAGGTTGTTGATGGCCACATTAACTTAGTTGTTGGAAGAGAAGGATGGCAATGATCAAGTTACAGTCTCGTACCTCGTAGCACGCTGCTGCGTTTGCCTGCCGCGCAAAATTAAAAATATTTTGCTATTTTGTCATATTACTATCGCCATCGTAACTGTGGTGCCACCACAGCGGAGCAACTCCGCCGGCTCTACCCTCTCCTCGCACCCCCCTCCCCATCCCACGAACGCACGCACGCCCCACTAAACACCCGCATGCACCCCCGTAGGGTCGCGAGGAGGGATCACCTGGTGCGATGGGTTTTCACCCGAGGACCCCACTAGCAGGGATGTTCCACGGTTTCCCCGGACCAGGAAATTGGCCGAGCCCCCCAGACCGGATTATATGGCGCCCCCCCCCAAGAAGGGGGCATAGAGCTTTACAGGCCGGCCGCGATGAAGCATACACAGCACGGGGGGGTGGGACCTTCAGCCAGTACCCAGCGGCAGGGTAAACAGTGGGGTGGGAGGGAAAAGCCCCTAGGCAGATAAGAAGTTGACTTAAGTTGGAGGGAACGAGGGGATTATCGATGAGTCAACGGCGAGGAACGCAGGCACAGAGACAATGGGAAGGGGGGGGGATGACGCGACCCCCCCCCCCCCACCCAACGGCCAGAGCGCTCAAAGCGGCCGCAAAGAGGATTCGATTGGATGCGCAGGATGACGTCATGTGACCCGGGGATTAAGGGGCTTTGGAGACATAAGGGGGCCGGAGGGGCGGATTGAATCAGAGTTCTTCTGGAGCGGCGGGAGAGACCAGCCGTCCTCAGCGTCCGTGCGACGCCTGCAGGGTGGAGCTGGAAACGGTCGGCCAGAAAAAGTCCCCGAGGCGAGCATCTTCCCCAGCCCCCATCGGGCAGCTGAAGAGGTGAGTGGGTACGGGAAAGGGGGGCCAATTCAGTCAGCTCGAGCTTGGGGGATAGACGCACTCTGCGACGGGTAAGTGATAGGAGGAAGGGTGCTGGCTGGAGGGGGCCATAAACGGGGGTTCACTATTCGCTCCGGGAAATAAATCTCAGCACAGACTGACGCTGTGACGCGTGGTGCCATGTGTGCGTCTGTGAAGAGCGGTGGGACAGCAGTCGGCGCAACGACGGTGTGTGGGTGACTTTAATCGGCATAGGCAAGACGCGCACGCGCACAAATAAATAATTAATTAGAGGGACGCTTGAACGCGCCCGCGAGCGTAGTGCGCAGAGAGTAATTAATTATTGATTCCGAGCAACGTTGGCTTGTTGACACAATGGCTTAGCAGAAGTAATTAATTAACTCTAAACAGCCGGCCAGTCAAACCATTACGTCATCCACGCGGTTAGGCCACACGGAGTGGGGGAATCACGCGGCGCCTAATCAACCCCTAGGCGGGCTGGGCCAGCCGCTAGCTATGTCGGTTCCGAGAGACACAAACGCGGAGGGGACGGGGGTGGGGGAGGCAAACACCCCCCCCCCCGCGCGTTGAGGGGGAGGGGGGTACCAGCCCCCACCCATTAGACGTGGCGCCCCCCCCCCCCCGCTCGTGGTGAGTGAGATCAGCCCCCACGTAATGGGGAGTGGGGAGAGGGGCACTAGCCCCCACATAACATCTAAATATCGTAAGTCGGACCGTCGTAAGTCGGGGACCACCTGTATAGAGACCACACACACCACACATTATGATAGAGACCACACATTATTATTTATATAGAGACCACACACACACACCACACATTATTATTATAGAGAGACCCCCCACACACACACATATTCTACAAACAAAATGAAGGTACCCCCATGGGTTCTCCCTGATCAGTGGCACCAAATGTTTTCAATGAGAAATTTGAAACAGATGCCATCCAGCCATCCACCCTACGTCCTTCCTTGTGGAAGAGATACGTAGATGACACTTTCGTCATTTGGCCGCATGGCCTGCCAGCACTGAACCATTTTTTCAACCACATAATTTCCATACACCCATCCATCAGATTCACCATGGAAGTGGAGAATGACGATAAGCTACCATTCCTGGATGTTTTGATCGAGGAGAGGCCTGATGGCTCATTGGGACATTGCGTCTGCAGGAAAGCCACCCACACGGGTTCCTTTCTAAAGCCTGATTCCCAACACCATCCGGCCCAGAAGAATTCCCCCATCAAATCACTACACTGTAGGGCAACACTGCATCTCCGACCAACATCACCGAGCCAGTGAGCCGGAGCACGTACACAAGGCCCTCAAGATGAATGGATATTCAGGCCGCACAATCCACAAAGCTGTATCCCAAACCATGGGGAGACAACCATCTGAGCACCCAGTCAAAACCATCACCTTGCCATACATAGCAGGTGTTACCAAAAAGATTTCCAAAATCTTAAACATACACAAGATCCAGGTACGAATCAATACAATACACAAAATCCGTGATTGATCACATCTGTTAAGGATGTCATTCCTGACATGCAATACCTGGGTGTCTACAAACCAAGTTGTGTCTGCAGCAGCAGTGACATTGGGGAAACGAAACGACGTGTCTCGGACCGTGTTCGCGAACACAAGGCAGATTTGAAACACTGCAGAACCAATACCTCTGCCGTGGCTGTTCATTGTTATAACGCTGTGGGCTTGCACGATATTGTGTTTTCCGAGACCAAGATACTCCGCAAACCTTTGGGCCACCATCGAGATTTGTCCATCAAGCCGTCCAGATATATAAACACAAACAATTTCAACCGAGGAGATGGGCATAAGCCGAGCAATCATTGGAAGGACGTTATGAACCGGGTAAAGTAATAACTTGCTGTGATGCTTCCAACCTTCCTGCCGTTTGGCCGTTACCTCCGACTGAGTTTCATTGCCCTGTGGGATGCACTTTGCATTAACGGGCTGGGGTTCTCACTAACATCGCCACCTCTGCTCCCTTTGCCTCGATGCATCAATGGTTCTTACCGTTCGATGGGCGCGTGTCTCACCTGGCACGGCCACTACTGCGGTGGTTGACGCGCTTGCCTCTCACAGCGCAGGCCTGGCCATTTTGTGCTCCACAGACTTGACGTTCGCTTGGTAATCTCCCCCAATCGCTCTCCCTCTCTCCCATCGACAGTGCCAATCCCCCGTTAACGCTACCGCTGTGTGCAGGCGACGGTGTGCTCTCATGCGGCGACGGAAGCTCATTGACTTTGACACGCTCATCTCTCACTAATCTCTCTCCCCATAATCTCGCCCATTGACACAGCTGACATATACAACCCGTTGTGGTAGCAGCGTTCTCGCTGTGTTCTTCCTAGTTCAGCTGTTCTATACTGCTGGGTTCTGTTTCGCCTGATGACAATCGCTTGTGTTGCGATCGAAACGTCGTGAAATATATTTTATTTTGCGTCTACGCGACTTTAACGAAAGAACCAAGAATATGAACACACATTGTTACCATGATATAGAGACCACATACACATTACATATATAGAGACCGCACATCCCCTGTAGTAGACACATCGTCGAATGCAGTAGCAGTGGTAGTAGTGCTGGCAGTAGTGGTGGTACTAGTGATAGTCGTGGTGGTAGTAATAGTAGTGGTGGCTGTCGTGGTGGTAGTAGCTAGTGGTGATAGTAGTTAGTGATAGTTAGTGGTGAAAGTTACATTGCCACTTGCCTGCAGGGTGGTGAGAGCGGACAGCACCACGTGTGGCCGTTAGCAGCAGCACGGGATGGAGACGGCGGCACGCTGAGGGGTTGGTGACAGCGCTGCCCCTAATAACGTGTTGTAGTGTGTGTGGGTCTCTAAACGTGTTGTAGTGTGTGTGTGGGTCTCTAAACGTGTTGTAGTGTGTGTGTGGGTCTCTAAACGTGTTGTAGTGTGTGTGTGTGGGTCTCTAAACGTGTTGTAGTGTGTGTGTGGGTCTCTAAACGTGTTGTAGTGTGTGTGGGTCTCTAAACGTGTTGTAGTGTGTGTGTGGGTCTCTAAACTTGTTGTAGTGTGTGTGTGGGTCTCTAAACGTGTAGTGTGTGTGTGGGTCTCTAAACTTGTTGTAGCGTGTGTGGGTCTCTAAACGTGTTGTAGTGTGTGTGTGGGTCTCTAAACGTGTTGTAGTGTGTGTGTGGGTCTCTAAACGTGTTGTAGTGTGTGTGTGTGGGTCTCTAAACGTGTTGTAGTGTGTGTGGGTCTCTAAACGTGTTGTAGTGTGTGTGGGTCTCTAAACGTGTTGTAGTGTGTGTGTGGGTCTCTAAACTTGTTGTAGTGTGTGTGTGGGTCTCTAAACGTGTAGTGTGTGTGTGGGTCTCTAAACTTGTTGTAGCGTGTGTGGGTCTCTAAACGTGTTGTAGTGTGTGTGTGTGGGTCTCTAAACGTGTTGTAGTGTGTGTGGGTCTCTAAACGTGTTGTAGTGTGTGTGGGTCTCTAAACGTGTTGTAGTGTGTGTGTGGGTCTCTAAACTTGTTGTAGTGTGTGTGTGGGTCTCTAAACTTGTTGCAGTGTGTGTGTGGGTCTCTAAACGTGTTGTAGTGTGTGTGTGGGTCTCTAAACGTGTTGTAGTGTGTGTGTGAGTCTCTAAACGTGTTGTAGTGTGTGTGGGTCTCTAAACGTGTTGTAGTGTGTGTGGGTCTCTAAACGTGTTGTAGTGTGTGTGGGTCTCTAAACGTGTTGTAGTGTGTTGTGTGGGTCTCTAAACGTGTTGTAGTGTGTGTGTGGGTCTCTAAACGTGTTGTAGTGTGTGTGGGTCTCTAAACGTGTTGTAGTATGTGTGTGGGTCTCTAAACGTGTTGTAGTGTGTGTGGGTCTCTAAACGTGCTGTAGTGTGTGTGGGTCTCTAAACGTGTTGTAGTGTGTGTGTGGGTCTCTAAACTTGTTGTAGTGTGTGTGTGGGTCTCTAAACGTGTTGTAGTGTGTGTGTGGGTCTCTAAACGTGCTGTGGTGTGTGTGGGTCTCTAAACGTGTTGTAGTGTGTGTGTGGGTCTCTAAACGTGTTGTAGTGTGTGTGTGGGTCTCTAAACGTGTTGTAGTGTGTGTGTGGGTCTCTAAACGTGTTGTAGTGTGTGTGTGGGTCTCTAAACGTGTTGTAGTGTGTGTGGGTCTCTAAACGTGGTGTAGTGTGTGTGTGGGTCTCTAAACGTGTTGTAGTGTGTGTGGGTCTCTAAACGTGTTGTAGTGTGTGTGTGGGTCTCTAAACGTGTTGTAGTGTGTGTGGGTCTCTAAACGTGTTGTAGTGTGTGTGTGGGTCTCTAAACGTGTTGTAGTGTGTGTGTGGGTCTCTAAACGTGCTGTGGTGTGTGTGGGTCTCTAAACGTGTTGTAGTGTGTGTGTGGGTCTCTAAACGTGTTGTAGTGTGTGTGTGGGTCTCTAAACGTGTTGTAGTGTGTGTGTGGGTCTCTAAACGTGTTGTAGTGTGTGTGTGGGTCTCTAAACGTGTTGTAGTGTGTGTGGGTCTCTAAACGTGTTGTAGTGTGTGTGTGGGTCTCTAAACGTGTTGTAGTGTGTGTGTGGGTCTCTAAACGTGTTGTAGTGTGTGTGTGTGAGTCTCTAAACGTGTTGTAGTGTGTGTGGGTCTCTAAACGTGTTGTAGTGTGTCTGTCTGGCCTGGGACCTCTCGCTGCGTGTCCTCGTTTCATCTCCCAGATGACTCGTAGCAGCGCCACACCTGTCGGGGAATATATACTGTGTACTGTTGGGGCACAGTATAATTACTTAAGTGATTATAATTATGCTAATAAACCCCAATGATCCAATCGAAATGAGGGATTTCGATGGGATCATTGAGGGGGGGTGGACACGTGCCACCCCACCCCCCACTGGCTCGCCACCGGTTGTACATCAATAATTATATTGTTGGGGAACAGCCACAATTAATTATCACTAATTATCATTAATTGTGGCACGTGCGTGCCTTTGATGTTCGGAATGACGAGCACGCAGCATCAGCTGTGATCACAACGCAAGGCCGGCTTTGTAAAACGTCAGAAAATCGCTACGGCAGGAAGATTCACATCATTAGAACTCCTTTTTGCCAGTACCAAAATATAATAATAAAATATAATAATGTAATAATAATATAATAATAGGGGTTTCCCAATTTTTTTTCCAGCAACAAAACTCAAACCTTTTTTTTACAGGGAATCATGTTGCTGCATTAACCACAATACTTGTGGTCAAAATACAAACAAAACACGCACCATGATAATATGATGATGCATCGTCCTTGAAACTGATTGGTCCACACCAGGGACGGCTTTCTTTTGAGCCTCGTCCCAATTGGTGCTCGACCAGAGGACGCCGTGAGGGGGGGGGGAGACGTGGGGGAGGGAGACGTGGGGGGGGGGAGACGTGGGGGGGGGAGCCGTGGGGGGGGAGACGTGGGGGGAGGGAGACGTGGGGGGAGGGAGACGTGGGGGGGGGGGGAGACGTGGGGGGGGGAGACGTGGGGGGAGGGAGACGTGGGGGGAGGGAGACGTGGGGGGGTGGAGATGGGGGGGGGGGGAGACGTGGTGGGGGGACATGGGGGGGGGACATGGGGGGGGAGATGGGGGAGAGGGGAGACGTGGGGGGGGGGGAGATGGGGGGGGTGACACTAACAACAGTAAACAAGACCCTCGATGCCTCTTGATAATCCCCCAACAACAAACGAGAGATCCAAACAGGGAGGCCACGTTGGCAGCGGCGCCTTTAAATGCGAGACCCGTCACAAAGAGCTTCACGGCTCGTCGGATTTGTTCGTGCGGCCTCGATAAATACTCACGACTCTGGGTGGCGGAGATTTCGATTCCAGTTGTCGATTCCTTCTCGAATCGGTTGCGCTCTTCCAAACAGCAGCTTACATATCGCTTTATGAATGGATCACCCCTGTCCTAATCGACATCGGTATCACCAGATGCACACACGGTACAGATAACAATAGATTCGTCAATCTGATAAAATCGCTTCGAGTGGACGCATCTGATTCTCGTACGCAACAATATCAAGCACTTGCCGTTAGAAATTCAGCAGAGTGCTCGAAATCGCTGTGAACGGGAACAGAACGGAATGTTTCGATTTAAAGCTTTCGTGACTGCAAGGATTCATCTTCTTTGGTTCTTTCGGTAAAGTCACCACGTAGAATGAGAATAAAAGCGCTGTTTTCTGGACAGTCCTGTTTCTTCACCCGAGGACGGCTACTTGTGTTGTGGCCGAAACGTCGTGATAATTTTATTGTTTTATTTTATTATTTTATTCTCATTCTACGTGGTGGTGACTTTACCGAAAGAACCAAAGAAGAACAGAATGTGTCGGGTAATATTTATTATCGTAATTGTTCCTCCAGCTGCTCCGCCGGGAGCGGCCCCTAGGGATTATTCCCCGGGGTGCCCCGGGGCTGTCTGGGGAATCACCTCCCCGGCGTATTCCACGTCCGAAGACACCACGGCGTCTTCCTCCGCGTCAACATCGACATTCTACATTCAACTTTTGCCTCATTTTTATATACTGTTGGGGCATATATACTGTGTACTGTTGGGGAATATATACTGTATACTGTCGGGGAATATATACTGTGTACTGTCGGGGCATATATACTGTGTACTGTTGGGGAATATATACTGTGTACTGTTGGGGAATATATACTGTGTACTGTTGGGGCATATATACTGTGTACTGTTGGGGCATATATACTGTGTACTGTCGGGGAATATATACTGTGTACTGTTGGGGCATATATACTGTGTACTGTTGGGGCATATATACTGTGTACTGTCGGGGAATATATACTGTGTACTGTTGGGGAATATATACTGTGTACTGTTGGGGCATATATACTGTGTACTGTTGGGGCATATATACTGTGTACTGTTGGGGAATATATACTGTGTACTGTCGGGGAATATATACTGTGTACTGTTGGGGCATATATACTGTGTACTGTTGGGGAATATATACTGTGTACTGTTGGGGAATATATACTGTGTACTGTCGGGGAATATATACTGTGTACTGTTGAGGAATATATACTGTGTACTGTTGGGGCATATATACTGTGTACTGTTGGGGAATATATACTGTGTACTGTTGGGGAATATATACTGTGTACTGTTGGGGCATATATACTGTGTACTGTTGGGGAATATATACTGTGTACTGTCGGGGAATATATACTGTGTACTGTTGGGGCATATATACTGTGTACTGTTGGGGAATATATACTGTGTACTGTTGGGGAATATATACTGTGTACTGTTGGGGTATATATACTGTGTACTGTTGGGGAATATATACTGTGTACTGTTGGGGCATATATACTGTGTACTGTTGGGGAATATATACTGTGTACTGTTGGGGAATATATACTGTGTACTGTTGGGGCATATATACTGTGTACTGTTGGGGAATATATACTGTGTACTGTTGGGGAATATATACTGTGTACTGTTGGGGCATATATACTGTGTACTGTTGGGGAATATATACTGTGTACTGTCGGGGAATATATACTGTGTACTGTTGGGGCATATATACTGTGTACTGTTGGGGAATATATACTGTGTACTGTTGGGGAATATATACTGTGTACTGTCGGGGAATATATACTGTGTACTGTTGGGGCATATATACTGTGTACTGTCGGGGAATATATACTGTGTACTTTTGGGGCATATATACTGTGTACTGTTGGGGAATATATACTGTGTACTGTTGGGGAATATATACTGTGTACTGTTGGGGCATATATACTGTGTACTGTTGGGGAATATATACTGTGTACTGTTGGGGAATATATACTGTGTACTGTTGGGGCATATATACTGTGTACTGTTGGGGCATATATACTGTGTACTGTCGGGGAATATATACTGTGTACTGTTGGGGAATATATACTGTGTACTGTTGGGGCATATATACTGTGTACTGTCGGGGAATATATACTGTGTACTGTTGGGGAATATATACTGTGTACTGTCGGGGAATATATACTGTGTACTGTTGGGGCATATATACTGTGTACTGTCGGGGAATATATACTGTGTACTGTTGGGGCATATATACTGTGTACTGTTGGGGAATATATACTGTGTACTGTTGGGGAATATATACTGTGTACTGTTGGGGCATATATACTGTGTACTGTTGGGGCATATATACTGTGTACTGTCGGGGAATATATACTGTGTACTGTTGGGGAATATATACTGTGTACTGTTGGGGAATATATACTGTGTACTGTTGGGGCATATATACTGTGTACTGTCGGGGAATATATACTGTGTACTGTTGGGGAATATATACTGTGTACTGTCGGGGAATATATACTGTGTACTGTTGGGGCATATATACTGTGTACTGTTGGGGCATATATACTGTGTACTGTCGGGGAATATATACTGTGTACTGTCGGGGAATATATACTGTGTACTGTCGGGGAATATATACTGTGTACTTGTGGTACCAGAGGCAGTGAGTCACTTCTGAGGCACTAAAGAGTAGGAGGCAACACACTTTTATTCCACACCGCTGGACGACACCGTTTTGCTGGTCCTGCGCCTCGTAATCATGTCCTCGGCTCCAGAAAGCAACACAATATGAACGCGAAGTCCTCCATTATTCCGAGCTGCACTATTCGAGGTTGCGGACTGCTTTGAAACACTCCCAATTTTTATCACAGTAAACGCTTCAGACCACCGCAGGATACTCAAAACTAAGAGCATCCGGGAATTGATGAGATGACGGGGTTAAGAGGTGCATCTTCTTTGGTTCTTTCGGTAAAGTCACCACGTAGAATGAGAATAAAATAATAAATTAATAAAATAAAATAACACAATAAAATTATCACGACGTTTCAGCCACAACACAAGTGGCCTTCATCAGGTGAAGGGACGAGACTGTCTGGAGGACAGCGCTGGAGCGAACACAGCCAAGCTCAGACCGCGACCTTTAAGCTGTGTGAGAAGAAACAGAGCGCCTTGACAAAGGAATTAGCATAAAAATTTGCATTTAATTGGCGGACTTAGCACGATGAACGGTGTAGAGGGGGTGAACATGTGCAGACCAGGGGGAATTTACATATTGATGGTGTGAAAAGGGAATTTAAGCTGCTGCGAAAGTTTGGGATGCCAATACTTGATAAAATATACTGTACCATTGAAAATTAGTTCAATGTTTGGTTCGGATAATTTAGCATTGAAATAGCTGCGTGATTAGCTTGTGACTGGTCATAGAAATAGCTATGTTAAAGTCAAAGCCTACACATCCACAGAGGCACCTAGTACAAATCAAACAGGAGAATTTAGCACTGAAATAGCTGCGTGATTAGCTTGTGACTGGTCATAGAAATAACTATGTTAAAGTCAAAGCCTACACATCCACAGAGGCACCTAGTACAAATCAAACAGGAGAATTTAGCATTGAAATAACTGAGTGATTATCTTGTGACTGGTCATAGAAATAGCTATGTTAAAGTCAAAGCCTACACATCCACAGAGGCACCTAGTACAAATCAAACAGGAGAATTTAGCATTGAAATAACTGAGTGATTAGCTTGTGACTGGTCATAGAAATGGCAATGTAAAAGTCAAAGCTTACACATCCATAGAGGCACCTAGTACAAATCAAACAGGAGAATTTAGCATTGAAATAGCTGAGTGATTAGCTTGTGACTGGTCATAGAAATGGCAATGTAAAAGTCAAAGCTTACACATCCACAGAGGCACCTAGTACAAATCAAACAGGAGAATTTAGCATTATTTTATTATCAATCTACGTGACTTTACCGAAAGAACCAAACAAGATGAATCCTTGCAGTCACGAAAGCTTTAAATCGAAACATCAACATCAACAATAATGACAACAACAACACCACTAATGCGCACGCTGCACACACACGGAGACCGAGAGGCCTCGCCAGCGGTGTGAGCCGACAGTGGCGCCCATGGAGGCCGCGGGGGAGAGACATCACCAGGAGATGTCCCCATCAGACTCCTCCTACACCTCCTCCACCTCCTCCACCTCCTCCAGTTACACCTCCTCCACCTCCTCCAGTTACACCTCCTCCAGTTACACCTGCTACACCTCCTCCTCCACCTCCTCCAGTTACACCTCCTCCAGTTACATCTCCTCCTCCACGACCTCCTACACCACCTTCACCTCCTCCAGTTACACCTCCTCCACCTCCTCCTCCACCTCCTCCAGTTAGACCTGCTACACCTCCTCCACCTCCTCCAGTTACACCTCCTCATCCTCCTCCACCTCCTCCTCCACCACCTCCTACACCACCTTCACCTCCTCCTCCACCTCCTCCAGTTACACCTCCTCCACCTCCTCCAGTTACACCTCCTCCAGTTACACCTGCTACACCTCCTCCTCCACCTCCTCCAGTTACACCTCCTCCAGTTACATCTCCTCCTCCACGACCTCCTACACCACCTTCACCTCCTCCAGTTACACCTCCTCCACCTCCTCCTCCACCTCCTCCAGTTAGACCTGCTACACCTCCTCCACCTCCTCCAGTTACACCTCCTCATCCTCCTCCACCTCCTCCTCCACCACCTCCTACACCACCTTCACCTCCTCCTCCACCTCCTCCAGTTACACCTCCTCCACCTCCTCCAGTTACACCTCCTCCACCTCCTCCAGTTACACCTCCTCCACCTCCTCCTCCACCTCCTCCAGTTACACCTCCTCCAGTTACACCTGCTACACCTCCTCCACCTCCTCCAGTTACACCTCCTCCTCCACCTCCTCCTACACCACCTTCACCTCCTCCTCCTCCACCTCCTCCTCCACCTCCTCCTCCACCACCTCCTACACCTCCTCCTCCACCTCCTCCACCACCTCCTACACCACCTTCACCTCCTCCTCCTCCACCTCCTCCTCCTCCACCTCCACCACCTCCCACACCACCTCCTACACCTCCACCTCCTCCTCCACAACCTCCTACACCACCTTCACCTCCTCCTCCACTTCCTCCAGTTACACCTCCTCCAGTTACACCTCCTCCTCCACCACCTCCTACACCACCTTCACCTCCTCCTCCACCTCCTCCAGTTACACCTCCTCCACCTCCTTCTCCACCTCCTCCAGTTACACCTCCTCCAGTTACACCTGCTACACCTCCTCCTCCTCCACCTCCTCCAGTTACTCCTCCACCTCCTCCTACACCACCTTCACCTCCTCCTCCTCCACCTCCTCCTCCACCTCCTCCTCCACCACCTCCTACACCTCCTCCTCCACCTCCTCCACCACCTCCTACACCACCTTCACCTCCTCCTCCTCCACCTCCTCCTCCTCCACCTCCTCCTCCACCACCTCCCACACCACCTCCTACACCTCCTCCTCCACCTCCTCCTCCACAACCTCCTACACCACCTTCACCTCCTCCTCCACTTCCTCCAGTTACACCTCCTCCAGTTACACCTCCTCCTCCACCACCTCCTACACCACCTTCACCTCCTCCTCCACCTCCTCCAGTTACACCTCCTCCACCTCCTTCTCCACCTCCTCCAGTTACACCTCCTCCAGTTACACCTGCTACACCTCCTCCTCCTCCTCCACCTCCTCCAGTTACACCTCCTCCTCCACCTCCTCCTACACCACCTCCTACACCACCTTCACCTCCTCCTCCTCCACCTCCTCCTCCACCTCCTCCTCCACCACCTCCTACACCTCCTCCTCCACCTCCTCCACCACCTCCTACACCACCTTCACCTCCTCCTCCTCTACCTCCTCCTCCTCCTCCTCCACCACCTTCTACACCACCTCCTACACCTCCTCCTCCAACTCCTCCTCCACCACCTCCTACACCACCTTCACCTCCTCCTCCACCTCCTCCAGTTACACCTCCTCCACCTCCTCCAGTTACACCTCCTCCTCCAGTTACACCTCCTCCACCTCCTCCTCCACCTCGTGCTGCTCCATCATCCCCACGGTGCCATCGTCGCCATCGTCGTCGTCGTCGTGGCGACCCCTGGCCAGCACGCCACTCTCGAAGCCACTGGAGGGAGCAGAGAAAATAGGCAAGGGTGACACGCCGTAGCTAGCTAGCATGAGGGTGGAGGTGGTGATGAAGGTGGTGATACGTACCTACCTTGGGTCACCTACAGAAACAACAAAAAAACACTGCGGATGGCCACGTGGAATGTTCGAACGCTCACTGCGGAGGAGAGGCTGCCACTCCTCTGTCAGGAGCTGGACCGGCACCGCCTGGATCTCTGTGGCATTCAGGAGGTCCGGTGGACCGGTTCTGGCTCCTGCTACCATGAGGGGTGGACAGTCCTCTACTCGGGGCAGGAGACTGCCAAAGAACAGGGTGTGGCTTTTCTTCTGAACGCAAGAATGAAGGGGGCGTGGGAGCGTGGCGGTGAGGTGTGAGAAGCTGTAAGCCTCAGGCTACTTTGGGCTCGCCTTCCCATCAACCAGAGGCGAGGAGTGGTGGTCGTAGTTACTTATGCCCCCACCGAAGATGAACATCTGGAGGGATGCAGGCAAGGCCAATGAGTCAGATGCCTTCTATGACCTCCTGTCACAGGTGCTAGCTAAAGTGGCCCCTCGGGATAGAGTCATCTTGTTGGGTGACTTCAATGCCCGAGTTGGTCATGATGCTGGCACCTGGTCTGGAGTGATTGGAAGGCATGGACCAGATCAGCTCAATAACAACGGTAGGAGGTTGCTTGATTTTTGTGCAGCCAATGGGCTTGTAATTACCAACACGCTGTTCCGGCATCAGCGCATCCACACAACATCATGGATGCATGCCGGGTCCAAGCAAGAACATCTGCTGGACTACATAGTGACGGACCAGCGGATGCGAGCCCATGTCCTTGACACCAGGACCCACCGTGGAGCTGATCTGCCCACTGACCATCGACTAGTCATCTGTAAGATGCACCTGCCATTTTTCCACTCCGGTAGTGGGTGTACACCCAGGACCCCATTCCAACCTAAGGTGGCATGGTCTCAGCTAGCTGATGAAAGCTGCAAGTGAAAATGTCATCATCGCTTGTGGCTGGGGTTGGCATCGTCCCCCACTCCTCCTGATGTCGAGGGGAAATAGGCGGCGTTTAGGACTGTGGCTCATGCAGCTGCAATGGCTGATTTGGGAAAACGGTCCAGACCTCCCCAGAGACCCAGGCTGACAGAGGAGGTGTTCAGACTGGCTGAGAAAAAGCGACAGGCCCAATCTCATTGGCTACAACATCCCATGTCGTAGATTGAGGAGGCTTACCACAGCCTTCGCTTGGAGGTACGGAGAGCCGTTAGGCGCTGCAATGATGGGAGGTGGTTGTGGGTTGCTGAGGAGATGGAGTCTGCCTCAATGGCCCGCGATCACAAATCGCTCTTTAACTCCATCAAAAAAGTAACCTGCAGCGCCATACCTATTACCATCATTAGGGGAAAGAACGGTGATCCAATCTCCGACCCCCAGGAACAGGTTTGCAGATTTGCTGAGCATTTCTGTGAGGCCCTGGGGGAGGGGATATCTCTCAGCCTGGAAAATGTGGGACAAAGTGGGGATAACCCTGCTGAGGCTGTGATGCCTAAAATATTGTAAGAAGTCACCCTCTGTGAGTGGCTGGCTGAGGTGCCATCTGTTGAGGAAGTACTGAAGGCGATCCAGAGCCTGAGACCAGGAAAGGCAGCGGGCAGAGATGATCTCCCAAGCGAAATGCTGAGGGAGGGTGGCCTTTGTGCACAGACTGCCCTACATGACATCTTAACAACAGTCTGGACCACTGGACGGGTTCCGCAGGATTGGAAGGATGCCCTGGTGGTCCCCCTCTTTAAGAAGGGGGACCGCACAGACTGTAACAACTACAGGGGCATCTCAAGGATTATTCAACATCGCTTCGATAGGCATGCTGAGGAGAGGCTTGCGGAGCCCCAATGCTGTTTGAGGAAAGGGCGGTCCTGCAAAGATGCCATATTTTGTCCGCCTGCTACAGCAGAGGTGTAGGGAATTCCAACAAGACCTACATCTCTGCTTTATTGGCCTTGTCAAGGCCTATGATACCATCAGTAGGCCTGGGCTCTGGATTGTTCTTCGTGCTTTCAGAGTCCCTGACCCTCTGCTCACGATTATTAAGGACCTTCATGATGGTGAGCGGGCCCGGGCAAAACTACGTGGCCAGGAGTCGGAGCCATTCCCTGTACACTTTTGGGTATGACAGGGATGTCCTCTGGCTCGGAGGTACACTACACTATAAACTACACTATACACTCCACTATACACTACACTAAAAACTACACTATACACTACACTACTCAACCACTATACACTACACACTATAAACTACACTGTACACTACACTATAAACTACACTATACACTACACTATACTCTACACTTTACACTAGAGACTACACACTACAAAACAGTACACTATACACTACACTATAAACTAAACTATACACTACACTGTAAACTACACTACACACTACACTATACTATAAACTACTATACACTACACTGTACATTGCACTATACACTACTATACCACACAATTTCCACTACACTATGCACTACTATATACTACACTATACTATAGACTACACTATACTATACACTAAACTATACACTACATTATACACTACACTACTATACACTACACTACTATACACTAAACTATAATTGTAAATGTTGTAGTTGTTTTACTCTCCAACACACAACCGGATAGTGTTGAACTAGTATACTACACTATACACTACTATACACTACACTATACTCTACATTATACACTACACTATATACTACACTATACACTGCTATACTCTTCACTATACACTACTATACACTACACTATACACGACACCATACACTACTCTATACACTACTATACACTACACTATACACGACACCATACACTACTCTATACACTACACTATAAACTACACTATACACTACTATACACTACACCATACACTACTATACACTACACTATACACGCCACCAAACACTACTCTATACACTACACTATAAACTAGTAACTAATTGGCACGTTTTGTTTACGTGACACTAAACCTGACAAATTGGCTGTCAGGCGGTGGCGGGTTTGACCACACAGCGTTTATATATTTACGCCACTTAACACAAAAACAAACTCTACTGTGGACAGAATGGGAATGTTGTGTTCGTGCCGTAGCAGCAGGACCTCCCGCGTAGCAGGCGAGGCAGTCAACAACTCTGTAACCACCGTGATGATGATGATGGGAGACACCGCAAACTCTAAAATATACAGCAGCAGCAGCAGACGTGATCAGGGTCTGGGGATCTAACCCTCGACCTCCCGCGTACCAGGCGAGGCAGTCAACAACTCCGCAGCCACCGTGATGATGATGATGAGAGACACCGCAAACTCTAAAATATACAGCAGCAGCAGACGTGGTCAGGGTCTGGGGATCTAACCCCTGACCTCCCGCGTACCGGGCGAGGCCGTCAATAACTCGCGAGCAGGGAGGCCGCCAGGGACAGCGCCGTCAGCGTCGCCGTCCAGCGCACGGAGCAGCAGGAGGAGGAGGGGCCCACGGCGCTGGCGGGGGCGGAGAGCGTCGCCGCGTCGCCCGCAGTCACCCCGCACGAGCGTGGGGAGGTGCAGGAGGTGGGCAGGGTGGTGGTGGCGGTGGTGGTGGTGGGGGGGGTGGTGGTGGTGGGGGCGGTGGTGGTGGTGGGGGCGGTGGTGGTGGTGGTGGGGGGGGTGGTGGTGGTGGTGGGGGCGGTGGTGGGGGTGGTGGTGGTGATGGTGGTGGCGGTAGTGGCTGCGAGAGCAGGAAGACAAGGGAAATTAGTGGCGAATGGCGGTTGTTGTCTGTGTGTCTGTGTGTCTTTTAAAATGTGTGTCTGTGTGTGTCTGTGTCTGTGTGTGTCTCTGTGGAGGAGGCTCGTGAAGGACGCTGCTACTGGGCAGTTGGAGGCAGTCGCCCTCCATCCAACAACAACGGAGGGCGGAGGAGCGACGCTCACAACAACGAGCGGAGCGCCGGGTGGCTAAAGCACAGCAGGTTGGCACAGTAGGGGGCACAGGTGGTGCATCAGCCAGTCATCTCAGTCAGTCGACCCGTGGCACCTGGGTCTGCCCCGTGACCTCCTGCCAGCGGGCGTTCGACACTTCACGTGGCCTCAGGGTGCACATGGCCTGGCACAAGCGTCGTGGTGACGTCACCGCCACTTAGTGGCGAATGGCGGTTGTTGTGTCTGTGTGTGTGTGTATCTGTGTGTGTGCCTGTATCTGTGTGTCTGTGTGTGTTTCTGTCTGTGTGTCTGTCTGTGTCTGTGTGTCTGTGTGTGTGTGTCTGTGTGTGTGTGTCTATGTGTGTGTGTCTGTGTGTGTGTGTCTGTCTGTGTATGTGTGTCTGTGTGTGTGTCTGTGTGTGTGTCTGTGTGTGTGTCTGTGTGTGTCTGTGTGTCTGTGTGTCTCTGTGTGTGTCTGAGGTAGAGAGAGAGAGAGGTGAGGTGAGCGTCGCTCACCACCGACGGTGAGCAGGGCGTAAGCCATGGGGGTCCCCAGGCTGAAGAGGGAGCAGCTGTAGACCCCCTGGTCCAGCGTGGAGACGCGGGAGATGGTGAGGTCCAGCCTGGTGGAGCTCCAGTGCAGCAGAGAGACACGCGGGTTCGTGTGGGCTGAAACACGGGGAGACAGGGAGACACAGGGAGAGAGACATGGGGATAGAGAGAGACACAGAGAGATAGACAGAGAGAGAGACACAGAGAGAGAGACAAACACAGAGAGACACAGAGACAGAGATAGATGGGGATAGAGAGACGCAGAGAGATAGACAGAGAGAGCCAGAGAGAGAGACATTGGGATAGAGAGAGACACACACAGAGAGAGAGACAGAGACATTGGGATAGAGTAAGAGGCACAGAGAGAGAGAGACAAACACAGAGAGACACAGAGACAGAGAGAGACAGAGAGAGAGAGACATTGGGATAGAGGGAGAGACACAGAGAGAGACAGAGAGAGAGACACACAGCGAGCGAGAGATAAAATATCGCGACGTTTCGATCGCAACACAAGCAATCGTCGTCGTGAGAGAGAAATTAAAACTCCCTCTCCGTCACGACGGCGATGGACGACCGCGTCCTACCCACCGCAGGCGGCGACCCGCTGGGCCACTTCTCCCTCGGCCCCGTCAACATGGGGGGCGAGCGGACGCTGCGCCTGGAGCGGCCGCTCGACCGCGAGGAGAAAGAGTACCACCGCTTGCGGGTGACGGCCACGGACGGCACCTACGCGAGGACGGTCGTCGTGGTCGTCATCGTGCTGGACGTCAATGACAACGACCCCGTGTGTGACAAGGTACCGGTGTCCGTAGACTCGCCGCACAGACCCACACACTACAACAACGACAACCGCCATTAGCCACTAAGTGGTGGTGACGTCACCACTAATACAACACCAACACCACTATACCACTAATACCAACACCACTATACCACTAATACCACCACCACTACTACCACTAATACCAACACCACTACCAGTACAAACACTAATACCACCACCACTACTACCACGACTACCACCACTTCCACCACTACTACCATACTACCGCTGTGCCCCACGGTGTCCCCCCAGCTGTGGTACAACGTCACCGTGCTGGAGGACGTCGCACCAGGAGTCTTCATGCTGAGCGTTTTCGCCCGTGACTCCGACCTCGGCCCTAACGGCACCGTCAAATACTCGCTGCACGACCCCGGAGCGACGCTCTTCCGCTTGCACCCCGTCAGCGGTAACACTCCTCCTGTCACTCGCATAGTCACGCTCCTCTCACACTCCTCTCACTCTCATAGTCGTTAGGGTCGGGATCGAACCCACGAGCTCCTGCGTACCAGGCGTGGTAGTTAACATCTCATAGCCACTGTGGTGATGATGATGAGAGAGACGTAAACTCCAAATTTACAGCAGCAGCCAGGGTGGGGGTCGGGATGGAACCCACGATCTCCTGCGTACCAGGCGAGGTAGTTATCATCACCACAGTGGCTATGAGATGTTGGGAGAGGCGTAACTCCAAATATACAGCAGCAGGCATCGTCGGGGACGGGATTGAACCCACGACCTCCTGCGTACCATGCGAGGTAGTTAACATCTCTCGTCGGCGTGGCCCCGCGTAGGGAAGCTCTTCACACTGGCGCCGCTGGACCACGAGGCCGCCGCGGTTCACGCGCTCACCGTGGCCGCGACCGACGGGGGCGGCCGCTCCTGCCGGGCGAAGGTCCTCGTGAGGGTGGAGGACGTGGACGATTCGGCCCCGCGCTTCCTCGCGGGGTCGCCCCCCCGTGCCGTCACCCTGCGTTGGCGCCACGCCGGCGTGGGGACGGCGGTGACGAGCGCGCGCGCCGTCGACTCCGACCTGGGTACGGTGACGAAGTTGACGATGACGACGGAGATGATGATGACAATGACGATGATGACGTACACGTACACACGTGAGTGTGTACATTATGGGGAGCGGTGGTGTAGCGGTTAGCGCTACGCCGCGCTACGAACCCGGCGACCGGGGTTCGATTCCCGCTCACGGCCAACACCAGTGACGATTATCTAAACCGGTCCCGGGCCTCCCCTAGGTCGACTCAGCCTCAAATGAGTACCTGGTGCGGTGTGTAAACATCACCAGTAGGGAGGCAAAGGCGGCCGGGCGTGGTGCTGGCCAACCACCCACGCGTGTGCCACGGTGCCGGCCTTTATAGGTGCTACTCGCTGACAGCACTTGCCGCAAAAGTCTGAGGCTACACGTGGGATCTTTGGCTTTGGCGATCTGGACACATTCCCATCGGTGAGCTCCTCCAGCAGGCAAGGCTGCGTTGGCTGGGTCATGTGGCCTGCATGCCCAGCCACCGCATGCCGAAACAGCTTTTGCTTGGCCGGATCGAGGGGGCTAAACGGGCGCGGCACAGGCTAGAGAAGAGATGGAGTGACGTGGTACAGGAGGACGTGGAGCTGAGTGGACTTGCCGATGACCGGTACCAGCGGTCTCGAGATCGGCCTCTGTGGAGGAGGCTCGTGAAGGACGCTACTGGGCAGTTGGAGGCAGTCGCCCTCCAACAACAACGGAGGGCGGAGGAGCGACGCTCACAACAACGAGCGGAGCGCCGGGTGGCTAAAGCACAGCAGGTTGGCACAGTAGGCGGTACAGGTGGTGCTTCAGCCAGTTATCTCAGTCATCTCAGTCAGTCGACCCGTGGCACCTGGGTCTGCCCCATGACCTCCTGCCAGCGGGCGTTCGACACTTCACTTGACTGCCTCAAGGTGCACATTGCCTGGCACAAGCGCCGTGGTGACGCCACCGCCACTTAGTGGCGAATGGCGGTTGTTGTGTGTTTTAGGCCGCCGCCGCGGGGTGACTCACTCTCTGCTGGACTCGGCTGGCTACCGCTTCGCCATCGACGTCCGCTCGGGCCTCATCGTCGTCAAGCGTCCGCTGGAGCGCCGTGCCCTCTACAACCTCACGGTGCTCGCCCGCGCCGGGGGGGGGGGCAAGCAAATCACCGCGGCGATTTCCGTGTCTCTCCGTGACGACGACGTCGCCGCCCCAGCGTTCCGGCGGCCGGCTTACCGCGTCGCCGTGCCGGAGGACGCGGCGCCAGGCACCGTGGTCGTCACCGTGGCGGCCACCTTCGGCGGGGCGGGCGCGCCGAGCTACGGCATCGCCGGCGGCAACGAGCTCGGGGCGTTCGGAATCGACCGGAGGCTCGGTGAGAGACGCGGCACGGGGCACAGGGTCTGTTGTATTCGAGCCTTTTCCAAAATTGATATTAACAATAATATTTGCCGTTATATATATCATATTTTTTTTTTAACAAACGGAAAAAATAATTAATAAAACCCGTAAGCCAGGCACACGAAAAACCAGGTGTCGGTCATAAACAGGCCATTAATAAATAAATAAATAATAAAATTCTCGAGGCGAGGATGTTAGCAGCTATCTGCGAAGATCTCCAGATGAACAAGAGTTTGATGTGCCCTAAGGGAGGTCACGCAGAGGGAAGCCCTCCGCAAGCCAGAAATGAGGACGCCCACGGGTTAAACTATTTTTTTAAACAACGGTTCAAAATTAAAATGCAATAACAAGAATAAGCTAAAGTTAGCTGTCCTCGCGCTCACTCCAATCAAGTCCAGGCCACCAGATACATCAGTGAATTATTATCCAATAATTAATTCGCTATCAAATGATTTTCACCTTTAATACTTTTACTGTTAAAACAAAGCTTGGAGACAAAATACCGAGTCACATCAAAGGTTATCGAGAAGGAATGAGGCGAACGGGCAAACTTACGAAAGAGTTTAAACAATATCCCAAGCAACCCCGACCACCTTTGTCTCTCTCACAGCGCAGAGAAGCAGGAATTACACCTTATCACAAGGGGCCATCTGGAAAAGCCAGCCGGGTTTGATGAGGAGACACACCCCACCCCACACACGGCAACCAGACAAACAAGTTTTAAAGAAATTGCAATATAACATTAATAATAACGTGTTAACCTTAAACGATATTCCATTATAGAACCTTACAGAACCAAGGGATATGGATTCCAACAATCTGGAAACGGACCTCTTAAACTCAGGATGAAAATTATTTTTCTTTTTAATAATTCCATCATAACAATTCGAACCTCGGTAAACCGAGAGGTGTCGGGAGGACGTAGTTACAAACACGAGTCATGGCGAACATGGGACCAAATGGTATTTGAGAAATATAAGTCGAAAGTATGAAGAGATAGGTGCTCCCGACCACCTTTGTCTCTCCCGAAGAGCGCGAGAGAGGAATTTCACGCCAGGGCAAACAGATCGTTATCGCAGGAGCCATCTGTACACACACGAACTCACACACACAGACCCCGCCCCCCCCTTTTTTTTCACTGCGCAGAGAGAATTGTCTTTGAATATAACGGTCAGCCGCATTTTCAAAAGTCAGTGAAGTTAAGTCAAGAGTCAAGACAGATCAGCGAGTCAAGACGTCCACAGGACGAGCAGTCGCATGGAGCGGCTGGCTCCGAGCCTCGCTGAGTAGCGAGGATCGCTGAGTCGCGCTGTATCAACAAAAGTGAGTCATACAGCAGTGGAGGAAACCTGCTGTCAGCGAACCAGCACGGGCGCGTTCGCGCACTTCAACAGAGAGAGCACGTGCGACTCAACTCACTCAACTGAAGAAAAAGCTTGGCCAGCCGCCAACAAAGTATCAGCGAATCAGCGCTGAGAGCACTCGAGCATCTCCACATAGAAAGCACGTGCAACGTGGCTCAACCAGCAGCAGAAAAGCACGAGCAGCCGCCAACAACTTCAGCAAACCAGTGACCAAGCGCGTGCGACTTGAGTCATACAGCAGTGGAGGAAACCTGCTGTCAGAGAGCCGCCAACAACCTCAACAAAGAGAGCGCGTGCGACTCGGCTCACTCAGCAGAAGAAAAACTTGACCTGTCGCCCGCGAGCGCAGCGTCAGATACTACAGCAGCGGAAAGAGCGCGCACCGGCGCAGCTCAGCCAGCAGTGGAGGAAACTGCTGTCAGCGAATCAGCACGGGCGCGTTCGCGCATCTTCAAGGAGAGGGAGCGCGCGCCACCAGCGTGCCATCAGCACCAGCACCAGCGCGTGCCAACAGCGCGCCACCAGCGTGCCACCAGCATCAGCACCAGCGCGTGCCAACAGCGTGCCACCAGCGTGCTACAGCGCGCAACTTCGCGTCACCAGGGCTGAGAGGGAAGCGGTCCTGCACTCAACACCCATCGGCGCGACGACGGCGAGCGTCGTGCTGACTCATCCAGCCAGCGGTGGACAGAAACTGGCAGCCGGTCGTATGCAACCCCTCCTCCACACACTCCCTCCTCACTCACCCACCGCTACACAATGAACAAACATTTGTTTTTGACAAGGAAATCAACCTAGGCGTTTGCTCAACGCAAGAAATCAACAACCCTCCCATTAAACATACAAGACTCATGATAACTGCGTCAACTATTAGCTGATAACGAAAAACATCGCCACACATTGAGTTACGTTGATGAGGCAATCAGAATTATTTCAGTCGAACGCTTTAATTGCATAATCGTTGATGAATCAATGAACGAACATCGCCATGGTACTGTGCTGACGATTTCAAGCATAATAATTTCGCATATCAGAATGTATTAAGGATTGGATACGAATCAAAGACCGAGTGCCGTGTTGTGTAATCATTCAAGAATACGAGTTTGCATATTTTAAGGTTAAGGTTTTGATAGAATAGTTTGCATGTTTTTAATCTCTCTCTCAACAACCGATCGATTGCGTTACGCGTCGGGAATTAACCACAGGTGCCGCTATCGAGGTGAAACAACGCAATCGTGATGGTATCATGTTAACGCTGTGTTGAAATTCCAAAATCCCGAGATTGAGTTTTCATATTATCCAAAAATTAAAGTTAGCTAGAAATAAAATTGATTAAAGCAGAAGGTTTGTGTGTGATTCTTCCTGAAATTCTGCATAATATTGTTCTGCGTATGAGATCTGAATCCTGGGGACCTATCATATGCACACTATCACCACACATAATCCATAACACACATAATTCATAATGTTCAATCGAGAGTAATCGTATCCTTATCGATAATACGGAATTAAAGAGCAGAGTCGAATCGACTCTCTCTCATTCACGCTCACAACGCCTGCGTCACTGCATACGATTAATTGCGTTATTCCAATTAATAACCAAACCTCGTCACCGAGGCTCGACCTGATAATCCATAACGACCTGCATTATCCTAACCACGGCCACTCGCATAAATTAATACGATTATCTCTCGAATCAGCATAATTTATGCACATAATTACACTAATTAACATAATTTCGGATAAATTATGCAAATTTCAAATTTCGTTTAATTTTCATTATTTTCATCAATTTTCATAACACCTATATATACAACAGGTCTCTGTCTCGCACAGAGATCCATAGACTCACGCAGAGGTGCGTTCTGTGTGTGTGCTGTTTGCTGTGTGCCGTGTGCGTGCGTTCTGTGTGTGTGCTGTGTGCATGCTGCGTGCGTGCTGTGTGCGTGCTGTGTGAGTGCGTGCTGTGTGCGTGCTGTGTGAGTGCGTGCTGTGTGTGTGCTGTGTGTGTGCGCTGTGTGTGTGCTGTGTGTGTGTGCTGTGTGCGTGCGTGCTGTGTGCGCTGTGTGCGTGCGTGCTGTGTGTGCCGTGTTGCCCCAGGCGTCATAAGCGTCGTGGCGAGGGCCCTGGACTACAACAAGCGCCGCCACCACTACCTGACGGTGTGGGCCGCCGCCGCCGTCGCCGTCGTCGCCGCCGCCGGCGACGGCGGCGAAGGCGACGACGCTGGAGGAGCGGCGACCTCGCCGAGCGCCATCACCGTGGTGACCGTGGACGTCACCGACGTCAACGATGCGCTGTTCGCCGAGAAGAGCGCCGTCGTCGGGGAGGAGGATGCCCTGCCTGGTGATGCCATCGTCACGGTAACGGCGTCGACCCGTGACAATGCCGGTTACGTCATCGCCAGACCGTCGTCACGGTGACGGCGTTAACCTGTAACATCGCGTTTAGGTCGTCACTAAACCAGCAGCAGCAGCAGCATGATGATGATCATGGTGGGTGGTAGGGTTTGTGTCGTGGTTAAAGCTGTCTCTCTTGCGGTGTTATAGTTAAAGCTGTCTCTCTAGCGGTGTTTGTGTTGTGGTTAAAGCTGTCTCTCTGCTGTGTTTGTGTTGTGTGTTTTTTGCCACCGCCGTCTGTCTCCTTCACCGCTGCAGCGTCCGTAGAGTGGAGCAGCCGGCGACGCCAGCAGCGAGGAGGAGGAGATGCTGCATCCTCGTTTGACCAACGGAGCCCCTCGCTCGCTCGTTGCGGGAGCGTGTCCGCGTGCAGATCACTCAACTCAAGGCTGACGGATGTTGTTTTATTGTTGGTGCCTAATTGTACGTCGCCGCTTGGGTGATGCACCCCGCCAGGCGAGGATCGCACGCCTCCAACGTATCCGCTGTCGGTTAGCATCGGAGGGGACTTGTGGCACGGCTCGGGCAAACGTTAGCCGCCACGGCAGTGCCCTGGTGCCATTGAATTAAAGCCCCTCCTCCTCGTTTTGTTTGTGTTGCAAGACAATTAGCATTTTGCTGTGCGGTGCGGCAACAAAAAAACGATTGCCCGCCGAGTAAGGGGCTGTTATCTTTTTTTTGTTCAATGTTTTTTCTTCGGAACACATCGGCTCTGGTAGATGTTACTAAACCCGAAATCTTTAAATTTGCCGCTGATAACGGTGCGTTGGATGCTCGCACTCCTCTCTGTCCGCTGTAAAATTAACTCGATGCGTTCACTCATCAGTTCTTTCCTCGGATTCGCTGCGAGCACCATCGACCCCACCCCCCCCCCCCCCCCCCCCCGTTGCACTGGAGCGGAGTGCCATTAAACAGCATCTTTTTTGTTTGCATTTTGACTGCTTGTGTTGTGGTTATTGCACACACGATGCCTTGAATAAAGGTGTCAGTTTTTGTGCCAGTTAAAAGGGTAAAACCTACTTCTATATCTTGTTACTGGCGAAGGAGGTCTCATAATGTAAATGCTCAACCGAGCCCTCAATACTCTGATAGTGTGCTGTTTTTGAGTTGTACACCTTTTGGCGTCTTCTGGTCCAACACCAGTGGATACTAGGCTCTAAGAAAAGACGTCCCGGGTGTGGACCAATCAAATTCAAGGACAGTGCATATTATTATCAGAGTTGTCTCTTTTTTTGCATTTTGACTGCTTGTGTTGTTATTGCAAACACGATGCCTTGAATAAAGGTGTCAGTTTTTGTGCCAGTTAAAAGGGTAAAACCTATTTCTAAGTCACCCCCTGTGAGTGGCTGGCTGAAATGCCATCTGTTGAGGAAGTACTGAAGGCGTTCCGGAGTCTGAGACCAGGAAAGGCAGCGGGTAGAGATGATCTCCCAAGCGAAATGCTGAGGGAGGGTGGCGTTTGTGCACAAACTGCCCTATATGACATCATAACAACAGTCTGGACCACTGGACGGGTTCCGCAGGATTGGAAGGATGCCCTGGTGGTCCCCCTCTTTAAGAAGGGGGGCCGCACAGACTCTAACAACTACAGGGGCATCTCACTCCTCAGTGTGCCGGGAAAGGTCCTGGCAAAGATTATTCAACATCGCCTTGCCAGGCACGCTGAGGAGAGGCTTGCGAAGCCCCAATGCGGTTTCAGGAAAGGGTGGTCCTGCACAGATGCCATATTTTCTGTCCGTCTGCTACAGCAGAGGTGTAGGGAATTCCAGCAAAACCTACATCTCTGCTTTATTGACCTGGTCAAGGCCTATGATACCATCAGTAGGCCTGGGCTCTGGGTTGTTCTTCGTGCTTTTGGAGTCCCTGACCATCTGCTCACGATCATTAAAGACCTTCATGATGGTGAGCGGGCCCGGGTAAAACTACGTGGCCGGGAGTCAGAGCCATTCCCTGTACACCTTGGGGTGCGACAGGGATGTCTTCTGGCTCCCACATTATTTAACATCTATTTTGACCACGTAGTTCGTGAAGCCTTCAATAGCTATATGGGGGGAATCTCCATTTGGTACAGATATAATGGGAGGCTGATCGATGCCCGGGTGTGGTAAAGGGATGGCTCCTTATTGCTCAACCACGTTATGCATGCCGATGATTTGGTAATAGCTGCTCATTCAGAGGAGGAGTTGGAGACGCTACTGCTGAGACTGGAGCGTCCCACTAAGAGATGGGGCCTTACCATCAGCCCCACCAAAACTAAGCACCTGCCTGGGTATTCTGTACCATCGTACACTCCACCCCCACAACTCCCAATCGGTGATGGGGCAGTTGTGGAGAGAGTGGAGAGTTTCCCATACCTGCGCAGTGTGCTTATGACCGGCTCCAGTTTAACAGCAGAGGTCTCACTCCGAATCAGTCGCGCGGCAATATCTTTTCATCGGTTGCGTAACGCTGTGTGGAAGCTACTTGGTCTGTCGCTCCGCACTAAGCTTCAGGTCTTCTCGGCCATGGTCATTCCCTCCCTTCTCTATACTTGCGAAACGTGGACCCCCCTAATGGAACATCTTCGCCAGTTAGAAACATTTAGGCTAGCCTGCCTACGATCCATCCTGGGTTTAACCAGACTGGATTGTGTGAGGAGCTCACAAATCTTAGAAAGATCTGGGCAAGGTCCCATCAGTGAGCTCCTCCGGCAGGCAAGGCTGCGTTGGCTGGGTCATGTAGCCCGCATACCCAGCCACCGCATGCCGAAACAGCTTTTGTTCGGCCGGATCAAGGGGGCTACACCGGCACGGGCTAGATAAGAGGTGGAGTGATGTGGTACAGAAGGACGTGGAGCTGAGTGGACTTGCCAATGACTGGTACCAGCGGTGTTAAGATCGGCCTCTATGGAGCAGGTTCGTGAAGGACGCTACTGGGCAGTTGGAGGCAGTCGCCCTCCATTCAACAACGTAGGGCGGAGGAGCGACACTCACGACAACGAGCGGAGCACCGGGTGGCTATAGCCCAGCAGGTTGGCACAGTAGGGGGCACAGGTGGTGCATCAGCCAGTCATCTCAGTCGACCCGTGGCACCTGGGTCTGCCCCGTGACCTGCCAGCGGGCGTTCGACACTTCACGTTGCCTCAAGGTGCACATGGCCTGGCACAAGCGTCGTGGTGACGTCACGCCACTTAGTGGCGAATGGCGGTTGTGTGTGTATGCGTGATGGTGTGTGTTGGTGTGTGTGTGCGAGTATTCGTGTGAGTGTGTGTTGGTGTGTGAGTGTACGATGGTGTGTGTGTTTGTGTGTGCGAGTGTTTGTGTGTTGGTGTGTGAGTGTGTGATGGTGTGTGAGTGTATGATGGTGTGTGTGTGTGTGCGAGTGTTTGTGTGTTGGTGTGTGTACGATGACGGAGTGCACCTATCCTGGCACAAGCACCGTGGTGACGGCACCGCATTGCGCTATAAACCTGGGCCATTCGAGTTCGATTCCCGACCACGCCTACCATCAATGGAGAGTGATTTCTGAACGATCGTGGGTCTCGCCTAGGTCAACTCAGCCTTGAATAAGTGCCTGCTCGGGTTTATTAAAATATACCGGCGGAGACAAATGCGTCCACGCGTGGTGCTGGCCAGGCCAAACCAACCCCTCGTGTTCCACGCCGGCCTTAATAGGTGCTCGCTAACAGCCCTTGCCCCAACAGTCCGTGCAGGCACGCTGGAGGTGCTTTGCATTCGTCTGCGAGTCTGTGTGTTGGGTGAACACGGCCGAGTGAGTTTCGCGATGCAAGTGAGTGGTCGTGTGCGTGCGTTTCATTTCACGATCCCAGCGACTCCGATCACGGCCACCAACACACGAGTGACCATTATCCGAAGCCAATTTCGGGGTCTACCCCTAGGTCGACTCAGCCTGAAAACGAAGGCCCGGCACGGTGGGTAAACATCGCCACGTTAGGGAGACAAAGGCGGCCGGGCGTGGTGTTAGACACCCATCCCTTCGTGTGGCGTGCCGGCCTTCACAGTTGCTCACTGACTGCACTTGTCCCAAAAGTCTGTTCAGGCTCTACGGGGGATCTTTGCATTTGGGTGAGCTGGGTGGGTGAATGGGTGGGTACATTCGTTGAAGATTAGATGAGTGGACGGGTAGGTGAGTGCGAGTTTGGGTGAGGGGGTGGGTGAGTGGATGGGTTGATGAGTGGTAGATGGGGCGAGTAAGTGGGTGAGTGAATGGGTGAGTGGGTGTGCATTGGCGAGCGGATGGGTAGATGAGGGGTGGGTATATAGATGAGTGAGTGGATACGTGGATTAGTGGGCGAGTGTTCAGTGGTTGAGTGAGTGGATGGGTGAGTTAGTGGGTCAGTGGGTTTAAGCAGGTCTGTCGGTAGGTGGATTAGTGGACGGGCAAGTAGGCAGGTGAGTTGGTGAACGGGTAAGTGGTTGAGTGCGTGGCTGAGTGGGTGAGTGAGCATATTGGGTGAGTGAGTGAGAATCAGAGAGTACAAGTGGTTGGGTGGGTGGATAGGTCGGAGTGTCGCTGAGTGAGGGCTAGGCAGCTTCGGTGAGTGGATGAATCAATGGGTGCATGGGTGAGTGAATGGGTGAGTGATTGTATGGGTGAGCGATTGTATGGGTGAGTGAGTGATTGTATGGGTGAGTGAGTGATTGTATGGGTGAGTGATTGTATGGGTGAGTGTGATTGTATGGGTGAGTGATTGATTGTATGGGTGAGTGATTGATTGTATGGGTGAGTGATTATATGGGTAATTGTATGGGTGGATGAACCTGTGGATGAGAGGGTGGGTGCGAGGGTAGGTGGATGGGTGGATGGGTGGGAGGGTTGGTGGGCGGATTGGTGGGTGGAAGGGTGGGTGGATGCGTGGGAGGGTGGGTGGGAGGGTTGGTAGGTGGTGAGTGGGTGGGTGGGTGAGTGGGTGGGAGGGTGGGTGAGTGGGTGGGAGGGTGGGTGGGTGGAAGGGTTGGTGGATGGGTGGGTGGGTGCGAGGAAGGGTTGGTGGGTGAGCAGGTGGACACGTGAGTCGGCGAGTGGGTGACCGGTGATACTGCTCAGCGGTGCCCGCTGAGTGCAGGCTGAGTGGATGATGATTGTGTGTGCGGGGCTGATGGTCGTGCGAGTCGGTGGCTGGGTCATTGGCGTTGCAGGAACGAGGCGGGCGTGGGGGTGGCGAAGTGGTTGGATGTTTGTTTTTTAAAACATCTGTCTAGTTTATCAGTTACTCCCGCAATGTACCTTTTTTTGATCGTTTTAATTACTTGGGCAGTTTCAATGCTCGTGTTATTTGATTTGGTTTTGGTATTCAATGCCCTCTTGATTTGTGCATCATTGTAACCCTTCATTTGCAGCGCTTCTCTGACGTGTGGAATTTCACTTCTCAGACTGTCACCTTCTGACACTTTCTTAGCTCGATGAATGAGCGTCTTGATAAGAGCAGATTTCTGTGCAGGGTGAGGGTGTGACTCTGCATTCAGATAGGCATCAGCATGCGTTTTCTTTCAGTAAAAACTGTGCGTTATTTTCCCATTTAGACCCCGTCCGAGCAGAATATCCAGAAGTGGTAGAGTTAACGACACGTTTATACATTTACGCGATCTAACCCAAAGAAAACCTCTATTATGCGTGCATATTTAGACAAAGTTTTGCCAGCTGGCTGGAGGGAGAGATAGTTACGGATGAATGGTTACGTCGAAAGGACGTGCATGCTGCTATATGCTTTAAAAAAGTGTATGCCAGACACCACGTGAGAGCAGAGTCTGAGACAATCGCACCCCACGTGGATTGCGGCTTCGTGTGGAGGCATTCATCCAGCAGTGGATAGAACACGGCTGCTGATAGTGATGAATGAATGTATGCCCTTCTTAATATATATATATTTTTAAGAGTATATTATTTGACTGCTGTGGTGTAATGGTTGTCACACTGAACGTGCAACATAGACGTCGCAAGGTTCTAATCTCCTACATCGGGCAGCTGAAACAATTGTAAGGTCTTACATTTCGCCAACTCTGTCCAGCCAGCAGCATGCACGGTACACCACAATCAATCAATCGGCGGGTTACATGGAGTGGGGTAAAGTGTCAGTCCTCCCACCTCTTCCAAGAGGAGACCAAAATGCCCGACAGGAGGGGCTCTTCGAGCAGAAGAAGAGCCCCCTGGCGTGAACCGCAATTGCAGGGCTGAAGCTTGAACCTTTACCATTAAGAATGTTTCTTATTTGTAAATTCACCTATCTGATAGGCACCTAAATTGTGTGCAGACCGCACTGTTTAACGAGGGCCTGATGCACAGCCACGCTTTCGTAAACATAGCGGCGTGCTAACAGCACACGGAACGTTGTTCTATACCTACATGGCTGGCTATGTGTTTCGTGAGACAGATGCATTATGTGTGAATGGCAAATGTCCTGACAGTTGTGGAGATTCGCGAAAGGCATTGGCGGGGGAGCTGCAAATACATTTACTCGGCAGACGCATTTAACCGGCAGTGACTCATGCTCTCATCATCACGTTCTTAAAGCGCTTCCCCGGGGGTAAATTTTACGCCTTTCTGGAATCCGTTTGATTGTGCATTGACTGGACAATGTGAGAACCCAACGCTTAGAATAATGCGTTGGCTGCGAAATTACATATCACTTTATTATCCACCATTCCTAAATGGAGTTAAAGTGATGTGTCCGCATTTGTGTTTGGGGATATATTTAATAATACGGAGTTAGACTCATAGCCTTAATCTAAGTTGTCTTGTGGTTGTTGTTTGACTTGCATCCCACTGGGATTTTTGCACACAGCGTTTGGTGTACGGTGCTTTTTCAGGAACATTTTTTGCTGTTTTTTTCCCTGGATTTTCTGTTTGCACAGTCACATAGTCACTTTAAGATGTTTTCTTGTTCATGTTTTTGTTTTTTTGTTTGTTGCAGTTGCACCCGATTCAAGAGCCGAATGGCTCACAGGGCTCTACCAAAATAAATAACTGAAAAACTGAAAATGCAGTTATCATTACCGTTCTTATTTCTACGTCTTTTATATTCTTCCGTAAGACCAAAAATCATTGGAATGTAAATGATTTTCTTTCCAATTTTCTAACAGCTGACATACATTATGAACACGCTTGCTAAAGCTGCATTAAATTCTGGATTTGCATTTAAGGATGTGAATGAGAGTGGAAGTTACATTTTTTACTAATTGAAATATAAAAAGTAAGTGCTTTCAATTCACTGTATTTTATGTCCATGAGCATTACGATTGTAAAATTATTATGTTGCATTTTCAGCGAGTTAATGTTTTATTGTGCGAAAGAGGCAGACTAAGGTTGGCATGGTTCCAACTACCCTCCTTTTATCTTGCAGATATTCTACATTTTCACGTAATTAAATGCATTCCATCAAGACCGTTGCATTTTTTGCAGGTGACCGAGTGGCTCAGATCCTGGGTTAGAATCAACTGGCAGGGCCCGCTGGTGGCCTTTAGTGGGGCCCCTGACGTGCGGCCCCTGAAAATACACAACTTGTGAAAACACCCCCATCATCAACGTGCTGCTGCCACAAACCCAATGTTTTAAAATGGGTGGTGGCACTAACACTGATGATATCTTATCGGCGAAAGTGCCCACCCTACCCCTCCCCCCCCTCTGATAATTTGTGAAGAACACTGAAGTAGATGATCACAGATCCATGCTCGTTTGAGTTGGGCTACACTTTGACCTGCTCGGAAAAAGGAAAGCATGGTGTGCTCAATAAGAAATTATAATGTTCAGAAAAGTAGCACCGATCACTGTCAACACTGCACCAAGCAAGCAAGGAGGCAACAACAAAACAATTACCCCATCTCAGCATCAGCAAGGAGTTATTTAAACCAGGCTCTGGCAGGCAATGTCAAACAAGCATCCGTGATAAGAGGGTGCTTTGTACATTAACTCGAGACGTGTGCTTCAATATGTGATCCGGCAACAGCACTTTGCTGAATTTTCAAGGCTGTTCCAGGAATCCAGGAGCAATTGGCAATTACTATAATTACATATGTAAAATAGGTGCAGAAATATTATTAAATTGCTACACCATGTGCCATTTCGTGTGGATTGGCAAGAGGCAACAAAAGTGGCTTTTTAAATGTCTCACAGATGAATCACTTTGAGGATGAAAGCTTTTGACATGTTGCCTCTATTATCTGATAGATGAGACACGAGTAGAGTGGAGTGGCATTGCAAACCATAAAACACTCAATTATGCATACGAAAGCCAAACAATACATTTCATAAGAACTGTGAGAAATAGTTGGCAGTAGCTATTATCATTGCCATTTTTGTGAACTAGAAAAAATAATGGATGCAAAAATACATTTGATTAAGACAAACTTCAATGCCTGGAAACGATACCGTTCAAAAGAAAACAATTATGATTATTTCGCCCGTGGGCTTTAAAATATTTGCCTCGTAATTTTATACGTAGGGCTTTCACGACCAACGTTATTATTCTAAATTGGTTTCGTCTGGGTTAGGTCGAGTAAAAATGCGTTGTAAAACCGAACACAGGCAATGAATAACAAGCATCACGTAACTCAAACGTTAGCCAGATGTATCGCTGCTTCAGCAGCACCACAACCGCTGTTGGTGTTGGAAAGCGGTCTCACGACGGCGTTTCGCTGGAGGTGACACCCAGCACCATCGGGCTGTCAACAGGAACTCGGATCTCGCGTGAAAGCGCATCCTGATCCAGGTCCTGGAGTGGATGCCAAGACGCCAATGGCACAGTCGTGCACGTGGACCTAATTGAGGAGTTGGTTGTCGAATTTACTAGTTGGTTTCTAGTTGATTGGCCGGCTAGGTTAATGTAACAACCATATTAATTACTCTCTGGGTCTTTCGGTGAAGTCACGTAGATAGAAAAAATATATTAAAAAATCACGACGTTTCGATCGCAACGCAAAGCAATCGTCTCCAGGTGAAAAAATACAGCAGGAGAACTGCTGAGGCAGGAGAAATATCACCTCAGCAGTTCTCCTGCTGTATTTTTTCACCTGAAGACGATTGCTTGTGTTGCAATCGAAACGTCGTGATTTTTTATTATTATTATTTTTCTATCTACGTGACTTTACCGAAAGACCCAAAGAGTGTGAATTCCTGAAGTCACGAAAGCTTTAAGTCAAGATTTAACCTTATTAATTGTTATACAGCACAACCGTGAAAACCTACACCGTAGTTACTATGACTGTCTATGTTATCCATATATGTATTAAATAGTTGTTTAAACGTGAGCTTCTGTTGGGTGCAGACACATTCCATTACAGAAACTCTGGAGAGAATTCTAATTTACTTTTTGCTGTGCATTACATAAACCATAAACATGACACAGCAACGAAACTACTAAAAAGTTTTTAAATTAATACACACACTCAAGCTATCAATGAAAATATGTACATTGGGTGACACTGCATCACAATAATTAATGAAATCGCTGGGAAGAAGAGGGGACTTGGGGGTGGTGAATTGTTACAGCTCCAATGACACGATGTAACACAAATTTTGTTCCTGGGTAGTAAGTGTTATTTTGTAATTGCTTATGCCTAAAAAGTTTAGAAAATTGCTATTATTCCCCACAAGCTTTTGTGACCAGGACAGTGATATTTTGAAATTTACCTATTTTCAATGAGAAAACGTGCGAATTTGTGTCTTTTCGTTCACATAAAGTAAAAAAACAACAACATATGAATTAAAAGTAACATGTACTTATACTAAAGTGATACAAACATGATATAGAAGCGAGTCGTTTTTCGAGACTTACAATTATACTGTAAAGCACTTTCATGAATCAGCCCCTAAATGTAGTCTCCCATCATGTTTTCGTTATACTGTCCTTGTTTGCGGCGTTCAAAGTTCAGTATATCCTGGTGGAAGCGCTCGCCTTGCTCCTCCGAGTACACTCCCACGTTCTCCTTGAATTTATCAAGATGAGCATCAAGGATATGAACTTTGAGGGACGTCCTACAGCCCATTGTGTCGTAGTTCTTCACCAGAGTCTCAAACAGCTCCACATAGTTTTTGACCTTGTGATTGCCCAGGAAGCCACGAACCACTGCAACAAAGCTGTTCCAAGCCGCTTTCTCCTTACTGGCGAGCTTCTTGGGGAATTCATTGCACTCCAGGATTTTCTTTATCTGTGGTCCAACGAAGACACCGGCTTTGACCTTTGCCTCAGACAGCTTAGGGAAGAAGTCTTGAAGGCACTTGAAGGCTGCCGACTCCTTATCTACAGCTCTGACAAATTGTTTAATAAGGCCCAATTTGATGTGCAGTGGTGGCATCAGCACCTTCTGGGGGTCCACCAGTGGCTCCCACTTGACGTTGTTCCTCCCCACAGAGAACTCGTTCCGCTGTGGCCAGTCCCCCCTGTGGTAGTGCACCTTGGTGTCCCTGCTATCCCAAAGACAAAGATAGCAGGGAAACTTGGTAAAACCGCCTTGGAAACCCATCAGGAATGCCACCATTTTTAAGTCTCTGATGACCTCCCAGCCGTACTCATCATACTTCAAGGTATCAAGCAAGTCTTGATGCTTTTGTAATCCTCTTTGAGGTGCACCGAATGAGCCAGGGGAAGAGACGGGTACTTGTTACCATTATGGAGCAGCATGGTTTGAGGCTCCTGGATGAGCTGTCAATGAAGAGGCGCCACTCATACTGGTTACAGGCGATTTCGATTGCCTCAAAAAGACTGGTAAAATTGTGGCAGAAGCGGAGCGCGTTTTGACGGGTGAAGAGGCTGCAAAAAGGTTGGTGACGCTTCCTCTGATCTGTGACTTGCACACTTTCATCCAACAAGTTCCACTGCTTCAGCCTAGACGTCAAAAGCTCGGCATTGGACTTGGTGAGACCAAGATCTCTGATCAAGTCACTGAGGTCTTTTTGGTTGGGGTAGTATGGGTTTCTCTCCTCAGCTCCAACTCTGAAATTGTTATCTGGATCTACAAAGTCTTCCTCGATCTCTGACTTGCTGCTCGCTTCTAAAGACGGCTGCTGTCTCTCCGGAGGAGTGAGTACGGGGAGCTCAAGGCAGTGTGGCACCGGGGCGATGGATGAAGGAAGTTCCGGAAACGAGACAGCAGGTGCATTCTTACTCATTGTTATTTTCGGTAAAGTCACGTATGTAGAAATACAATAAAATTATATTAAAACAAAAAACAATCACGACGTTTCGATCACAACGCAAGCAATCTTCATCAGGTGTCAAGAACAAATCACGGAGGTAAATACAACAAAAAGATGAGAGACGAGAATTCAACAAACCTGAAAAAACATTACGTGAAGCACATCCAGTCAGGCCAACAACACAGTTAGACACTTCCTGGCAGACCACGAATTTCAGAAGAGTGTTAAATTTCGTGTTCAACCTTTGGATTGCACATACCAGCATAGATAAAATTAAAAATACGAGGTACACGGTCAGTAGAAATACATATACAAGTCAACAAAGAGGTAAGGAGGGAGGAAAGACGGACAGGGAGGCAGAGAGAGAGGGGGGGGCGGAGGGATGAACAGAAGCTTAAATAGGAAATACGGTTGGAGGGGGGGAGGGGCCAGAGCGAGAGCGGCAGCTCAAACATGCACATCTTACACATACAAAACGTCGGCTCAAAAAAGGACCACTTCTTGCAAATACAAAATGGCAGCTCAAAAAAGGACCATCTCTTGTAAATACAAAACGGCAGCTCAAAAAATTATTACCTCTTGTAAATACAAAACGGCAGCTCAAAAAAGGGCACATCTTACACATGATTACAACGGTAACTTCCCCGTAGAAGTATGATAATAAAGTATTAAAGCTTTCGTGACTGCATAAAATTACTTAATGGTTTTTTCGGTAAAGTCATGTATGTAGACATACAATAAAATTATATTAAAACAAAAAACAATCACGACGTTTCGATCACGACGCAAGCGATCTTCATCAGGTGTCAAGAACAAATCACGGAGGTAAATACAACAAAAAGATGAGAGACGAAAATTCAACAAACCTGAAAAAACATTGTGAAGCACATCCAGTCAGGCCAACAACACAGTTAGACACTTCCTGGCGGACCATGAATTTCAGAAGTGTTAAATTTCGTGTTCAACCTTTGGATTGCGCATACCAGCATAGATAGAATGAAAAATACGAGGTACACGGTCAGTAGAAATACATATACAAGTCCACCAAGAGGTAAGGTGAGAGGAAAGACGGACAGGGAGGCAGAGAGAGAGGGGGGGGGGGGGGGCAGAGGGATAAACAGAAGCTTAAATACGAAATACGGTTGGAGGGGGGGAGGGGCCAGAGCGAGAGTGGCAGCTCAAACATGCACATCTTACACATACAAAACGGCAGCTCTAAAAAGGACTACCTCTTGTAAATACAAAACGGCAGCTCAAAAAATTACCACCTCTTGTAAATACAAAACGGCAGCTCAAAAAAGGGCACATCTTACACATAATTACAACGGTAACTTCCCCGTAGAAGTGTGATAATAAAGTATTAAAGCTTTCGTGACTGCATAAAATGACTCATTGGTTTTGTCGGTAAAGTCACGTAGGTAGAAATACAATAAAATTATATTAAAACAAAAAACAATCACGACGTTTCGATCACAACGCAAGCGATCTTCATCAGGTGTCAAGAACAAATCACGGAGGTAAATACAACAAAAAGATGACATACGAGAATTCAACAAACCTGAAAAAACATTACGTGAAGCACATCCAGTCAGGCCAACAACACAGTTAGACACTTCCTGGCAGACCACGAATTTCAGAAGAGTGTTACATTTCGTGTTCAACCTTTGGATTGCACATACCAGCATAGATAGAATGAAAAATACGAGGTACACAGTCAGTAGAAATACATATACAAGTCAACCAAGAGGTAAGGAGGGAGGAAAGACGGACAGGGAGGCAGAGAGAGGGGGGGGGGGGGGGCGGAGGGATGAACAGAAGCTTAAAAAGGAAATACGGTTGGAGGGGGGGAGGGGCCAGAGCGAGAGCAGCAGCTCAAACATGCACATCTTACACATACAAAACGTCGGCTCAAAAAAGGACCACTTCTTGCAAATACAAAATGGCAGCTCAAAAAAGGACCATCTCTTGTAAATACAAAACGGCAGCTCAAAAAATTATTACCTCTTGTAAATACAAAACGGCAGCTCAAAAAAGGGCACATCTTACACATGATTACAACGGTAACTTCCCCGTAGAAGTATGATAATAAAGTATTAAAGCTTTCGTGACTGCATAAAATTACTTAATGGTTTTTTCGGTAAAGTCATGTATGTAGACATACAATAAAATTATATTAAAACAAAAAACAATCACGACGTTTCGATCACGACGCAAGCGATCTTCATCAGGTGTCAAGAACAAATCACGGAGGTAAATACAACAAAAAGATGAGAGACGAAAATTCAACAAACCTGAAAAAACATTGTGAAGCACATCCAGTCAGGCCAACAACACAGTTAGACACTTCCTGGCGGACCATGAATTTCAGAAGTGTTAAATTTCGTGTTCAACCTTTGGATTGCACATACCAGCATAGATAGAATGAAAAATACGAGGTACACGGTCAGTAGAAATACATATACAAGTCCACCAAGAGGTAAGGTGAGAGGAAAGACGGACAGGGAGGCAGAGAGAGAGGGGGGGGGGGGGCAGAGGGATAAACAGAAGCTTAAATACGAAATACGGTTGGAGGGGGGGAGGGGCCAGAGCGAGAGTGGCAGCTCAAACATGCACATCTTACACATACAAAACGGCAGCTCTAAAAAGGACTACCTCTTGTAAATACAAAACGGCAGCTCAAAAAATTACCACCTCTTGTAAATACAAAACGGCAGCTCAAAAAAGGGCACATCTTACACATAATTACAACGGTAACTTCCCCGTAGAAGTGTGATAATAAAGTATCAAAGCTTTCGTGACTGCATAAAATGACTCATTGGTTTTGTCGGTAAAGTCACGTAGGTAGAAATACAATAAAATTATATTAAAACAAAAAACAATCACGACGTTTCGATCACAACGCAAGCGATCTTCATCAGGTGTCAAGAACAAATCACGGAGGTAAATACAACAAAAAGATGACATACGAGAATTCAACAAACCTGAAAAAACATTACGTGAAGCACATCCAGTCAGGCCAACAACACAGTTAGACACTTCCTGGCAGACCACGAATTTCAGAAGAGTGTTACATTTCGTGTTCAACCTTTGGATTGCACATACCAGCATAGATAGAATGAAAAATACGAGGTACACAGTCAGTAGAAATACATATACAAGTCAACCAAGAGGTAAGGAGGGAGGAAAGACGGACAGGGAGGCAGAGAGAGGGGGGGGGGGGGGGGGCGGAGGGATGAACAGAAGCTTAAAAAGGAAATACGGTTGGAGGGGGGGAGGGGCCAGAGCGAGAGCGGCAGCTCAAACACGCACATACAAAACGGCAGCTCAAAAAATTATTACCTCTTGTAAATACAAAACGGCAGCTCAAAAAAGGGCACATCTTACACATGATTACAACGGTAACTTCCCCGTAGAAGTATGATAATAAAGTATTAAAGCTTTCGTGACTGCATAAAATTACTCAATGGTTTTTTCGGTAAAGTCATGTATGTAGACATACAATAAAATTATATTAAAACAAAAAACAATCACGACGTTTCGATCACGACGCAAGCGATCTTCATCAGGTGTCAAGAACAAATCACGGAGGTAAATACAACAAAAAGATGAGAGACGAAAATTCAACAAACCTGAAAAAACATTGTGAAGCACATCCAGTCAGGCCAACAACACAGTTAGACACTTCCTGGCGGACCATGAATTTCAGAAGTGTTAAATTTCGTGTTCAACCTTTGGATTGCACATACCAGCATAGATAGAATGAAAAATACGAGGTACACGGTCAGTAGAAATACATATACAAGTCAACCAAGAGGTAAGGAGGGAGGAAAGACGGACAGGGAGGCAGAGAGAGAGGGGGGGGGGGGGCAGAGGGATAAACAGAAGCTTAAATACGAAATACGGTTGGAGGGGGGGAGGGGCCAGAGCGAGAGTGGCAGCTCAAACATGCACATCTTACACATACAAAACGGCAGCTCTAAAAAGGACTACCTCTTGTAAGGTAGGACAAAACGGCAGCTCAAAAAATTACCACCTCTTGTAAATACAAAACGGCAGCTCAAAAAAGGGCACATCTTACACATAATTACAACGGTAACTTCCCCGTAGAAGTGTGATAATAAAGTATTAAAGCTTTCGTGACTGCATAAAATGACTCATTGGTTTTGTCGGTAAAGTCACGTAGGTAGAAATACAATAAAATTATATTAAAACAAAAAACAATCACGACGTTTCGATCACAACGCAAGCGATCTTCATCAGGTGTCAAGAACAAATCACAGAGGTAAATACAACAAAAAGATGACATACGAGAATTCAACAAACCTGAAAAAACATTACGTGAAGCACATCCAGTCAGGCCAACAACACAGTTAGACACTTCCTGGCAGACCACGAATTTCAGAAGAGTGTTACATTTCGTGTTCAACCTTTGGATTGCACATACCAGCATAGATAGAATGAAAAATACGAGGTACACAGTCAGTAGAAATACATATACAAGTCAACCAAGAGGTAAGGAGGGAGGAAAGACGGACAGGGAGGCAGATAGAGGGGGGGGGGGGGGCGGAGGGATGAACAGAAGCTTAAAAAGGAAATACGGTTGGAGGGGGGGAGGGGCCAGAGCGAGAGCGGCAGCTCAAACACGCACATCTTACACATACAAAACGGTAGCTCAAAAAAGGACTACTTCTTGAAAATACAAAACGGCAGCTCAAAAAGGACCATCTCTTGTAAATACAAAATGGCAGCTCAAAAAATGACCACCTCTTGTAAATACAAAACGGCAGCTCAAAAAAGGGCACATCTTACACATAATTACAACAGTAACTTCCCCGTAGAAGTATGATAATAACGTATTAAAGCTTTTGTGACTGCATAAAATTACTCAATGGTTTTTTCGGAAAAGTCATGTATGTAGACATACAATAAAATTATATTAAAACAAAAAACAATCACGACGTTTCGATCACGACGCAAACGATCTTCATCAGGTGTCAAGAACAAATCACGGAGGTAAATACAACAAAAGATGAGAGACGAAAATTCAACAAACCTGAAAAAACATTGTGAAGCACATCCAGTCAGGCCAACAACACAGTTAGACACTTCCTGGCGGACCATGAATTTCAGAAGTGTTAAATTTCGTGTTCAACCTTTGGATTGCACATACCAGCATAGATAGAATGAAAAATACGAGGTACACGGTAGGTAGAAATACATATACAAGTCCACCAAGAGGTAAGGAGGGAGGAAAGACGGACAGGGAGGCAGAGAGAGGGGGGGACCGGAGGGATGAAAAGAAGCTTAAATACGAAATACAGTTGGAGGGGGGGAGGGGCCAGAGTGAAAGCGGCAGCTCAAACACGCACATCTTACACATACAAAACGGCAGCTCTAAAAAGGACCACCTCTTGTAAATACAAAACAGCAGCTCAAAAAATGACCACCTCTTGTAAATACAAAACGGCAGCTCAAAAAAGGGCACATCTTACACATAATTACAACGGTAACTTCCCCGTAGAAGTGTGATAATAAAGTATTAAAGCTTTCGTGACTGCATAAAATTACTCATTGGTTTTGTCGGTAAAGTCACGTATGTAGACATACAATAAAATCATATTAAAACAAAAAACAATCACGACGTTTCGATCACGACGCAAGCGATCTTCATCAGGAATCAAGAACAAATCACGGAGGTAAATACAACAAAAAGATGACATACGAGAATTCAACAAACCTGAAAAAACATTACGTGAAGCACATCCAGTCAGGCCAACAACACAGTTAGACACTTCCTGGCAGACCACGAATTTCAGAAGAGTGTTACATTTCGTGTTCAACCTTTGGATTGCACATACCAGCATAGATAGAATGAAAAATACGAGGTACACAGTCAGTAGAAATACATATACAAGTCAACCAAGAGGTAAGGAGGGAGGAAAGACAGACAGGGAGGCAGAGAGGGGGGGGGGGCGGAGGGATGAACAGAAGCTTAAAAAGGAAATACGGCTGGAGGGGGGGAGGGGCCAGAGCGAGAGCGGCAGCTCAAACACGCACATCTTACACATACAAAACGGTAGCTCAAAAAAGGACTACTTCTTGAAAATACAAAACGGCAGCTCAAAAAGGACCATCTCTTGTAAATACAAAACGGCAGCTCAAAAAATGACCACCTCTTGTAAATACAAAACGGCAGCTCAAAAAAGGGCACATCTTACACATGATTACAACGGTAACTTCCCCGTAGAAGTATGACAATAAAGTATTAAAGCTTTCGTGACTGCATAAAATTACTCAATGGTTTTTTCGGTAAAGTCACGTACGTAGACATACAATAAAATTATATTAAAACAAAAAACAATCACGACGTTTCGATCACAACGCAAGCGATCTTCATCAGGTGTCAAGAACAAAGCACGGAGGTAAATACAACAAAAAGTTGAGAGACGGGAATTCAACAAACCTGAAAAAACATTATGTGAAGCACATCCAGTCAGGCCAACAACACAGTTAGACACTACCTGGCGGACCACGAATTTCAGAAGTGTTAAATTTCGTGTTAAACCTTTGGATTGCACATACCAGCATAGATAGAATGAAAAATACGAGGTACACGGTAGGTAGAAATACATATACAAGTCCACCAAGAGGTAAGGAGGGAGGAAAGACGGACAGGGAGGCAGAGAGAGGGGGGGGCCGGAGGGATGAAAAGAAGCTTAAATACGAAATACAGTTGGAGGGGGGGAGGGGCCAGAGTGAAAGCGGCAGCTCAAACACGCACATCTTACACATACAAAACGGCAGCTCTAAAAAGGACCACCTCTTGTAAATACAAAACAGCAGCTCAAAAAATGACCAGCTCTTGTAAATACAAAATGGCAGCTCAAAAAAGGGCACATCTTACACATAATTACAATGGTAACTTCCCCGTAGAAGTGTGATAATAAAGTATTAAAGCTTTCGTGACTGCATAAAATTACTCAATGGTTTTTTCGGTAAAGTCACGTATGTAGACATACAATAAAATCATATTAAAACAAAAAACAATCACGACGTTTCGATCACGACGCAAGCGATCTTCATCAGGTGTAAAGAACAAATCACGGAGGTAAATACAACAAAAAGATGAGAGACGAAAATTCAACAAACCTGAAAAAACATTGTGAAGCACATCCAGTCAGGCCAACAACACAGTTAGACACTTCCTGGCGGACCATGAATTTCAGAAGTGTTAAATTTCGTGTTCAACCTTTGGATTGCACATACCAGCATAGATAGAATGAAAAATACGAGGTACACGGTCAGTAGAAATACATATACAAGTCCACCAAGAGGTAAGGTGAGAGGAAAGACGGACAGGGAGGCAGAGAGAGAGGGGGGGGGGGGGGCAGAGGGATAAACAGAAGCTTAAATACGAAATACGGTTGGAGGGGGGGAGGGGCCAGAACGAGAGTGGCAGCTCAAACATGCACATCTTACACATACAAAATGGCAGCTCTAAAAAGGACTACGTCTTGTAAATACAAAACGGCAGCTCAAAAAATTACCACCTCTTGTAAATACAAAACGGCAGCTCAAAAAAGGGCACATCTTACACATAATTACAACGGTAACTTCCCCGTAGCAGTGTGATAATAAAGTATTAAAGCTTTCGTGACTGCATAAAATGACTCATTGGTTTTGTCGGTAAAGTCACGTAGGTAGAAATACAATAAAATTATATTAAAACAAAAAACAATCACGACGTTTCGATCACAACGCAAGCGATCTTCATCAGGTGTCAAGAACAAATCACAGAGGTAAATACAACAAAAAGATGACATACGAGAATTCAACAAACCTGAAAAAACATTACGTGAAGCACATCCAGTCAGGCCAACAACACAGTTAGACACTTCCTGGCAGACCACGAATTTCAGAAGAGTGTTACATTTCGTGTTCAACCTTTGGATTGCACATACCAGCATAGATAGAATGAAAAATACGAGGTACACAGTCAGTAGAAATACATATACAAGTCAACCAAGAGGTAAGGAGGGAGGAAAGACGGACAGGGAGGCAGAGAGAGGGGGGGGGGGGCGGAGGGATGAACAGAAGCTTAAAAAGGAAATATGGTTGGAGGGGGGGAGGGGCCAGAGCGAGAGCGGCAGCTCAAACACGCACATCTTACACATACAAAACGGTAGCTCAAAAAAGGACTACTTCTTGAAAATACAAAACGGCAGCTCAAAAAGGACCATCTCTTGTAAATACAAAACGGCAGCTCAAAAAATGACCACCTCTTGTAAATACAAAACGGCAGCTCAAAAAAGGGCACATCTTACACATAATTACAACAGTAACTTCCCCGTAGAAGTATGATAATAACGTATTAAAGCTTTTGTGACTGCATAAAATTACTCAATGGTTTTTTCGGAAAAGTCATGTATGTAGACATACAATAAAATTATATTAAAACAAAAAACAATCACGACGTTTCGATCACGACGCAAGCGATCTTCATCAGGTGTCAAGAACAAATCACGGAGGTAAATACAACAAAAAGATGAGAGACGAAAATTCAACAAACCTGAAAAAACATTGTGAAGCACATCCAGTCAGGCCAACAACACAGTTAGACACTTCCTGGCGGACCATGAATTTCAGAAGTGTTAAATTTCGTGTTCAACCTTTGGATTGCACATACCAGCATAGATAGAATGAAAAATACGAGGTACACGGTAGGTAGAAATACATATACAAGTCCACCAAGAGGTAAGGAGGGAGGAAAGACGGACAGGGAGGCAGAGAGAGGGGGGGACCGGAGGGATGAAAAGAAGCTTAAATACGAAATACAGTTGGAGGGGGGGAGGGGCCAGAGTGAAAGCGGCAGCTCAAACACGCACATCTTACACATACAAAACGGCAGCTCTAAAAAGGACCACCTCTTGTAAATACAAAACAGCAGCTCAAAAAATGACCACCTCTTGTAAATACAAAACGGCAGCTCAAAAAAGGGCACATCTTACACATAATTACAACGGTAACTTCCCCGTAGAAGTGTGATAATAAAGTATTAAAGCTTTCGTGACTGCATAAAATTACTCATTGGTTTTGTCGGTAAAGTCACGTATGTAGACATACAATAAAATCATATTAAAACAAAAAACAATCACGACGTTTCGATCACGACGCAAGCGATCTTCATCAGGAATCAAGAACAAATCACGGAGGTAAATACAACAAAAAGATGACATACGAGAATTCAACAAACCTGAAAAAACATTACGTGAAGCACATCCAGTCAGGCCAACAACACAGTTAGACACTTCCTGGCAGACCACGAATTTCAGAAGAGTGTTACATTTCGTGTTCAACCTTTGGATTGCACATACCAGCATAGATAGAATGAAAAATACGAGGTACACAGTCAGTAGAAATACATATACAAGTCAACCAAGAGGTAAGGAGGGAGGAAAGACAGACAGGGAGGCAGAGAGGGGGGGGGGGGGCGGAGGGATGAACAGAAGCTTAAAAAGGAAATACGGTTGGAGGGGGGGAGGGGCCAGAGCGAGAGCGGCAGCTCAAACACGCACATCTTACACATACAAAACGGTAGCTCAAAAAAGGACTACTTCTTGAAAATACAAAACGGCAGCTCAAAAAGGACCATCTCTTGTAAATACAAAACGGCAGCTCAAAAAATGACCACCTCTTGTAAATACAAAACGGCAGCTCAAAAAAGGGCACATCTTACACATGATTACAACGGTAACTTCCCCGTAGAAGTATGACAATAAAGTATTAAAGCTTTCGTGACTGCATAAAATTACTCAATGGTTTTTTCGGTAAAGTCACGTACGTAGACATACAATAAAATTATATTAAAACAAAAAACAATCACGACGTTTCGATCACAACGCAAGCGATCTTCATCAGGTGTCAAGAACAAAGCACGGAGGTAAATACAACAAAAAGATGAGAGACGGGAATTCAACAAACCTGAAAAAACATTATGTGAAGCACATCCAGTCAGGCCAACAACACAGTTAGACACTACCTGGCGGACCACGAATTTCAGATGTGTTAAATTTCGTGTTAAACCTTTGGATTGCACATACCAGCATAGATAGAATGAAAAATACGAGGTACACGGTAGGTAGAAATACATATACAAGTCCACCAAGAGGTAAGGAGGGAGGAAAGACGGACAGGGAGGCAGAGAGAGGGGGGGGCCGGAGGGATGAAAAGAAGCTTAAATACGAAATACAGTTGGAGGGGGGGAGGGGCCAGAGTGAAAGCGGCAGCTCAAACACGCACATCTTACACATACAAAACGGCAGCTCTAAAAAGGACCACCTCTTGTAAATACAAAACAGCAGCTCAAAAAATGACCACCTCTTGTAAATACAAAATGGCAGCTCAAAAAAGGGCACATCTTACACATAATTACAATGGTAACTTCCCCGTAGAAGTGTGATAATAAAGTATTAAAGCTTTCGTGACTGCATAAAATTACTCAATGGTTTTTTCGGTAAAGTCACGTATGTAGACATACAATAAAATCATATTAAAACAAAAAACAATCACGACGTTTCGATCACGACGCAAGCGATCTTCATCAGGTGTAAAGAACAAATCACGGAGGTAAATACAACAAAAAGATGAGAGACGAAAATTCAACAAACCTGAAAAAACATTGTGAAGCACATCCAGTCAGGCCAACAACACAGTTAGACACTTCCTGGCGGACCATGAATTTCAGAAGTGTTAAATTTCGTGTTCAACCTTTGGATTGCACATACCAGCATAGATAGAATGAAAAATACGAGGTACACGGTCAGTAGAAATACATATACAAGTCCACCAAGAGGTAAGGTGAGAGGAAAGACGGACAGGGAGGCAGAGAGAGAGGGGGGGGGGGGGGGGGCAGAGGGATAAACAGAAGCTTAAATACGAAATACGGTTGGAGGGGGGGAGGGGCCAGAACGAGAGTGGCAGCTCAAACATGCACATCTTACACATACAAAATGGCAGCTCTAAAAAGGACTACGTCTTGTAAATACAAAACGGCAGCTCAAAAAATTACCACCTCTTGTAAATACAAAACGGCAGCTCAAAAAAGGGCACATCTTACACATAATTACAACGGTAACTTCCCCGTAGCAGTGTGATAATAAAGTATTAAAGCTTTCGTGACTGCATAAAATGACTCATTGGTTTTGTCGGTAAAGTCACGTAGGTAGAAATACAATAAAATTATATTAAAACAAAAAACAATCACGACGTTTCGATCACAACGCAAGCGATCTTCATCAGGTGTCAAGAACAAATCACAGAGGTAAATACAACAAAAAGATGACATACGAGAATTCAACAAACCTGAAAAAACATTACGTGAAGCACATCCAGTCAGGCCAACAACACAGTTAGACACTTCCTGGCAGACCACGAATTTCAGAAGAGTGTTACATTTCGTGTTCAACCTTTGGATTGCACATACCAGCATAGATAGAATGAAAAATACGAGGTACACAGTCAGTAGAAATACATATACAAGTCAACCAAGAGGTAAGGAGGGAGGAAAGACGGACAGGGAGGCAGAGAGAGGGGGGGGGGGGGGGGATGAACAGAAGCTTAAAAAGGAAATACGGTTGGAGGGGGGGAGGGGCCAGAGCGAGAGCGGCAGCTCAAACACGCACATCTTACACATACAAAACGGTAGCTCAAAAAAGGACTACTTCTTGAAAATACAAAACGGCAGCTCAAAAAGGACCATCTCTTGTAAATACAAAACGGCAGCTCAAAAAATGACCACCTCTTGTAAATACAAAACGGCAGCTCAAAAAAGGGCACATCTTACACATAATTACAACGGTAACTTCCCCGTAGAAGTATGATAATAACGTATTAAAGCTTTTGTGACTGCATAAAATTACTCAATGGTTTTTTCGGTAAAGTCATGTATGTAGACATACAATAAAATTATATTAAAACAAAAAACAATCACGACGTTTCGATCACGACGCAAGCGATCTTCATCAGGTGTCAAGAACAAATCACGGAGGTAAATACAACAAAAAGATGAGAGACGAAAATTCAACAAACCTGAAAAAACATTGTGAAGCACATCCAGTCAGGCCAACAACACAGTTAGACACTTCCTGGCAGACCATGAATTTCAGAAGTGTTAAATTTCGTGTTCAACCTTTGGATTGCACATACCAGCATAGATAGAATGAAAAATACGAGGTACACGGTCAGTAGAAATACATATACAAGTCCACCAAGAGGTAAGGTGAGAGGAAAGACGGACAGGGAGGCAGAGAGAGAGGGGGGGGGGCAGAGGGATAAACAGAAGCTTAAATACGAAATACGGTTGGAGGGGGGGAGGGGCCAGAGCGAGAGTGGCAGCTCAAACATGCACATCTTACACATACAAAACGGCAGCTCTAAAAAGGACTACCTCTTGTAAATACAAAACGGCAGCTCAAAAAATTACCACCTCTTGTAAATACAAAACGGCAGCTCAAAAAAGGGCACATCTTACACATAATTACAATGGTAACTTCCCCGTAGAAGTGTGATAATAAAGTATTAAAGCTTTCGTGACTGCATAAAATGACTCATTGGTTTTGTCGGTAAAGTCACGTAGGTAGAAATACAATAAAATTATGTTAAAACAAAAAACAATCACGACGTTTCGATCACAACGCAAGCGATCTTCATCAGGTGTCAAGAACAAATCACAGAGGTAAATACAACAAAAAGATGACATAAGAGAATTCAACAAACCTGAAAAAACATTACGTGAAGCACATCCAGTCAGGTCAACAACACAGTTAGACACTTCCTGGCAGACCACGAATTTCAGAAGTGTTACATTTCGTGTTCAACCTTTGGATTGCACATACCAGCATAGATAGAATGAAAAATACGAGGTACACAGTCAGTAGAAATACATATACAAGTCAACCAAGAGGTAAGGAGGGAGGAAAGACGGACAGGGAGGCAGAGAGAGGGGGGGGGGGGCGGAGGGATGAACAGAAGCTTAAAAAGGAAATACGGTTGGAGGGGGGGAGGGGCCAGAGCGAGAGCGGCAGCTCAAACACGCACATCTTACACATACAAAACGGTAGCTCAAAAAAGGACTACTTCTTAAAAATACAAAACGGCAGCTCAAAAAGGACCATCTCTTGTAAATACAAAACGGCAGCTCAAAAAATGACCACCTCTTGTAAATACAAAACGGCAGCTCAAAAAAGGGCACATCTTACACATAATTACAACGGTAACTTCCCCGTAGAAGTATGATAATAACGTATTAAAGCTTTCGTGACTGCATAAAATTACTCAATGGTTTTTTCGGTAAAGTCATGTATGTAGACATACAATAAAATTATATTAAAACAAAAAACAATCACGACGTTTCGATCACGACGCAAGCGATCTTCATCAGGTGTCAAGAACAAATCACGGAGGTAAATACAACAAAAAGATGAGAGACGAAAATTCAACAAACCTGAAAAAACATTGTGAAGCACATCCAGTCAGGCCAACAACACAGTTAGACACTTCCTGGCAGACCATGAATTTCAGAAGTGTTAAATTTCGTGTTCAACCTTTGGATTGCACATACCAGCATAGATAGAATGAAAAATACGAGGTACACGGTCAGTAGAAATACATATACAAGTCCACCAAGAGGTAAGGTGAGAGGAAAGACGGACAGGGAGGCAGAGAGAGAGGGGGGGGGGCAGAGGGATAAACAGAAGCTTAAATACGAAATACGGTTGGAGGGGGGGAGGGGCCAGAGCGAGAGTGGCAGCTCAAACACGCACATCTTACACATACAAAACGGCAGCTCTAAAAAGGACTACCTCTTGTAAATACAAAACGGCAGCTCAAAAAATGACCACCTCTTGTAAATACAAAACGGCAGCTCAAAAAAGGGCACATCTTACACATAATTACAACGGTAACTTCCCCGTAGAAGTGTGATAATAAAGTATTAAAGCTTTCGTGACTGCATAAAATTACTCATTGGTTTTGTCGGTAAAGTCACGTATGTAGACATACAATAAAATCATATTAAAACAAAAAACAATCACGACGTTTCGATCACGACGCAAGCGATCTTCATCAGGTGTCAAGAACAAATCACGGAGGTAAATACAACAAAAAGATGACATACGAGAATTCAACAAACCTGAAAAAACATTACGTGAAGCACATCCAGTCAGGCCAACAACACAGTTAGACACTTCCTGGCAGACCACGAATTTCAGAAGAGTGTTACATTTCGTGTTCAACCTTTGGATTGCACATACCAGCATAGATAGAATGAAAAATACGAGGTACACAGTCAGTAGAAATACATATACAAGTCAACCAAGAGGTAAGGAGGGAGGAAAGACAGACAGGGAGGCAGAGAGGGGGGGGGGGGCGGAGGGATGAACAGAAGCTTAAAAAGGAAATACGGTTGGAGGGGGGGAGGGGCCAGAGCGAGAGCGGCAGCTCAAACACGCACATCTTACACATACAAAACGGTAGCTCAAAAAAGGACTACTTCTTGAAAATACAAAACGGCAGCTCAAAAAGGACCATCTCTTGTAAATACAAAACGGCAGCTCAAAAAATGACCACCTCTTGTAAATACAAAACGGCAGCTCAAAAAAGGGCACATCTTACACATGATTACAACGGTAACTTCCCCGTAGAAGTATGACAATAAAGTATTAAAGCTTTCGTGACTGCATAAAATTATTCAATGGTTTTTTCGGTAAAGTCACGTACGTAGACATACAATAAAATTATATTAAAACAAAAAACAATCACGACGTTTCGATCACAACGCAAGCGATCTTCATCAGGTGTCAAGACCAAAGCACGGAGGTAAATACAACAAAAAGATGAGAGACGGGAATTCAACAAACCTGAAAAAACATTATGTGAAGCACATCCAGTCAGGCCAACAACACAGTTAGACACTACCTGGCGGACCACGAATTTCAGAAGTGTTAAATTTCGTGTTAAACCTTTGGATTGCACATACCAGCATAGATAGAATGAAAAATACGAGGTACACGGTAGGTAGAAATACATATACAAGTCCACCAAGAGGTAAGGAGGGAGGAAAGACGGACAGGGAGGCAGAGAGAGGGGGGGGCTGGAGGGATGAAAAGAAGCTTAAATACGAAATACAGTTGGAGGGGGGGAGGGGCCAGAGTGAAAGCGGCAGCTCAAACACGCACATCTTACACATACAAAACGGCAGCTCTAAAAAGGACCACCTCTTGTAAATACAAAACAGCAGCTCAAAAAATGACCACCTCTTGTAAATACAAAATGGCAGCTCAAAAAAGGGCACATCTTACACATAATTACAATGGTAACTTCCCCGTAGAAGTGTGATAATAAAGTATTAAAGCTTTCGTGACTGCATAAAATTACTCAATGGTTTTTTCGGTAAAGTCACGTATGTAGACATACAATAAAATCATATTAAAACAAAAAACAATCACGACGTTTCGATCACGACGCAAGCGATCTTCATCAGGTGTAAAGAACAAATCACGGAGGTAAATACAAAAAAAAGATGAGAGACGAAAATTCAACAAACCTGAAAAAACATTGTGAAGCACATCCAGTCAGGCCAACAACACAGTTAGACACTTCCTGGCGGACCATGAATTTCAGAAGTGTTAAATTTCGTGTTCAACCTTTGGATTGCACATACCAGCATAGATAGAATGAAAAATACGAGGTACACGGTCAGTAGAAATACATATACAAGTCCACCAAGAGGTAAGGTGAGAGGAAAGACGGACAGGGAGGCAGAGAGAGAGGGGGGGGGGGGGGCAGAGGGATAAACAGAAGCTTAAATACGAAATACGGTTGGAGGGGGGGAGGGGCCAGAACGAGAGTGGCAGCTCAAACATGCACATCTTACACATACAAAATGGCAGCTCTAAAAAGGACTACGTCTTGTAAATACAAAACGGCAGCTCAAAAAATTACCACCTCTTGTAAATACAAAACGGCAGCTCAAAAAAGGGCACATCTTACACATAATTACAACGGTAACTTCCCCGTAGCAGTGTGATAATAAAGTATTAAAGCTTTCGTGACTGCATAAAATGACTCATTGGTTTTGTCGGTAAAGTCACGTAGGTAGAAATACAATAAAATTATATTAAAACAAAAAACAATCACGACGTTTCGATCACAACGCAAGCGATCTTCATCAGGTGTCAAGAACAAATCACAGAGGTAAATACAACAAAAAGATGACATACGAGAATTCAACAAACCTGAAAAAACATTACGTGAAGCACATCCAGTCAGGCCAACAACACAGTTAGACACTTCCTGGCAGACCACGAATTTCAGAAGAGTGTTACATTTCGTGTTCAACCTTTGGATTGCACATACCAGCATAGATAGAATGAAAAATACGAGTTACACAGTCAGTAGAAATACATATACAAGTCAACCAAGAGGTAAGGAGGGAGGAAAGACGGACAGGGAGGCAGAGAGGGGGGGGGGGGGGCGGAGGGATGAACAGAAGCTTAAAAAGGAAATACGGTTGGAGGGGGGGAGGGGCCAGAGCGAGAGCGGCAGCTCAAACACGCACATCTTACACATACAAAACGGTAGCTCAAAAAAGGACTACTTCTTGAAAATACAAAACGGCAGCTCAAAAAGGACCATCTCTTGTAAATACAAAACGGCAGCTCAAAAAATGACCACCTCTTGTAAATGCAAAACGGCAGCTCAAAAAAGGGCACATCTTACACATAATTACAAGGGTAACTTCCCCGTAGAAGTATGATAATAAAGTATTAAAGCTTTCGTGACTGCATAAAATTACTCAATGTTTTTTTTCGGTAAAGTCACGTACGTAGACATACAATAAAATTATATTAAAACAAAAAACAATCACAACGTTTCGATCACAACGCAAGCGATCTTCATCAGGTGTCAAGAACAAAGCACGGAGGTAAATACAACAAAAAGATGAGAGACGGGAATTCAACAAACCTGAAAAAACATTATGTGAAGCACATCCAGTCAGGCCAACAACACAGTTAGACACTTCCTGGCGGACCACGAATTTCAGAAGTGTTAAATTTCGTGTTCAACCTTTGGATTGCACATACCAGCATAGATAGAATGAAAAATACGAGGTACACGGTCAGTAGAAATACATATACAAGTCCACCAAGAGGTAAGGTGAGAGGAAAGACGGACAGGGAGGCAGAGAGAGAGGGGGGGGGGGGGGCAGAGGGATAAACAGAAGCTTAAATACGAAATACGGTTGGAGGGGGGGAGGGGCCAGAACGAGAGTGGCAGCTCAAACATGCACATCTTACACATACAAAATGGCAGCTCTAAAAAGGACTACGTCTTGTAAATACAAAACGGCAGCTCAAAAAATTACCACCTCTTGTAAATACAAAACGGCAGCTCAAAAAAGGGCACATCTTACACATAATTACAACGGTAACTTCCCCGTAGCAGTGTGATAATAAAGTATTAAAGCTTTCGTGACTGCATAAAATGACTCATTGGTTTTGTCGGTAAAGTCACGTAGGTAGAAATACAATAAAATTATATTAAAACAAAAAACAATCACGACGTTTCGATCACAACGCAAGCGATCTTCATCAGGTGTCAAGAACAAATCACAGAGGTAAATACAACAAAAAGATGACATACGAGAATTCAACAAACCTGAAAAAACATTACGTGAAGCACATCCAGTCAGGCCAACAACACAGTTAGACACTTCCTGGCAGACCACGAATTTCAGAAGAGTGTTACATTTCGTGTTCAACCTTTGGATTGCACATACCAGCATAGATAGAATGAAAAATACGAGTTACACAGTCAGTAGAAATACATATACAAGTCAACCAAGAGGTAAGGAGGGAGGAAAGACGGACAGGGAGGCAGAGAGGGGGGGGGGGGGGGCGGAGGGATGAACAGAAGCTTAAAAAGGAAATACGGTTGGAGGGGGGGAGGGGCCAGAGCGAGAGCGGCAGCTCAAACACGCACATCTTACACATACAAAACGGTAGCTCAAAAAAGGACTACTTCTTGAAAATACAAAACGGCAGCTCAAAAAGGACCATCTCTTGTAAATACAAAACGGCAGCTCAAAAAATGACCACCTCTTGTAAATGCAAAACGGCAGCTCAAAAAAGGGCACATCTTACACATAATTACAAGGGTAACTTCCCCGTAGAAGTATGATAATAAAGTATTAAAGCTTTCGTGACTGCATAAAATTACTCAATGGTTTTTTTCGGTAAAGTCACGTACGTAGACAAATAATAAAATTATATTAAAACAAAAAACAATCACAACGTTTCGATCACAACGCAAGCGATCTTCATCAGGTGTCAAGAACAAAGCACGGAGGTAAATACAACAAAAAGATGAGAGACGGGAATTCAACAAACCTGAAAAAACATTGTGAAGCACATCCAGTCAGGCCAACAACACAGTTAGACACTTCCTGGCAGACCATGAATTTCAGAAGTGTTAAATTTCGTGTTCAACCTTTGGATTGCACATACCAGCATAGATAGAATGAAAAATACGAGGTACACGGTCAGTAGAAATACATATACAAGTCCACCAAGAGGTAAGGTGAGAGGAAAGACGGACAGGGAGGCAGAGAGAGAGGGGGGGGGGGCAGAGGGATAAACAGAAGCTTAAATACGAAATACGGTTGGAGGGGGGGAGGGGCCAGAGCGAGAGTGGCAGCTCAAACACGCACATCTTACACATACAAAACGGCAGCTCTAAAAAGGACTACCTCTTGTAAATACAAAACGGCAGCTCAAAAAATGACCACCTCTTGTAAATACAAAACGGCAGCTCAAAAAAGGGCACATCTTACACATAATTACAATGGTAACTTCCCCGTAGAAGTGTGATAATAAAGTATTAAAGCTTTCGTGACTGCATAAAATTACTCATTGGTTTTGTCGGTAAAGTCACGTATGTAGACATACAATAAAATCATATTAAAACAAAAAACAATCACGACGTTTCGATCACGACGCAAGCGATCTTCATCAGGTGTCAAGAACAAATCACGGAGGTAAATACAACAAAAAGATGACATACGAGAATTCAACAAACCTGAAAAAACATTACGTGAAGCACATCCAGTCAGGCCAACAACACAGTTAGACACTTCCTGGCAGACCACGAATTTCAGAAGAGTGTTACATTTCGTGTTCAACCTTTGGATTGCACATACCAGCATAGATAGAATGAAAAATACGAGGTACACAGTCAGTAGAAATACATATACAAGTCAACCAAGAGGTAAGGAGGGAGGAAAGACAGACAGGGAGGCAGAGAGGGGGGGGGGGGCGGAGGGATGAACAGAAGCTTAAAAAGGAAATACGGTTGGAGGGGGGGAGGGGCCAGAGCGAGAGCGGCAGCTCAAACACGCACATCTTACACATACAAAACGGTAGCTCAAAAAAGGACTACTTCTTGAAAATACAAAACGGCAGCTCAAAAAGGACCATCTCTTGTAAATACAAAACGGCAGCTCAAAAAATGACCACCTCTTGTAAATACAAAACGGCAGCTCAAAAAAGGGCACATCTTACACATGATTACAACGGTAACTTCCCCGTAGAAGTATGACAATAAAGTATTAAAGCTTTCGTGACTGCATAAAATTATTCAATGGTTTTTTCGGTAAAGTCACGTACGTAGACATACAATAAAATTATATTAAAACAAAAAACAATCACGACGTTTCGATCACAACGCAAGCGATCTTCATCAGGTGTCAAGAACAAAGCACGGAGGTAAATACAACAAAAAGATGAGAGACGGGAATTCAACAAACCTGAAAAAACATTATGTGAAGCACATCCAGTCAGGCCAACAACACAGTTAGACACTACCTGGCGGACCACGAATTTCAGAAGTGTTAAATTTCGTGTTAAACCTTTGGATTGCACATACCAGCATAGATAGAATGAAAAATACGAGGTACACGGTAGGTAGAAATACATATACAAGTCCACCAAGAGGTAAGGAGGGAGGAAAGACGGACAGGGAGGCAGAGAGAGGGGGGGGCTGGAGGGATGAAAAGAAGCTTAAATACGAAATACAGTTGGAGGGGGGGAGGGGCCAGAGTGAAAGCGGCAGCTCAAACACGCACATCTTACACATACAAAACGGCAGCTCTAAAAAGGACCACCTCTTGTAAATACAAAACAGCAGCTCAAAAAATGACCACCTCTTGTAAATACAAAATGGCAGCTCAAAAAAGGGCACATCTTACACATAATTACAATGGTAACTTCCCCGTAGAAGTGTGATAATAAAGTATTAAAGCTTTCGTGACTGCATAAAATTACTCAATGGTTTTTTCGGTAAAGTCACGTATGTAGACATACAATAAAATCATATTAAAACAAAAAACAATCACGACGTTTCGATCACGACGCAAGCGATCTTCATCAGGTGTAAAGAACAAATCACGGAGGTAAATACAAAAAAAAGATGAGAGACGAAAATTCAACAAACCTGAAAAAACATTGTGAAGCACATCCAGTCAGGCCAACAACACAGTTAGACACTTCCTGGCGGACCATGAATTTCAGAAGTGTTAAATTTCGTGTTCAACCTTTGGATTGCACATACCAGCATAGATAGAATGAAAAATACGAGGTACACGGTCAGTAGAAATACATATACAAGTCCACCAAGAGGTAAGGTGAGAGGAAAGACGGACAGGGAGGCAGAGAGAGAGGGGGGGGGGGGGGGCAGAGGGATAAACAGAAGCTTAAATACGAAATACGGTTGGAGGGGGGGAGGGGCCAGAACGAGAGTGGCAGCTCAAACATGCACATCTTACACATACAAAATGGCAGCTCTAAAAAGGACTACGTCTTGTAAATACAAAACGGCAGCTCAAAAAATTACCACCTCTTGTAAATACAAAACGGCAGCTCAAAAAAGGGCACATCTTACACATAATTACAACGGTAACTTCCCCGTAGCAGTGTGATAATAAAGTATTAAAGCTTTCGTGACTGCATAAAATGACTCATTGGTTTTGTCGGTAAAGTCACGTAGGTAGAAATACAATAAAATTATATTAAAACAAAAAACAATCACGACGTTTCGATCACAACGCAAGCGATCTTCATCAGGTGTCAAGAACAAATCACAGAGGTAAATACAACAAAAAGATGACATACGAGAATTCAACAAACCTGAAAAAACATTACGTGAAGCACATCCAGTCAGGCCAACAACACAGTTAGACACTTCCTGGCAGACCACGAATTTCAGAAGAGTGTTACATTTCGTGTTCAACCTTTGGATTGCACATACCAGCATAGATAGAATGAAAAATACGAGTTACACAGTCAGTAGAAATACATATACAAGTCAACCAAGAGGTAAGGAGGGAGGAAAGACGGACAGGGAGGCAGAGAGGGGGGGGGGGGGGCGGAGGGATGAACAGAAGCTTAAAAAGGAAATACGGTTGGAGGGGGGGAGGGGCCAGAGCGAGAGCGGCAGCTCAAACACGCACATCTTACACATACAAAACGGTAGCTCAAAAAAGGACTACTTCTTGAAAATACAAAACGGCAGCTCAAAAAGGACCATCTCTTGTAAATACAAAACGGCAGCTCAAAAAATGACCACCTCTTGTAAATGCAAAACGGCAGCTCAAAAAAGGGCACATCTTACACATAATTACAAGGGTAACTTCCCCGTAGAAGTATGATAATAAAGTATTAAAGCTTTCGTGACTGCATAAAATTACTCAATGGTTTTTTTCGGTAAAGTCACGTACGTAGACATACAATAAAATTATATTAAAACAAAAAACAATCACAACGTTTCGATCACAACGCAAGCGATCTTCATCAGGTGTCAAGAACAAAGCACGGAGGTAAATACAACAAAAAGATGAGAGACGGGAATTCAACAAACCTGAAAAAACATTATGTGAAGCACATCCAGTCAGGCCAACAACACAGTTAGACACTTCCTGGCGGACCACGAATTTCAGAAGTGTTAAATTTCGTGTTCAACCTTTGGATTGCACATACCAGCATAGATAGAATGAAAAATACGAGGTACACGGTCAGTAGAAATACATATACAAGTCCACCAAGAGGTAAGGTGAGAGGAAAGACGGACAGGGAGGCAGAGAGAGAGGGGGGGGGGGGGGCAGAGGGATAAACAGAAGCGTAAATACGAAATACGGTTGGAGGGGGGAGGGGCCAGAACGAGAGTGGCAGCTCAAACATGCACATCTTACACATACAAAATGGCAGCTCTAAAAAGGACTACGTCTTGTAAATACAAAACGGCAGCTCAAAAAATTACCACCTCTTGTAAATACAAAACGGCAGCTCAAAAAAGGGCACATCTTACACATAATTACAACGGTAACTTCCCCGTAGCAGTGTGATAATAAAGTATTAAAGCTTTCGTGACTGCATAAAATGACTCATTGGTTTTGTCGGTAAAGTCACGTAGGTAGAAATACAATAAAATTATATTAAAACAAAAAACAATCACGACGTTTCGATCACAACGCAAGCGATCTTCATCAGGTGTCAAGAACAAATCACAGAGGTAAATACAACAAAAAGATGACATACGAGAATTCAACAAACCTGAAAAAACATTACGTGAAGCACATCCAGTCAGGCCAACAACACAGTTAGACACTTCCTGGCAGACCACGAATTTCAGAAGAGTGTTACATTTCGTGTTCAACCTTTGGATTGCACATACCAGCATAGATAGAATGAAAAATACGAGTTACACAGTCAGTAGAAATACATATACAAGTCAACCAAGAGGTAAGGAGGGAGGAAAGACGGACAGGGAGGCAGAGAGGGGGGGGGGGGGGGCGGAGGGATGAACAGAAGCTTAAAAAGGAAATACGGTTGGAGGGGGGGAGGGGCCAGAGCGAGAGCGGCAGCTCAAACACGCACATCTTACACATACAAAACGGTAGCTCAAAAAAGGACTACTTCTTGAAAATACAAAACGGCAGCTCAAAAAGGACCATCTCTTGTAAATACAAAACGGCAGCTCAAAAAATGACCACCTCTTGTAAATGCAAAACGGCAGCTCAAAAAAGGGCACATCTTACACATAATTACAAGGGTAACTTCCCCGTAGAAGTATGATAATAAAGTATTAAAGCTTTCGTGACTGCATAAAATTACTCAATGGTTTTTTTCGGTAAAGTCACGTACGTAGACATACAATAAAATTATATTAAAACAAAAAACAATCACAACGTTTCGATCACAACGCAAGCGATCTTCATCAGGTGTCAAGAACAAAGCACGGAGGTAAATACAACAAAAAGATGAGAGACGGGAATTCAACAAACCTGAAAAAACATTATGTGAAGCACATCCAGTCAGGCCAACAACACAGTTAGACACTTCCTGGCGGACCACGAATTTCAGAAGTGTTAAATTTCGTGTTAAACCTTTGGATTGCACATACCAGCATAGATAGAATGAAAAATACGAGGTACACGGTAGGTAGAAATACATATACAAGTCCACCAAGAGGTAAGGAGGGAGGAAAGACGGACAGGGAGGCAGAGAGAGGGGGGGGGCCGGAGGGATGAAAAGAAGCTTAAATAGGAAATACAGTTGGAGGGGGGGAGGGGCCAGAGCGAAAGCGGCAGCTCAAACACGCACATCTTACACATACAAAACGGCAGCTCTAAAAAGGACCACCTCTTGTAAATACAAAACAGCAGCTCAAAAAATGACCACCTCTTGTAAATACAAAACGGCAGCTCAAAAAAGGGCACATCTTACACATAATTACAACGGTAACTTCCCCGTAGCAGTGTGATAATAAAGTATTAAAGCTTTCGTGACTGCATAAAATGACTCATTGGTTTTGTCGGTAAAGTCACGTAGGTAGAAATACAATAAAATTATATTAAAACAAAAAACAATCACGACGTTTCGATCACAACGCAAGCGATCTTCATCAGGTGTCAAGAACAAATCACAGAGGTAAATACAACAAAAAGATGACATACGAGAATTCAACAAACCTGAAAAAACATTACGTGAAGCACATCCAGTCAGGCCAACAACACAGTTAGACACTTCCTGGCAGACCACGAATTTCAGAAGAGTGTTACATTTCGTGTTCAACCTTTGGATTGCACATACCAGCATAGATAGAATGAAAAATACGAGGTACACAGTCAGTAGAAATACATATACAAGTCAACCAAGAGGTAAGGAGGGAGGAAAGACGGACAGGGAGGCAGAGAGAGGGGGGGGGGGATGAACAGAAGCTTAAAAAGGAAATACGGTTGGAGGGGGGGAGGGGCCAGAGCGAGAGCGGCAGCTCAAACACGCACATCTTACACATACAAAACGGTAGCTCAAAAAAGGACTACTTCTTGAAAATACAAAACGACAGCTCAAAAAGGACCATCTCTTGTAAATACAAAACGGCAGCTCAAAAAATGACCACCTCTTGTAAATACAAAACGGCAGCTCAAAAAAGGGCACATCTTACACATAATTACAACGGTAACTTCCCCGTAGAAGTATGATAATAACGTATTAAAGCTTTTGTGACTGCATAAAATTACTCAATGGTTTTTCGGTAAAGTCATGTATGTAGACATACAATAAAATTATATTAAAACAAAAAACAATCACGACGTTTCGATCACGACGCAAGCGATCTTCATCAGGTGTCAAGAACAAATCACGGAGGTAAATACAACAAAAAGATGAGAGACGAAAATTCAACAAACCTGAAAAAACATTGTGAAGCACATCCAGTCAGGCCAACAACACAGTTAGACACTTCCTGGCAGACCATGAATTTCAGAAGTGTTAAATTTCGTGTTCAACCTTTGGATTGCACATACCAGCATAGATAGAATGAAAAATACGAGGTACACGGTAGGTAGAAATACATATACAAGTCCACCAAGAGGTAAGGAGGGAGGAAAGACGGACAGGGAGGCAGAGAGAGGGGGGGGGGGGCGGAGGGATGAAAAGAAGCTTAAATAGGAAATACAGTTGGAGGGGGGGAGGGGCCAGAGCGAAAGCGGCAGCTCAAACACGCACATCTTACACATACAAAACGGCAGCTCTAAAAAGGACCACCTCTTGTAAATACAAAACAGCAGCTCAAAAAATGACCACCTCTTGTAAATACAAAATGGCAGCTCAAAAAAGGGCACATCTTACACATAATTACAATGGTAACTTCCCCGTAGAAATGTGATAATAAAGTATTAAAGCTTTCGTGACTGCATAAAATTACTCAATGGTTTTTTCGGTAAAGTCACGTATGTAGACATACAATAAAATCATATTAAAACAAAAAACAATCACGACGTTTCGATCACGACGCAAGCGATCTTCATCAGGAATCAAGAACAAATCACGGAGGTAAATACAACAAAAAGATGAGAGACGAAAATTCAACAAACCTGAAAAAACATTGTGAAGCACATCCAGTCAGGCCAACAACACAGTTAGACACTTCCTGGCGGACCATGAATTTCAGAAGTGTTAAATTTCGTGTTCAACCTTTGGATTGCACATACCAGCATAGATAGAATGAAAAATACGAGGTACACGGTCAGTAGAAATACATATACAAGTCCACCAAGAGGTAAGGTGAGAGGAAAGACAGACAGGGAGGCAGAGAGAGAGGGGGGGGGGGGGGGCAGAGGGATAAACAGAAGCTTAAATAGGAAATACGGTTGGAGGGGGGGAGGGGCCAGAGCGAGAGTGGCAGCTCAAACATGCACATCTTACACATACAAAATGGCAGCTCTAAAAAGGATTACGTCTTGTAAATACAAAACGGCAGCTCAAAAAATTACCACCTCTTTAAATACAAAACGGCAGCTCAAAAAAGGGCACATCTTACACATAATTACAATGGTAACTTCCCCGTAGAAGTGTGATAATAAAGTATTAAAGCTTTCGTGACTGCATAAAATGACTCATTGGTTTTGTCGGTAAAGTCACGTAGGTAGAAATACAATAAAATTATATTAAAACAAAAAACAATCACGACGTTTCGATCACAACGCAAGCGATCTTCATCAGGTGTCAAGAACAAATCACAGAGGTAAATACAACAAAAAGATGACATACGAGAATTCAACAAACCTGAAAAAACATTACGTGAAGCACATCCAGTCAGGCCAACAACACAGTTAGACACTTCCTGGCAGACCACGAATTTCAGAAGAGTGTTACATTTCGTGTTCAACCTTTGGATTGCACATACCAGCATAGATAGAATGAAAAATACGAGGTACACAGTCAGTAGAAATACATATACAAGTCAACCAAGAGGTAAGGAGGGAGGAAAGACGGACAGGGAGGCAGAGAGAGGGGGGGGGGGGGCGGAGGGATGAACAGAAGCTTAAAAAGGAAATACGGTTGGAGGAGGGGAGGGGCCAGAGCGAGAACGGCAGCTCAAACACGCACATCTTACACATACAAAACGGTAGCTCAAAAAAGGACTACTTCTTGAAAATACAAAACGGCAGCTCAAAAAGGACCATCTCTTGTAAATACAAAACGGCAGCTCAAAAAATTATTACCTCTTGTAAATACAAAACGGCAGCTCAAAAAAGGGCACATCTTACACATGATTACAACGGTAAATTCCCCGTAGAAGTATGATAATAAAGTATTAAAGCTTTCGTGACTGCATAAAATTACTCAATGGTTTTTTCGGTAAAGTCATGTATGTAGACATACAATAAAATTATATTAAAACAAAAAACAATCACGACGTTTCGATCACGACGCAAGCAATCTTCATCAGGTGTCAAGAACAAATCACGGAGGTAAATACAACAAAAAGATGAGAGACGAAAATTCAACAAACCTGAAAAAAGATTGTGAAGCACATCCAGTCAGGCCAACAACACAGTTAGACACTTCCTGGCGGACCATGAATTTCAGAAGTGTTAAATTTCGTGTTCAACCTTTGGATTGCACATACCAGCATAGATAGAATGAAAAAAAAGAGGTACACGGTCAGTAGAAATACATATACAAGTCCACCAAGAGGTAAGGTGAGAGGAAAGACGGACAGGGAGGCAGAGAGAGAGGGGGGGGGGGGGGCAGAGGGATAAACAGAAGCTTAAATAGGAAATACGGTTGGAGGGGGGAGGGGCCAGAGCGAGAGTGGCAGCTCAAACATGCACATCTTACACATACAAAACGGCAGCTCTAAAAAGGACTACCTCTTGTAAATACAAAACGGCAGCTCAAAAAATTACCACCTCTTGTAAATACAAAACGGCAGCTCAAAAAAGGGCACATCTTACACATAATTACAACGGTAACTTCCCCGTAGAAGTGTGATAATAAAGTATTAAAGCTTTCGTGACTGCATAAAATGACTCATTGGTTTTGTCGGTAAAGTCACGTAGGTAGAAATACAATAAAATTATATTAAAACAAAAAACAATCACGACGTTTCGATCACAACGCAAGCGATCTTCATCAGGTGTCAAGAACAAATCACAGAGGTAAATACAACAAAAAGATGACATACGAGAATTCAACAAACCTGAAAAAACATTACGTGAAGCACATCCAGTCAGGCCAACAACACAGTTAGACACTTCCTGGCAGACCACGAATTTCAGAAGAGTGTTACATTTCGTGTTCAACCTTTGGATTGCACATACCATCATAGATAGAATGAAAAATACGAGGTACACAGTCAGTAGAAATACATATACAAGTCAACCAAGAGGTAAGGAGGGAGGAAAGACGGACAGGGAGGCAGAGAGAGGGGGGGGGGGGGCGGAGGGATGAACAGAAGCTTAAAAAGGAAATACGGTTGGAGGGGGGGAGGGGCCAGAGCGAGAGCGGCAGCTCAAACACGCACATCTTACACATACAAAACAGTAGCTCAAAAAAGGACTACTTCTTGAAAATACAAAACGGCAGCTCAAAAAGGACCATCTCTTGTAAATACAAAACGGCAGCTCAAAAAATGACCACCTCTTGTAAATACAAAACGGCAGCTCAAAAAAGGGCACATCTTACACATGATTACAACGGTAACTTCCCCGTAGAAGTATGATAATAAAGTATTAAAGCTTTCGTGACTGCATAAAATTACTCAATGGTTTTTTTCGGTAAAGTCACGTACGTAGACATACAATAAAATTATATTAAAACAAAAAACAATCACAACGTTTCGATCACAACGCAAGCGATCTTCATCAGGTGTCAAGAACAAAGCACGGAGGTAAATACAACAAAAAGATGAGAGACGGGAATTCAACAAACCTGAAAAAACATTATGTGAAGCACATCCAGTCAGGCCAACAACACAGTTAGACACTTCCTGGCGGACCACGAATTTCAGAAGTGTTAAATTTCGTGTTAAACCTTTGGATTGCACATACCAGCATAGATAGAATGAAAAATACGAGGTACACGGTAGGTAGAAATACATATACAAGTCCACCAAGAGGTAAGGAGGGAGGAAAGACGGACAGGGAGGCAGAGAGAGGGGGGGGGGGCCGGAGGGATGAAAAGAAGCTTAAATAGGAAATACAGTTGGAGGGGGGGAGGGGCCAGAGCGAAAGCGGCAGCTCAAACACGCACATCTTACACATACAAAACGGCAGCTCTAAAAAGGACCACCTCTTGTAAATACAAAACAGCAGCTCAAAAAATGACCACCTCTTGTAAATACAAAATGGCAGCTCAAAAAAGGGCACATCTTACACATAATTACAATGGTAACTTCCCCGTAGAAGTGTGATAATAAAGTATTAAAGCTTTCGTGACTGCATAAAATTACTCAATGGTTTTTTCGGTAAAGTCACGTATGTAGACATACAATAAAATCATATTAAAACAAAAAACAATCACGACGTTTCGATCACGACGCAAGCGATCTTCATCAGGAATCAAGAACAAATCACGGAGGTAAATACAACAAAAAGATGAGAGACGAAAATTCAACAAACCTGAAAAAACATTGTGAAGCACATCCAGTCAGGCCAACAACACAGTTAGACACTTCCTGGCGGACCATGAATTTCAGAAGTGTTAAATTTCGTGTTCAACCTTTGGATTGCACATACCAGCATAGATAGAATGAAAAATACGAGGTACACGGTCAGTAGAAATACATATACAAGTCCACCAAGAGGTAAGGTGAGAGGAAAGACAGACAGGGAGGCAGAGAGAGAGGGGGGGGGGGGGGGGCAGAGGGATAAACAGAAGCTTAAATAGGAAATACGGTTGGAGGGGGGGAGGGGCCAGAGCGAGAGTGGCAGCTCAAACATGCACATCTTACACATACAAAATGGCAGCTCTAAAAAGGATTACGTCTTGTAAATACAAAACGGCAGCTCAAAAAATTACCACCTCTTTAAATACAAAACGGCAGCTCAAAAAAGGGCACATCTTACACATAATTACAATGGTAACTTCCCCGTAGAAGTGTGATAATAAAGTATTAAAGCTTTCGTGACTGCATAAAATGACTCATTGGTTTTGTCGGTAAAGTCACGTAGGTAGAAATACAATAAAATTATATTAAAACAAAAAACAATCACGACGTTTCGATCACAACGCAAGCGATCTTCATCAGGTGTCAAGAACAAATCACAGAGGTAAATACAACAAAAAGATGACATACGAGAATTCAACAAACCTGAAAAAACATTACGTGAAGCACATCCAGTCAGGCCAACAACACAGTTAGACACTTCCTGGCAGACCACGAATTTCAGAAGAGTGTTATATTTCGTGTTCAACCTTTGGATTGCACATACCAGCATAGATAGAATGAAAAATACGAGGTACACAGTCAGTAGAAATACATATACAAGTCAACCAAGAGGTAAGGAGGGAGGAAAGACGGACAGGGAGGCAGAGAGAGGGGGGGGGGGGGCGGAGGGATGAACAGAAGCTTAAAAAGGAAATACGGTTGGAGGGGGGGAGGGGCCAGAGCGAGAACGGCAGCTCAAACACGCACAACTTACACATACAAAACGGTAGCTCAAAAAAGGACTACTTCTTGAAAATACAAAACGGCAGCTCAAAAAGGACCATCTCTTGTAAATACAAAACGGCAGCTCAAAAAATGACCACCTCTTGTAAATACAAAACGGTAGCTCAAAAAAGGGCACATCTTACACATGATTACAATGGTAACTTCCCCGTAGAAGTATGACAATAAAGTATTAAAGCTTTCGTGACTGCATAAAATTACTCAATGGTTTTTTCGGTAAAGTCACGTACGTAGACATACAATAAAATTATATTAAAACAAAAAACAATCACGACGTTTCGATCACAACGCAAGCGATCTTCATCAGGTGTCAAGAACAAAGCACGGAGGTAAATACAACAAAAAGATGAGAGACGGGAATTCAACAAACCTGAAAAAACATTATGTGAAGCACATCCAGTCAGGCCACCAACACAGTTAGACACTTCCTGGCGGACCACGAATTTCAGAAGAGTGTTAAATTTCGTGTTCAACCTTTGGATTGCACATACCAGCATAGATAAAATGAAAAATACGAGGTACACGGTCAGTAGAAATACATATACAAGTCAACAACGAGGTAAGGAGGGAGGAAAGACGGACAGGGAGGCAGAGAGAGAGGGGGGGGGGGGGGCGGAGGGATGAACAGAAGCTTAAATAGGAAATACGGTTGGAGGGGGGAGGGGCCAGAGCGAGAGTGGCAGCTCAAACATGCACATCTTACACATACAAAACGGCAGCTCTAAAAAGGACCACTTCTTGCAAATACAAAACGGCAGCTCAAAAAAGGACCATCTCTTGTAAATACAAAACGGCAGCTCAAAAAATTATTACCTCTTGTAAATACAAAACGGCAGCTCAAAAAAGGGCACATCTTACACATAATTACAACGGTAACTTCCCCGTAGAAGTATGATAATAAAGTATTAAAGCTTTCGTGACTGCATAAAATTACTCAATGGTTTTTTCGGTAAAGTCATGTATGTAGACATACAATAAAATTATATTAAAACAAAAAACAATCACGACGTTTCGATCACGACGCAAGCAATCTTCATCAGGTGTCAAGAACAAATCACGGAGGTAAATACAACAAAAAGATGAGAGACGAAAATTCAACAAACCTGAAAAAAGATTGTGAAGCACATCCAGTCAGGCCAACAACACAGTTAGACACTTCCTGGCGGACCATGAATTTCAGAAGTGTTAAATTTCGTGTTCAACCTTTGGATTGCACATACCAGCATAGATAGAATGAAAAAAAAGAGGTACACGGTCAGTAGAAATACATATACAAGTCCACCAAGAGGTAAGGTGAGAGGAAAGACGGACAGGGAGGCAGAGAGAGAGGGGGGGGGGGTGCAGAGGGATAAACAGAAGCTTAAATAGGAAATACGGTTGGAGGGGGGAGGGGCCAGAGCGAGAGTGGCAACTCAAACATGCACATCTTACACATACAAAACGGCAGCTCTAAAAAGGACTACCTCTTGTAAATACAAAACGGCAGCTCAAAAAATTACCACCTCTTGTAAATACAAAACGGCAGCTCAAAAAAGGGCACATCTTACACATAATTACAACGGTAACTTCCCCGTAGAAGTGTGATAATAAAGTATTAAAGCTTTCGTGACTGCATAAAATGACTCATTGGTTTTGTCGGTAAAGTCACGTAGGTAGAAATACAATAAAATTATATTAAAACAAAAAACAATCACGACGTTTCGATCACAACGCAAGCGATCTTCATCAGGTGTCAAGAACAAATCACAGAGGTAAATACAACAAAAAGATGACATACGAGAATTCAACAAACCTGAAAAAACATTATGTGAAGCACATCCAGTCAGGCCAACAACACAGTTAGACACTTCCTGGCAGACCACGAATTTCAGAAGAGTGTTACATTTCGTGTTCAACCTTTGGATTGCACATACGAGCATAGATAGAATGAAAAATACGAGGTACACAGTCAGTAGAAATACATATACAAGTCAACCAAGAGGTAAGGAGGGAGGAAAGACGGACAGGGAGGCAGAGAGAGGGGGGGGGGGGCGGAGGGATGAACAGAAGCTTAAAAAGGAAATACGGTTGGAGGGGGGGAGGGGCCAGAGCGAGAGCGGCAGCTCAAACACGCACATCTTACACATACAAAACGGTAGCTCAAAAAAGGACTACTTCTTGAAAATACAAAACGGCAGCTCAAAAAGGACCATCCCTTGTAAATACAAAACGGCAGCTCAAAAAATGACCACCTCTTGTAAATACAAAACGGCAGCTCAAAAAAGGGCACATCTTACACATAATTACAACGGTAACTTCCCCGTAGAAGTATGATAATAAAGTATTAAAGCTTTCGTGACTGCATAAAATTACTCAATGGTTTTTTCGGTAAAGTCACGTACGTAGACATACAATAAAATTATATTAAAACAAAAAACAATCACGACGTTTCGATCACAACGCAAGCGATCTTCATCAGGTGTCAAGAACAAAGCACGGAGGTAAATACAACAAAAAGATGAGAGACGGGAATTCAACAAACCTGAAAAAACATTATGTGAAGCACATCCAGTCAGGCCAACAACACAGTTAGACACTTCCTGGCGGACCACGAATTTCAGAAGTGTTAAATTTCGTGTTAAACCTTTGGATTGCACATACCAGCATAGATAGAATGAAAAATACGAGGTACACGATAGGTAGAAATACATATACAAGTCCACCAAGAGGTAAGGAGGGAGAAAAGACGGACAGGGAGGCAGAGAGAGGGGGGGGGGCCGGAGGGATGAAAAGAAGCTTAAATAGGAAATACGGTTGGACGGGGGGAGGGGCCAGAGCGAAAGCGGCAGCTCAAACACGCACATCGTACACATACAAAACGGCAGCTCTAAAAAGGACCACCTCTTGTAAATACAAAACAGCAGCTCAAAAAATGACCACCTCTTGTAAATACAAAATGGTAGCTCAAAAAAGGGCACATCTTACACATAATTACAATGGTAACTTCCCCGTAGAAGTGTGATAATAAAGTATTAAAGCTTTCGTGACTGCATAAAATTACTCAATGGTTTTTTCGGTAAAGTCACGTATGTAGACATACAATAAAATTATATTAAAACAAAAAACAATCACGACGTTTCGATCACGACGCAAGCGATCTTCATCAGGTGTCAAGAACAAATCACGGAGGTAAATACAACAAAAAGATGAGAGACGAAAATTCAACAAACCTGAAAAAACATTGTGAAGCACATCCAGTCAGGCCAACAACACAGTTAGACACTTCCTGGCGGACCATGAATTTCAGAAGTGTTAAATTTCGTGTTCAACCTTTGGATTGCACATACCAGCATAGATAGAATGAAAAATACGAGGTACACGGTCAGTAGAAATACATATACAAGTCCACCAAGAGGTAAGGTGAGAGGAAAGACGGACAGGGAGGCAGAGAGAGAGGGGGGGGGGCAGAGGGATAAACAGAAGCTTAAATACGAAATACGGTTGGAGGGGGGGAGGGGCCAGAGCGAGAGTGGCAGCTCAAACATGCACATCTTACACATACAAAACGGCAGCTCAAAAAGGACCATCTCTTGTAAATACAAAACGGCAGCTCAAAAAATTACCACCTCTTGTAAATACAAAACGGCAGCTCAAAAAAGGGCACATCTTACACATAATTACAACGGTAACTTCCCCGTAGAAGTGTGATAATAAAGTATTACAGCTTTCGTGACTGCATAAAATTACTCAATGTTTTTTTCGGTAAAGTCACGTACGTAGACATACAATAAAATTATATTAAAACAATCACGACGTTTCGATCACAACGCAAGCGATCTTCATCAGGTGTCAAGAACAAAGCACGGAGGTAAATACAACAAAAAGATGAGAGACGGGAATTCAACAAACCTGAAAAAACATTATGTGAAGCACATCCAGTCAGGCCAACAACACAGTTAGACACTTCCTGGCGGACCACGAATTTCAGAAGAGTGTTAAATTTCGTGTTCAACCTTTGGATTGCACATACCAGCATAGATAAAATGAAAAATACGAGGTACACGGTCAGTAGAAATACATATACAAGTCAACAACGAGGTAAGGAGGGAGGAAAGACGGACAGGGAGGCAGAGAGAGAGGGGGGGGGGGGGCGGAGGGATGAACAGAAGCTTAAATAGGAAATACGGTTGGAGGGGGGGAGGGGCCAGAGCGAGAGCGGCAGCTCAAACATGCACATCTTACACATACAAAACGTCGGCTCAAAAAAGGACCACTTCTTGCAAATACAAAACGGCAGCTCAAAAAGGACCATCTCTTGTAAATACAAAACGGCAGCTCAAAAAATTATTACCTCTTGTAAATACAAAACGGCAGCTCAAAAAAGGGCACATCTTAAACATAATTACAACGGTAACTTCCCCGTAGAAGTATGATAATAAAGTATTAAAGCTTTCGTGACTGCATAAAATTGCTCAATGGTTTTTTCGGTAAAGTCATGTATGTAGACATACAATAAAATTATATTAAAACAAAAAACAATCACGACGTTTCGATCACGACGCAAGCAATCTTCATCAGGTGTCAAGAACAAATCACGGAGGTAAATACAACAAAAAGATGAGAGACGAAAATTCAACAAACCTGAAAAAAGATTGTGAAGCACATCCAGTCAGGCCAACAACACAGTTAGACACTTCCTGGCGGACCATGAATTTCAGAAGTGTTAAATTTCGTGTTCAACCTTTGGATTGAACATACCAGCATAGATAGAATGAAAAAAAAGAGGTACACGGTCAGTAGAAATACATATACAAGTCCACCAAGAGGTAAGGTGAGAGGAAAGACGGACAGGGAGGCAGAGAGAGAGGGGGGGGGGCAGAGGGATAAACAGAAGCTTAAATAGGAAATACGGTTGGAGGGGGGAGGGGCCAGAGCGAGAGTGGCAGCTCAAACATGCACATCTTACACATACAAAACGGCAGCTCTAAAAAGGACTACCTCTTGTAAATACAAAACGGCAGCTCAAAAAATTACCACCTCTTGTAAATACAAAACGGCAGCTCAAAAAAGGGCACATCTTACACATAATTACAACGGTAACTTCCCCGTAGAAGTGTGATAATAAAGTATTAAAGCTTTCGTGACTGCATAAAATGACTCATTGGTTTTGTCGGTAAAGTCACGTAGGTAGAAATACAATAAAATTATATTAAAACAAAAAACAATCACGACGTTTCGATCACAACGCAAGCGATCTTCATCAGGTGTCAAGAACAAATCACAGAGGTAAATACAACAAAAAGATGACATACGAGAATTCAACAAACCTGAAAAAACATTATGTGAAGCACATCCAGTCAGGCCAACAACACAGTTAGACACTTCCTGGCAGACCACGAATTTCAGAAGAGTGTTACATTTCGTGTTCAACCTTTGGATTGCACATACGAGCATAGATAGAATGAAAAATACGAGGTACACAGTCAGTAGAAATACATATACAAGTCAACCAAGAGGTAAGGAGGGAGGAAAGACGGACAGGGAGGCAGAGAGACGGGGGGGGGGGGGCGGAGGGATGAACAGAAGCTTAAAAAGGAAATACGGTTGGAGGGGGGGAGGGGCCAGAGCGAGAGCGGCAGCTCAAACACGCACATCTTACACATACAAAACGGTAGCTCAAAAAAGGACTACTTCTTGAAAATACAAAACGGCAGCTCAAAAAGGACCATCCCTTGTAAATACAAAACGGCAGCTCAAAAAATGACCACCTCTTATAAATACAAAACGGCAGCTCAAAAAAGGGCACATCTTACACATAATTACAACGGTAACTTCCCCGTAGAAGTATGATAATAAAGTATTAAAGCTTTCGTGACTGCATAAAATTACTCAATGGTTTTTTCGGTAAAGTCACGTACGTAGACATACAATAAAATTATATTAAAACAAAAAACAATCACGACGTTTCGATCACAACGCAAGCGATCTTCATCAGGTGTCAAGAACAAAGCACGGAGGTAAATACAACAAAAAGATGAGAGACGGGAATTCAACAAACCTGAAAAAACATTATGTGAAGCACATCCAGTCAGGCCAACAACACAGTTAGACACTTCCTGGCGGACCACGAATTTCAGAAGAGTGTTAAATTTCGTGTTCAACCTTTGGATTGCACATACCAGCATAGATAAAATGAAAAATACGAGGTACACGGTCAGTAGAAATACATATACAAGTCAACAACGAGGTAAGGAGGGAGGAAAGACGGACAGGGAGGCAGAGAGAGAGGGGGGGGGGGGGGCGGAGGGATGAACAGAAGCTTAAATAGGAAATACGGTTGGAGGGGGGGAGGGGCCAGAGCGAGAGCGGCAGCTCAAACATGCACATCTTACACATACAAAACGTCGGCTCAAAAAAGGACCACTTCTTGCAAATACAAAACGGCAGCTCAAAAAGGACCATCTCTTGTAAATACAAAACGGCAGCTCAAAAAATTATTACCTCTTGTAAATACAAAACGGCAGCTCAAAAAAGGGCACATCTTACACATAATTACAACGGTAACTTCCCCGTAGAAGTATGATAATAAAGTATTAAAGCTTTCGTGACTGCATAAAATTACTCAATGGTTTTTTCGGTAAAGTCATGTATGTAGACATACAATAAAATTATATTAAAACAAAAAACAATCACGACGTTTCGATCACGACGCAAGCAATCTTCATCAGGTGTCAAGAACAAATCACGGAGGTAAATACAAGAAAAAGATGAGAGACGAAAATTCAACAAACCTGAAAAAAGATTGTGAAGCACATCCAGTCAGGCCAACAACACAGTTACACACTTCCTGGCGGACCATGAATTTCAGAAGTGTTAAATTTCGTGTTCAACCTTTGGATTGAACATACCAGCATAGATAGAATGAAAAAAAAGAGGTACACGGTCAGTAGAAATACATATACAAGTCCACCAAGAGGTAAGGTGAGAGGAAAGACGGACAGGGAGGCAGAGAGAGAGGGGGGGGGGGGGGCAGAGGGATAAACAGAAGCTTAAATAGGAAATACGGTTGGAGGGGGGAGGGGCCAGAGCGAGAGTGGCAGCTCAAACATGCACATCTTACACATACAAAACGGCAGCTCTAAAAAGGACTACCTCTTGTAAATACAAAACGGCAGCTCAAAAAATTACCACCTCTTGTAAATACAAAACGGCAGCTCAAAAAAGGGCACATCTTACACATAATTACAACGGTAACTTCCCCGTAGAAGTGTGATAATAAAGTATTAAAGCTTTCGTGACTGCATAAAATGACTCATTGGTTTTGTCGGTAAAGTCACGTAGGTAGAAATACAATAAAATTATATTAAAACAAAAAACAATCACGACGTTTCGATCACAACGCAAGCGATCTTCATCAGGTGTCAAGAACAAATCACAGAGGTAAATACAACAAAAAGATGACATACGAGAATTCAACAAACCTGAAAAAACATTATGTGAAGCACATCCAGTCAGGCCAACAACACAGTTAGACACTTCCTGGCAGACCACGAATTTCAGAAGAGTGTTACATTTCGTGTTCAACCTTTGGATTGCACATACGAGCATAGATAGAATGAAAAATACGAGGTACACAGTCAGTAGAAATACATATACAAGTCAACCAAGAGGTAAGGAGGGAGGAAAGACGGACAGGGAGGCAGAGAGAGGGGGGGGGGGGGGGGGCGGAGGGATGAACAGAAGCTTAAAAAGGAAATACGGTTGGAGGGGGGGAGGGGCCAGAGCGAGAGCGGCAGCTCAAACACGCACATCTTACACATACAAAACGGTAGCTCAAAAAAGGACTACTTCTTGAAAATACAAAACGGCAGCTCAAAAAGGACCATCCCTTGTAAATACAAAACGGCAGCTCAAAAAATGACCACCTCTTGTAAATACAAAACGGCAGCTCAAAAAAGGGCACATCTTACACATAATTACAACGGTAACTTCCCCGTAGAAGTATGATAATAAAGTATTAAAGCTTTCGTGACTGCATAAAATTACTCAATGGTTTTTTCGGTAAAGTCACGTACGTAGACATACAATAAAATTATATTAAAACAAAAAACAATCACGACGTTTCGATCACAACGCAAGCGATCTTCATCAGGTGTCAAGAACAAAGCACGGAGGTAAATACAACAAAAAGATGAGAGACGGGAATTCAACAAACCTGAAAAAACATTATGTGAAGCACATCCAGTCAGGCCAACAACACAGTTAGACACTTCCTGGCGGACCACGAATTTCAGAAGTGTTAAATTTCGTGTTAAACCTTTGGATTGCACATACCAGCATAGATAGAATGAAAAATACGAGGTACACGATAGGTAGAAATACATATACAAGTCCACCAAGAGGTAAGGAGGGAGGAAAGACGGACAGGGAGGCAGAGAGAGGGGGGGGCCGGAGGGATGAAAAGAAGCTTAAATAGGAAATACGGTTGGACGGGGGGAGGGGCCAGAGCGAAAGCGGCAGCTCAAACACGCACATCTTACACATACAAAACGGCAGCTCTAAAAAGGACCACCTCTTGTAAATACAAAACAGCAGCTCAAAAAATGACCACCTCTTGTAAATACAAAATGGTAGCTCAAAAAAGGGCAGATCTTACACATAATTACAATGGTAACTTCCCCGTAGAAGTGTGATAATAAAGTATTAAAGCTTTCGTGACTGCATAAAATTACTCAATGGTTTTTTCGGTAAAGTCACGTATGTAGACATACAATAAAATTATATTAAAACAAAAAACAATCACGACGTTTCGATCACGACGCAAGCGATCTTCATCAGGTGTCAAGAACAAATCACGGAGGTAAATACAACAAAAAGATGAGAGACGAAAATTCAACAAACCTGAAAAAACATTGTGAAGCACATCCAGTCAGGCCAACAACACAGTTAGACACTTCCTGGCGGACCATGAATTTCAGAAGTGTTAAATTTCGTGTTCAACCTTTGGATTGCACATACCAGCATAGATAGAATGAAAAATACGAGGTACACGGTCAGTAGAAATACATATACAAGTCCACCAAGAGGTAAGGTGAGAGGAAAGATGGACAGGGAGGCAGAGAGAGAGGGGGGGGGGGGGCAGAGGGATAAACAGAAGCTTAAATACGAAATACGGTTGGAGGGGGGGAGGGGCCAGAGCGAGAGTGGCAGCTCAAACATGCACATCTTACACATACAAAACGGCAGCTCAAAAAGGACCATCTCTTGTAAATACAAAACGGCAGCTCAAAAAATTACCACCTCTTGTAAATACAAAACGGCAGCTCAAAAAAGGGCACATCTTACACATAATTACAACGGTAACTTCCCCGTAGAAGTGTGATAATAAAGTATTACAGCTTTCGTGACTGCATAAAATTACTCAATGTTTTTTTCGGTAAAGTCACGTACGTAGACATACAATTAAATTATATTAAAACAATCACGACGTTTCGATCACAACGCAAGCGATCTTCATCAGGTGTCAAGAACAAAGCACGGAGGTAAATACAACAAAAAGATGAGAGACGGGAATTCAACAAACCTGAAAAAACATTATGTGAAGCACATCCAGTCAGGCCAACAACACAGTTAGACACTTCCTGGCGGACCACGAATTTCAGAAGAGTGTTAAATTTCGTGTTCAACCTTTGGATTGCACATACCAGCATAGATAAAATGAAAAATACGAGGTACACGGTCAGTAGAAATACATATACAAGTCAACAACGAGGTAAGGAGGGAGGAAAGACGGACAGGGAGGCAGAGAGAGAGGGGGGGGGGGGCGGAGGGATGAACAGAAGCTTAAATAGGAAATACGGTTGGAGGGGGGGAGGGGCCAGAGCGAGAGCGGCAGCTCAAACATGCACATCTTACACATACAAAACGTCGGCTCAAAAAAGGACCACTTCTTGCAAATACAAAACGGCAGCTCAAAAAGGACCATCTCTTGTAAATACAAAACGGCAGCTCAAAAAATTATTACCTCTTGTAAATACAAAACGGCAGCTCAAAAAAGGGCACATCTTACACATAATTACAACGGTAACTTCCCCGTAGAAGTATGATAATAAAGTATTAAAGCTTTCGTGACTGCATAAAATTACTCAATGGTTTTTTCGGTAAAGTCATGTATGTAGACATACAATAAAATTATATTAAAACAAAAAACAATCACGACGTTTCGATCACGACGCAAGCAATCTTCATCAGGTGTCAAGAACAAATCACGGAGGTAAATACAAGAAAAAGATGAGAGACGAAAATTCAACAAACCTGAAAAAAGATTGTGATGCACATCCAGTCAGGCCAACAACACAGTTAGACACTTCCTGGCGGACCATGAATTTCAGAAGTGTTAAATTTCGTGTTCAACCTTTGGATTGAACATACCAGCATAGATAGAATGAAAAAAAAGAGGTACACGGTCAGTAGAAATACATATACAAGTCCACCAAGAGGTAAGGTGAGAGGAAAGACGGACAGGGAGGCAGAGAGAGAGGGGGGGGGGGGCAGAGGGATAAACAGAAGCTTAAATAGGAAATACGGTTGGAGGGGGGAGGGGCCAGAGCGAGAGTGGCAGCTCAAACATGCACATCTTACACATACAAAACGGCAGCTCTAAAAAGGACTACCTCTTGTAAATACAAAACGGCAGCTCAAAAAATTACCACCTCTTGTAAATACAAAACGGCAGCTCAAAAAAGGGCACATCTTACACATAATTACAACGGTAACTTCCCCGTAGAAGTGTGATAATAAAGTATTAAAGCTTTCGTGACTGCATAAAATGACTCATTGGTTTTGTCGGTAAAGTCACGTAGGTAGAAATACAATAAAATTATATTAAAACAAAAAACAATCACGACGTTTCGATCACAACGCAAGCGATCTTCATCAGGTGTCAAGAACAAATCACAGAGGTAAATACAACAAAAAGATGACATACGAGAATTCAACAAACCTGAAAAAACATTATGTGAAGCACATCCAGTCAGGCCAACAACACAGTTAGACACTTCCTGGCAGACCACGAATTTCAGAAGAGTGTTACATTTCGTATTCAACCTTTGGATTGCACATACCAGCATAGATAGAATGAAAAATACGAGGTACACGATAGGTAGAAATACATATACAAGTCCACCAAGAGGTAAGGAGGGAGGAAAGACGGACAGGGAGGCAGAGAGAGGGGGGGCCGGAGGGATGAAAAGAAGCTTAAATAGGAAATACGGTTGGAGGGGGGGAGGGGCCAGAGCGAAAGCGGCAGCTCAAACACGCACATCTTACACATACAAAACGGCAGCTCTAAAAAGGACCACCTCTTGTAAATACAAAACAGCAGCTCAAAAAATGACCACCTCTTGTAAATACAAAATGGCAGCTCAAAAAAGGGCACATCTTACACATAATTACAATGGTAACTTCCCCGTAGAAGTATGATAATAAAGTATTAAAGCTTTCGTGACTGCATAAAATTACTCAATGGTTTTTTCGGTAAAGTCATGTATGTAGACATACAATAAAATTATATTAAAACAAAAAACAATCACGACGTTTCGATCACGACGCAAGCGATCTTCATCAGGTGTCAAGAACAAATCACGGAGGTAAATACAACAAAAAGATGAGAGACGAAAATTCAACAAACCTGAAAAAACATTGTGAAGCACATCCAGTCAGGCCAACAACACAGTTAGACACTTCCTGGCGGACCATGAATTTCAGAAGTGTTAAATTTCGTGTTCAACCTTTGGATTGCACATACCAGCATAGATAGAATGAAAAATACGAGGTACACGGTCAGTAGAAATACATATACAAGTCCACCAAGAGGTAAGGTGAGAGGAAAGACGGACAGGGAGGCAGAGAGAGAGGGGGGGGGGGGGGCAGAGGGATAAACAGAAGCTTAAATACGAAATACGGTTGGAGGGGGGGAGGGGCCAGAGCGAGAGTGGCAGCTCGAACATGCACATCTTACACATACAAAATGGCAGCTCTAAAAAGGACTACGTCTTGTAAATACAAAACGGCAGCTCAAAAAATTACCACCTCTTGTAAATACAAAACGGCAGCTCAAAAAAGGGCACATCTTACACATAATTACAACGGTAACTTCCCCGTAGAAGTGTGATAATAAAGTTTTAAAGCTTTCGTGACTGCATAAAATGACTCATTGGTTTTGTCGGTAAAGTCACGTAGGTAGAAATACAATAAAATTATATTAAAACAAAAAACAATCACGACGTTTCGATCACAACGCAAGCGATCTTCATCAGGTGTCAAGAACAAATCACAGAGGTAAATACAACAAAAAGATGACATACGAGAATTCAACAAACCTGAAAAAACATTACGTGAAGCACATCCAGTCAGGCCAACAACACAGTTAGACACTTCCTGGCAGACCACGAATTTCAGAAGAGTGTTACATTTCGTGTTCAACCTTTGGATTGCACATACCATCATAGATAGAATGAAAAATACGAGGTACACAGTCAGTAGAAATACATATACAAGTCAACCAAGAGGTAAGGAGGGAGGAAAGACGGACAGGGAGGCAGAGAGAGGGGGGGGGGGGGGCGGAGGGATGAACAGAAGCTTAAAAAGGAAATACGGTTGGAGGGGGGGAGGGGCCAGAGCGAGAGCGGCAGCTCAAACACGCACATCTTACACATACAAAACAGTAGCTCAAAAAAGGACTACTTCTTGAAAATACAAAACGGCAGCTCAAAAAGGACCATCTCTTGTAAATACAAAACGGCAGCTCAAAAAATGACCACCTCTTGTAAATACAAAACGGCAGCTCAAAAAAGGGCACATCTTACACATGATTACAACGGTAACTTCCCCGTAGAAGTATGATAATAAAGTATTAAAGCTTTCGTGACTGCATAAAATTACTCAATAGTTTTTTCGGTAAAGTCACGTACGTAGACATACAATAAAATTATATTAAAACAAAAAACAATCACGACGTTTCGATCACAACGCAAGCGATCTTCATCAGGTGTCAAGAACAAAGCACGGAGGTAAATACAACAAAAAGATGAAAGACGGGAATTCAACAAACCTGAAAAAACATTATGTGAAGCACATCCAGTCAGGCCAACAACACAGTTAGACACTTCCTGGCGGACCACGAATTTCAGAAGTGTTAAATTTCGTGTTACACCTTTGGATTGCACATACCAGCATAGATAGAATGAAAAATACGAGGTACACGGTAGGTAGAAATACATATACAAGTCTACCAAGAGGTAAGGAGGGAGGAAAGACGGACAGGGAGGCAGAGAGAGGGGGGAGCCGGAGGGATGAAAAGAAGCTTAAATAGGAAATACAGTTGGAGGGGGGGAGGGGCCAGAGCGAAAGCGGCAGCTCAAACACGCACATCTTACACATAGAAAACGGCAGCTCTAAAAAGGACCACCTCTTGTAAATACAAAACAGCAGCTCAAAAAATGACCACCTCTTGTAAATACAAAATGGCAGCTCAAAAAAGGGCACATCTTACACATAATTACAATGGTAACTTCCCCGTAGAAGTGTGATAATAAAGTATTAAAGCTTTCGTGACTGCATAAAATTACTCAATGTTTTTTTCGGTAAAGTCACGTATGTAGACATACAATAAAATTATATTAAAACAAAAAACAATCACGACGTTTCGATCACGACGCAAGCGATCTTCATCAGGTGTCAAGAACAAATCACGGAGGTAAATACAACAAAAAGATGAGAGACGAAAATTCAACAAACCTGAAAAAAGATTGTGAAGCACATCCAGTCAGGCCAACAACACAGTTAGACACTTCCTGGCGGACCATGAATTTCAGAAGTGTTAAATTTCGTGTTCAACCTTTGGATTGCACATACCAGCATAGATAGAATGAAAAATACGAGGTACACGGTCAGTAGAAATACATATACAAGTCCACCAAGAGGTAAGGTGAGAGGAAAGACGGACAGGGAGGCAGAGAGAGAGGGGGGGGGCAGAGGGATAAACAGAAGCTTAAATAGGAAATACGGTTGGAGGGGGGGAGGGGCCAGAGCGAGAGTGGCAGCTCAAACATGCACATCTTACACATACAAAATGGCAGCTCTAAAAAGGATTACGTCTTGTAAATACAAAACGGCAGCTCAAAAAATTACCACCTCTTTAAATACAAAACGGCAGCTCAAAAAAGGGGACATCTTACACATAATTACAATGGTAACTTCCCCGTAGAAGTGTGATAATAAAGTATTAAAGCTTTCGTGACTGCATAAAATGACTCATTGGTTTTGTCGGTAAAGTCACGTAGGTAGAAATACAATAAAATTATATTAAAACAAAAAACAATCACGACGTTTCGATCACAACGCAAGCGATCTTCATCAGGTGTCAAGAACAAATCACAGAGGTAAATACAACAAAAAGATGACATACGAGAATTCAACAAACCTGAAAAAACATTACGTGAAGCACATCCAGTCAGGCCAACAACACAGTTAGACACTTCCTGGCAGACCACGAATTTCAGAAGAGTGTTACATTTCGTGTTCAACCTTTGGATTGCACATACCAGCATAGATAGAATGAAAAATACGAGGTACACAGTCAGTAGAAATACATATACAAGTCAACCAAGAGGTAAGGAGGGAGGAAAGACGGACAGGGAGGCAGAGAGAGGGGGGGGGGGGGGGGGCGGAGGGATGAACAGAAGCTTAAAAAGGAAATACGGTTGGAGGGGGGGAGGGGCCAGAGCGAGAATGGCAGCTCAAACACGCACATCTTACACATACAAAACGGTAGCTCAAAAAAGGACTACTTCTTGAAAATACAAAACGGCAGCTCAAAAAGGACCATCTCTTGTAAATACAAAACGGCAGCTCAAAAAATGACCACCTCTTGTAAATACAAAACGGCAGCTCAAAAAAGGGCACATCTTACACATGATTACAACGGTAACTTCCCCGTAGAAGTATGACAATAAAGTATTAAAGCTTTCGTGACTGCATAAAATTACTCAATGGTTTTTTCGGTAAAGTCATGTACGTAGACATACAATAAAATTATATTAAAACAAAAAACAATCACGACGTTTCGATCACAACGCAAGCGATCTTCATCAGGTGTCAAGAACAAAGCACGGAGGTAAATACAACAAAAAGATGAGAGACGGGAATTCAACAAACCTGAAAAAACATTATGTGAAGCACATCCAGTCAGGCCAACAACACAGTTAGACACTTCCTGGCGGACCACGAATTTCAGAAGAGTGTTAAATTTCGTGTTCAACCTTTGGATTGCACATACCAGCATAGATAATGAAAAATACGAGGTACACGGTCAGTAGAAATACATATACAAGTCAACAACGAGGTAAGGAGGGAGGAAAGACGGACAGGGAGGCAGAGAGAGAGGGGGGGGGGGGGCGGAGGGATGAACAGAAGCTTAAATAGGAAATACGGTTGGAGGGGGGGAGGGGCCAGAGCGAGAGCGGCAGCTCAAACATGCACATCTTACACATACAAAACGTCGGCTCAAAAAAGGACCACTTCTTGCAAATACAAAACGGCAGCTCAAAAAAGGACCATCTCTTGTAAATACAAAACGGCAGCTCAAAAAATTATTACCTCTTGTAAATACAAAACGGCAGCTCAAAAAAGGGCACATCTTACACATAATTACAACGGTAACTTCCCCGTAGAAGTATGATAATAAAGTATTAAAGCTTTCGTGACTGCATAAAATTACTCAATGGTTTTTTCGGTAAAGTCATGTATGTAGACATACAATAAAATTATATTAAAACAAAAAACAATCACGACGTTTCGATCACGACGCAAGCAATCTTCATCAGGTGTCAAGAACAAATCACGGAGGTAAATACAACAAAAAGATGAGAGACGAAAATTCAACAAACCTGAAAAAACATTGTGAAGCACATCCAGTCAGGCCAACAACACAGTTAGACACTTCCTGGCGGACCATGAATTTCAGAAGTGTTAAATTTCGTGTTCAACCTTTGGATTGCACATACCAGCATAGATAGAATGAAAAAAAGAGGTACACGGTCAGTAGAAATACATATACAAGTCCACCAAGAGGTAAGGTGAGAGGAAAGACGGACAGGGAGGCAGAGAGAGAGGGGGGGGGGGGGGGCAGAGGGATAAACAGAAGCTTAAATAGGAAATACGGTTGGAGGGGGGAGGGGCCAGAGCGAGAGTGGCAGCTCAAACATGCACATCTTACACATACAAAACGGCAGCTCTAAAAAGGACTACCTCTTGTAAATACAAAACGGCAGCTCAAAAAATGACCACCTCTTGTAAATACAAAACGGCAGCTCAAAAAAGGGCACATCTTACACATGATTACAACGGTAACTTCCCCGTAGAAGTATGACAATAAAGTATTAAAGCTTTCGTGACTGCATAAAATTACTCAATGGTTTTTTCGGTAAAGTCATGTACGTAGACATACAATAAAATTATATTAAAACAAAAAACAATCACGACGTTTCGATCACAACGCAAGCGATCTTCATCAGGTGTCAAGAACAAAGCACGGAGGTAAATACAACAAAAAGATGAGAGACGGGAATTCAACAAACCTGAAAAAACATTATGTGAAGCACATCCAGTCAGGCCAACAACACAGTTAGACATTTCCTGGCGGACCACGAATTTCAGAAGAGTGTTAAATTTCGTGTTCAACCTTTGGATTGCACATACCAGCATAGATAAAATGAAAAATACGAGGTACACGGTCAGTAGAAATACATATACAAGTCAACAACGAGGTAAGGAGGGAGGAAAAACGGACAGGGAGGCAGAGAGAGAGGGGGGGGGGGGCGGAGGGATGAACAGAAGCTTAAATAGGAAATACGGTTGGAGGGGGGGAGGGGCCAGAGCGAGAGCGGCAGCTCAAACATGCACATCTTACACATACAAAACGTCGGCTCAAAAAAGGACCACTTCTTGCAAATACAAAACGGCAGCTCAAAAAAGGACCATCTCTTGTAAATACAAAACGGCAGCTCAAAAAATTATTACCTCTTGTAAATACAAAACGGCAGCTCAAAAAAGGGCACATCTTACACATAATTACAACGGTAACTTCCCCGTAGAAGTATGATAATAAAGTATTAAAGCTTTCGTGACTGCATAAAATTACTCAATGGTTTTTCGGTAAAGTCATGTATGTAGACATACAATAAAATTATATTAAAACAAAAAACAATCACGACGTTTCGATCACGACGCAAGCAATCTTCATCAGGTGTCAAGAACAAATCACGGAGGTAAATACAACAAAAAGATGAGAGACGAAAATTCAACAAACCTGAAAAAACATTGTGAAGCACATCCAGTCAGGCCAACAACACAGTTAGACACTTCCTGGCGGACCATGAATTTCAGAAGTGTTAAATTTCGTGTTCAACCTTTGGATTGCACATACCAGCATAGATAGAATGAAAAAAAAGAGGTACACGGTCAGTAGAAATACATATACAAGTCCACCAAGAGGTAAGGTGAGAGGAAAGACGGACAGGGAGGCAGAGAGAGAGGGGGGGGGGGGGGGCAGAGGGATAAACAGAAGCTTAAATAGGAAATACGGTTGGAGGGGGGAGGGGCCAGAGCGAGAGTGGCAGCTCAAACATGCACATCTTACACATACAAAACGGCAGCTCTAAAAAGGACTACCTCTTGTAAATACAAAACGGCAGCTCAAAAAATTACCACCTCTTGTAAATACAAAACGGCAGCTCAAAAAAGGGCACATCTTACACATAATTACAACGGTAACTTCCCCGTAGAAGTGTGATAATAAAGTATTAAAGCTTTCGTGACTGCATAAAATGACTCATTGGTTTTGTCGGTAAAGTCACGTAGGTAGAAATACAATAAAATTATATTAAAACAAAAAACAATCACGACGTTTCGATCACAACGCAAGCGATCTTCATCAGGTGTCAAGAACAAATCACAGAGGTAAATACAACAAAAAGATGACATACGAGAATTCAACAAACCTGAAAAAACATTATGTGAAGCACATCCAGTCAGGCCAACAACACAGTTAGACACTTCCTGGCAGACCACGAATTTCAGAAGAGTGTTACATTTCGTGTTCAACCTTTGGATTGCACATACCAGCATAGATAGAATGAAAAATACGAGGTACACAGTCAGTAGAAATACATATACAAGTCAACCAAGAGGTAAGGAGGGAGGAAAGACGGACAGGGAGGCAGAGAGAGGGGGGGGGGGCGGAGGGATGAACAGAAGCTTAAAAAGGAAATACGGTTGGAGGGGGGGAGGGGCCAGAGCGAGAGCGGCAGCTCAAACACGCACATCTTACACATACAAAACGGTAGCTCAAAAAAGGACTACTTCTTGAAAATACAAAACGGCAGCTCAAAAAGGACCATCCCTTGTAAATACAAAACGGCAGCTCAAAAAATGACCACCTCTTGTAAATACAAAACGGCAGCTCAAAAAAGGGCACATCTTACACATAATTACAACGGTAACTTCCCCGTAGAAGTATGATAATAAAGTATTAAAGCTTTCGTGACTGCATAAAATTACTCAATGGTTTTTTCGGTAAAGTCACGTACGTAGACATACAATAAAATTATATTAAAACAAAAAACAATCACGACGTTTCGATCACAACGCAAGCGATCTTCATCAGGTGTCAAGAACAAAGCACGGAGGTAAATACAACAAAAAGATGAGAGACGGGAATTCAACAAACCTGAAAAAACATTATGTGAAGCACATCCAGTCAGGCCAACAACACAGTTAGACACTTCCTGGCGGACCACGAATTTCAGAAGTGTTAAATTTCGTGTTAAACCTTTGGATTGCACATACCAGCATAGATAGAATGAAAAATACGAGGTACACGATAGGTAGAAATACATATACAAGTCCACCAAGAGGTAAGGAGGGAGGAAAGACGGACAGGGAGGCAGAGAGAGGGGGGGGGGGCCGGAGGGATGAAAAGAAGCTTAAATAGGAAATACGGTTGGAGGGGGGGAGGGGCCAGAGCGAAAGCGGCAGCTCAAACACGCACATCTTACACATACAAAACGGCAGCTCTAAAAAGGACCACCTCTTGTAAATACAAAACAGCAGCTCAAAAAATGACCACCTCTTGTAAATACAAAATGGCAGCTCAAAAAAGGGCACATCTTACACATAATTACAATGGTAACTTCCCAGTAGAAGTGTGATAATAAAGTATTAAAGCTTTCGTGACTGCATAAAATTACTCAATGGTTTTTTCGGTAAAGTCACGTATGTAGACATACAATAAAATTATATTAAAACAAAAAACAATCACGACGTTTTGATCACGACGCAAGCGATCTTCATCAGGTGTCAAGAACAAATCACGGAGGTAAATACAACAAAAAGATGAGAGATGAAAATTCAACAAACCTGAAAAAACATTGTGAAGCACATCCAGTCAGGCCAACAACACAGTTAGACACTTCCTGGTGGACCATGAATTTCAGAAGTGTTAAATTTCGTGTTCAACCTTTGGATTGCACATACCAGCATAGATAGAATGAAAAATACGAGGTACACGGTCAGTAGAAATACATATACAAGTCCACCAAGAGGTAAGGTGAGAGGAAAGACGGACAGGGAGGCAGAGAGAGAGGGGGGGGGGGGGGGGCAGAGGGATAAACAGAAGCTTAAATAGGAAATACGGTTGGAGGGGGGGAGGGGCCAGAGCGAGAGTGGCAACTCAAACATGCACATCTTACACATACAAAACGGCAGCTCTAAAAAGGACTACCTCTTGTAAATACAAAACGGCAGCTCAAAAAATTACCACCTCTTGTAAATACAAAACCGCAGCTCAAAAAAGGGCACATCTTACACATAATTACAACGGTAACTTCCCCGTAGAAGTGTGATAATAAAGTATTAAAGCTTTCGTGACTGCATAAAATGACTCATTGGTTTTGTCGGTAAAGTCACGTAGGTAGAAATACAATAAAATTATATTAAAACAAAAAACAATCACGACGTTTCGATCACAACGCAAGCGATCTTCATCAGGTGTCAAGAACAAATCACAGAGGTAAATACAACAAAAAGATGACATACGAGAATTCAACAAACCTGAAAAAACATTATGTGAAGCACATCCAGTCAGGCCAACAACACAGTTAGACACTTCCTGGCAGACCACGAATTTCAGAAGAGTGTTACATTTCGTGTTCAACCTTTGGATTGCACATACCAGCATAGATAGAATGAAAAATACGAGGTACACGATAGGTAGAAATACATATACAAGTCCACCAAGAGGTAAGGAGGGAGGAAAGACGGACAGGGAGGCAGAGAGAGGGGGGGGGCCGGAGGGATGAAAAGAAGCTTAAATAGGAAATACGGTTGGAGGGGGGGAGGGGCCAGAGCGAAAGCGGCAGCTCAAACACGCACATCTTACACATACAAAACGGCAGCTCTAAAAAGGACCACCTCTTGTAAATACAAAACAGCAGCTCAAAAAATGACCACCTCTTGTAAATACAAAATGGCAGCTCAAAAAAGGGCACATCTTACACATAATTACAATGGTAACTTCCCAGTAGAAGTGTGATAATAAAGTATTAAAGCTTTCGCGACTGCATAAAATTACTCAATGTTTTTTTCGGTAAAGTCACGTATGTAGACATACAATAAAATTATATTAAAACAAAAAACAATCACGACGTTTCGATCACGACGCAAGCGATCTTCATCAGGTGTCAAGAACAAATCACGGAGGTAAATACAACAAAAAGATGAGAGATCAAAATTCAACAAACCTGAAAAAACATTGTGAAGCACATCCAGTCAGGCCAACAACACAGTTAGACACTTCCTGGTGGACCATGAATTTCAGAAGTGTTAAATTTCGTGTTCAACCTTTGGATTGCACATACCAGCATAGATAGAATGAAAAATACGAGGTACACGGTCAGTAGAAATACATATACAAGTCCACCAAGAGGTAAGGTGAGAGGAAAGACGGACAGGGAGGCAGAGAGAGAGGGGGGGGGGGGGCAGAGGGATAAACAGAAGCTTAAATAGGAAATACGGTTGGAGGGGGGGAGGGGCCAGAGCGAGAGTGGCAACTCAAACATGCACATCTTACACATACAAAACGGCAGCTCTAAAAAGGACTACCTCTTGTAAATACAAAACGGCAGCTCAAAAAATTACCACCTCTTGTAAATACAAAACGGCAGCTCAAAAAAGGGCACATCTTACACATAATTACAACGGTAACTTCCCCGTAGAAGTGTGATAATAAAGTATTAAAGCTTTCGTGACTGCATAAAATGACTCATTGGTTTTGTCGGTAAAGTCACGTAGGTAGAAATACAATAAAATTATATTAAAACAAAAAACAATCACGACGTTTCGATCACAACGCAAGCGATCTTCATCAGGTGTCAAGAACAAATCACAGAGGTAAATACAACAAAAAGATGACATACGAGAATTCAACAAACCTGAAAAAACATTATGTGAAGCACATCCAGTCAGGCCAACAACACAGTTAGACACTTCCTGGCAGACCACGAATTTCAGAAGAGTGTTACATTTCGTGTTCAACCTTTGGATTGCACATACCAGCATAGATAGAATGAAAAATACGAGGTACACAGTCAGTAGAAATACATATACAAGTCAACCAAGAGGTAAGGAGGGAGGAAAGACGGACAGGGAGGCAGAGAGAGGGGGGGGGGGGGCGGAGGGATGAACAGAAGCTTAAAAAGGAAATACGGTTGGAGGGGGGGAGGGGCCAGAGCGAGAGCGGCAGCTCAAACACGCACATCTTACACATACAAAACGGTAGCTCAAAAAAGGACTACTTCTTGAAAATACAAAACGGCAGCTCAAAAAGGACCATCCCTTGTAAATACAAAACGGCAGCTCAAAAAATGACCACCTCTTGTAAATACAAAACGGCAGCTCAAAAAAGGGCACATCTTACACATAATTACAACGGTAACTTCCCCGTAGAAGTATGATAATAAAGTATTAAAGCTTTCGTGACTGCATAAAATTACTCAATGGTTTTTTCGGTAAAGTCACGTACGTAGACATACAATAAAATTATATTAAAACAAAAAACAATCACGACGTTTCGATCACAACGCAAGCGATCTTCATCAGGTGTCAAGAACAAAGCACGGAGGTAAATACAACAAAAAGATGAGAGACGGGAATTCAACAAACCTGAAAAAACATTATGTGAAGCACATCCAGTCAGGCCAACAACACAGTTAGACACTTCCTGGCGGACCACGAATTTCAGAAGTGTTAAATTTCGTGTTAAACCTTTGGATTGCACATACCAGCATAGATAGAATGAAAAATACGAGGTACACGATAGGTAGAAATACATATACAAGTCCACCAAGAGGTAAGGAGGGAGGAAAGACGGACAGGGAGGCAGAGAGAGGGGGGGGGCCGGAGGGATGAAAAGAAGCTTAAATAGGAAATACGGTTGGAGGGGGGGAGGGGCCAGAGCGAAAGCGGCAGCTCAAACACGCACATCTTACACATACAAAACGGCAGCTCTAAAAAGGACCACCTCTTGTAAATACAAAACAGCAGCTCAAAAAATGACCACCTCTTGTAAATACAAAATGCCAGCTCAAAAAAGGGCACATCTTACACATAATTACAATGGTAACTTCCCAGTAGAAGTGTGATAATAAAGTATTAAAGCTTTCGTGACTGCATAAAATTACTCAATGTTTTTTTCGGTAAAGTCACGTATGTAGACATACAATAAAATTATATTAAAACAAAAAACAATCACGACGTTTCGATCACGACGCAAGCGATCTTCATCAGGTGTCAAGAACAAATCACGGAGGTAAATACAACAAAAAGATGAGAGATGAAAATTCAACAAACCTGAAAAAACATTGTGAAGCACATCCAGTCAGGCCAACAACACAGTTAGACACTTCCTGGTGGACCATGAATTTCAGAAGTGTTAAATTTCGTGTTCAACCTTTGGATTGCACATACCAGCATAGATAGAATGAAAAATACGAGGTACACGGTCAGTAGAAATACATATACAAGTCCACCAAGAGGTAAGGTGAGAGGAAAGACGGACAGGGAGGCAGAGAGAGAGGGGGGGGGGGGGCAGAGGGATAAACAGAAGCTTAAATAGGAAATACGGTTGGAGGGGGGGAGGGGCCAGAGCGAGAGTGGCAACTCAAACATGCACATCTTACACATACAAAACGGCAGCTCTAAAAAAGACTACCTCTTGTAAATACAAAACAGCAGCTCAAAAAATTACCACCTCTTGTAAATACAAAACGGCAGCTCAAAAAAGGGCACATCTTACACATAATTACAACGGTAACTTCCCCGTAGAAGTGTGATAATAAAGTATTAAAGCTTTCGTGACTGCATAAAATGACTCATTGGTTTTGTCGGTAAAGTCACGTAGGTAGAAATACAATAAAATTATATTAAAACAAAAAACAATCACGACGTTTCGATCACAACGCAAGCGATCTTCATCAGGTGTCAAGAACAAATCACAGAGGTAAATACAACAAAAAGATGACATACGAGAATTCAACAAACCTGAAAAAACATTATGTGAAGCACATCCAGTCAGGCCAACAACACAGTTAGACACTTCCTGGCAGACCACGAATTTCAGAAGAGTGTTACATTTCGTGTTCAACCTTTGGATTGCACATACCAGCATAGATAGAATGAAAAATACGAGGTACACAGTCAGTAGAAATACATATACAAGTCAACCAAGAGGTAAGGAGGGAGGAAAGACGGACAGGGAGGCAGAGAGAGGGGGGGGGGGAGGGATGAACAGAAGCTTAAAAAGGAAATACGGTTGGAGGGGGGGAGGGGCCAGAGCGAGAGCGGCAGCTCAAACACGCACATCTTACACATACAAAACGGTAGCTCAAAAAACCACTACTTCTTGAAAATACAAAACGGCAGCTCAAAAAGGACCATCCCTTGTAAATACAAAACGGCAGCTCAAAAAATGACCACCTCTTGTAAATACAAAACGGCAGCTCAAAAAAGGGCACATCTTACACATAATTACAACGGTAACTTCCCCGTAGAAGTATGATAATAAAGTATTAAAGCTTTCGTGACTGTATAAAATTACTCAATGGTTTTTTCGGTAAAGTCACGTACGTAGACATACAATAAAATTATATTAAAACAAAAAACAATCACGATGTTTCGATCACAACGCAAGCGATCTTCATCAGGTGTCAAGAACAAAGCACGGAGGTAAATACAACAAAAAGATGAGAGACGGGAATTCAACAAACCTGAAAAAACATTATGTGAAGCACATCCAGTCAGGCCAACAACACAGTTAGACACTTCCTGGCGGACCACGAATTTCAGAAGTGTTAAATTTCGTGTTAAACCTTTGAATTGCACATACCAGCATAGATAGAATGAAAAATACGAGGTACACGATAGGTAGAAATACATATACAAGTCCACCAAGAGGTAAGGAGGGAGGAAAGACGGACAGGGAGGCAGAGAGAGGGGGGGGGGCCGGAGGGATGAAAAGAAGCTTAAATAGGAAATACGGTTGGAGGGGGGGAGGGGCCAGAGCGAGAGTGGCAACTCAAACATGCACATCTTGCACATACAAAACGGCAGCTCTAAAAAGGACTACCTCTTGTAAATACAAAACGGCAGCTCAAAAAATTACCACCTCTTGTAAATACAAAACGGCAGCTCAAAAAAGGGCACATCTTACATATAATTACAACGGCAACTTCCCCGTAGAAGTGTGATAATAAAGTATTAAAGCTTTCGTGACTACATAAAATGACTCATTGGTTTTGTCGGTAAAGTCACGTAGGTAGAAATACAATAAAATTATATTAAAACAAAAAGCAATCACGACGTTTCGATCACAACGCAAGCGATCTTCATCAGGTGTCAAGAACAAATCACAGAGGTAAATACAACAAAAAGATGACATACGAGAATTCAACAAACCTGAAAAAACATTACGTGAAGCACATCCAGTCAGGCCAACAACACAGTTAGACACTTCCTGGCAGACCACGAATTTCAGAAGAGTGTTACATTTCGTGTTCAACCTTTGGATTGCACATACCAGCATAGATAGAATGAAAAATACGAGGTACACAGTCAGTAGAAATACATATACAAGTCCACCAAGAGGTAAGGAGGGAGGAAAGACGGACAGGGAGGCAGAGAGAGGGGGGGGGGGGGGGGGCGGAGGGATGAACAGAAGCTTAAAAAGGAAATACGGTTGGAGGGGGGGAGGGGCCAGAGCGAGAGCGGCAGCTCAAACACGCACATCTTACACATACAAAACGGTAGCTCAAAAAAGGACTACTTCTTGAAAATACAAAACGGCAGCTCAAAAAGGACCATCTCTTGTAAATACAAAACGGCAGCTCAAAAAATGACCACCTATTGTAAATACAAAATGGCAGCTCAAAAAAGGGCACATCTTACACATGATTACAACGGTAACTTCCCCGTAGAAGTATGATAATAAAGTATTAAAGCTTTCGTGACTGCATAAAATTACTCAATGTTTTTTTTGGTAAAGTCACGTACGTAGACATACAATAAAATTATATTAAAACAAAAAACAATCACGACGTTTCGATCACAACGCAAGCGATCTTCATCAGGTGTCAAGAACAAAGCACGGAGGTAAATACAACAAAAAGATGAGAGACGGGAATTCAACAAACCTGAAAAAACATTATGTGAAGCACATCCAGTCAGGCCAACAACACAGTTAGACACTTCCTGGCGGACCACGAATTTCAGAAGTGTTAAATTTCGTGTTAAACCTTTGGATTGCACATACCAGCATAGATAGAATAAAAAATACGAGGTACACGGTAGGTAGAAATACATATACAAGTCCACCAAGAGGTAAGGAGGGAGGAAAGACGGACAGGGAGGCAGAGAGAGGGGGGGGGGGGGGTGGCCGGAGGGATGAAAAGAAGCTTAAATAGGAAATACGGTTGGAGGGGGGGAGGGGCCAGAGCGAGAGCGGCAGCTCAAACACGAACATCTTACACATAATTACAACGGTAACTTCCCCGTAGAAGTGTGATAATAAAGTATTAAAGCTTTCGTGACTGCATAAAAATATATATATTGTTTTTTTCGGTAAAGTCACGTATGTAGAAATACAATAAAATTATGTAAAAAAAAACCAATCACGACGTTTCGATCACAACGCAAGCGATCTTCATCAGGTGTCAAGAACAAATCACGGAGGTAAATACAACAAAAAGATGAGAGACGAGAATTCAACAAACCTGAAAAAACATTATGTGAAGCACATCCAGTCAGGCCAACCACACAGTTAGACACTTCCTGGCGGACCACAAATTTCAGAAGAGTGTTAAATTTCGTGTTCAACCTTTGGATTGCACATAACAGCATAGACAGAGTGAAAATACGAGGTTACATGGTCAGTAATTACCTCATCAGCTCTCGCAATGTCGATGCATTAAAATAAAAACCGGATCGTGGTAACGAAGCATCGATTACAAAAAATACATTACACTCACAATGCAACACTGATTTGTGTAAGACTCACTGAAGGTATCATTTATATGATATATGCAAAAGATTCGCTGTAACATCTCGAAATCTAAATCAGGTCAAGGCTCCCGTTAATCTCATGCCTTCTTCTGTGTGGCCACCCCCACTCTGAATCCCTCCACTATCGATGCAGCCTCTGCGTCAATATCCTCACCTCTCCCGACCCTTGGCTTCTGCTGTTCCGTTCTTTTTCCATCCTTTTCCTATTTCCCATTTTTCCTGTCTTCCCCTTTACCATTCCGCGTTTTCCCCCACGCGATAACGTCCTTGACTATACTCCCCTTCCCGCCGTGAGGCCACGGGAGCAGAGCCGCTGGTCTAGGCTAGCGGAGCAAACAAATACTGGCCGGATGGCCCTCACATTCTAAAGGTTGTGAATTCTGGTTAGAGGTTCGTTCACTGAGCCCATCACCTTCCTGTAGACAGGTCTAGGAGGTGTTCCTCCTCTGAATTTGACCCTCGCGATCTGGGTCCGTCTGTATTTTTCCTCGTGATTTGCCACGCGAGGCGGCGATGTTGGGGCCCACGACCTCAGGTGTGGGAGAATGCAATGCCTGTCGGGTCCGGTGTGGGCTGTTGGGGGCCTCGTTGCAACGGAGGCTCTTGCTGCCTCCCTCATCCCCACTCTGTTCTCCGACCCTTGCTGTCGTCGGTTTGGGGCAATCCCTTCGGAAGTGCCCCTCTTCTTTGCAAAGATTGCATTTGACGCAATCCTTGCCATAGAACAATCTATGGGCACACCAAATAGATTTTTCCAAGACGGAAATACTCTGCAAACCCACCGGCTACCTTCAGAGATTTGTTCGCGAAGTCATCTTCGGTCTCCGCTCGGCATCGTGGGTCAGTCAGGACGTTACTGGCTGACCCGGTTATGTAGTTACCCTGTTGGGGTCTAGTGAGCATGTGTACGTTGATGTAATTAGCCCTGTCGGGGCTGTGAAGTAAACGTGTTGCTTCCAAGTCAAGTGGGTGCCTCAGTGAAGAACACTACAGATGTATTTGTATGCACGTAGACTTGTCACTTACCTGCAATGGTCATTCATCTCTGCTGCTGCTGCCCATTGGAATCATGCTACACGTGCCATGACATTTCAGACAAAAGCACGTGTAGCTTAAAAAACGCACACGCTAAGATCGTGTATTGGTAGCGATGACAAGGGTCAGTGATCGTGTATTGGTAGCGATGATAAGGGTCAGTGATCGTGTATTGGCAGCGATGACAGGGGTCAGTGATCGTGTATTGGTAGCGATGACAAGGGTCAGTGATAGTGTATTGGTAGCGATGACAAGGGTCAGTGATCGTGTATTGGTAGCGATGACAAGGGTCAGTGATCGTGTATTGGCAGCGATGACAGGGGTCAGTGATCGTGTATTGGTAGCGATGACAAGGGTCAGTGATCGTGTATTGGTAGCGATGACAAGGGTCAGTGATAGTGTATTGGTAGCCATGACAAGGGTCAGTGATCGTGTATTGGTAGCGATGACAAGGGTCAGTGATCGTGTATTGGTAGCGATGACAAGGGTCAGTGATAGTGTATTGGTAGCGATGACAAGGGTCAGTGATCGTGTATTGGTAGCGATGACAGGGGTCAGTGATAGTGTATTGGTAGCGATGACAGGGGTCAGTGATCGTGTATTGGCAGCGATGACAAGGGTCAGTGATCGTGTATTGGTAGCGATGACAAGGGTCAGTGATCGTGTATTGGCAGCGATGACAGGGGTCAGTGATAGTGTATTGGCAGCGATGAGAAGGGTCAGTGATCGTGTATTGGTAGCGATGACAGGGGTCAGTGATAGTGTATTGGTAGCGATGACAAGGGTCAGTGATCGTGTATTGGCAGCGATGAGAAGGGTCAGTGATCGTGTATTGGCAGCGATGAGAAGGGTCAGTGATCGTGTATTGGTAGCAATGACAGGGGTCAGTGATAGTGTATTGGTAGCGATGACAAGGGTCAGTGATCGTGTATTGGTAGCGATGACAAGGGTCAGTGATCGTGTATTGGTAGCGATGACAAGGGTCAGTGATCGTGTATTGGCAGCGATGAGAAGGGTCAGTGATCGTGTATTGGTAGCGATGACAGGGGTCAGTGATAGTGTATTGGTAGCGATGACAAGGGTCAGTGATCGTGTATTGGCAGCGATGACAAGGGTCAGTGCACAATGATAGGGTCAGCGCACACTGTCCCAGGTGATACGTGCAGTCCCTAGCCACTTGTTGACGTGATTGGCCAGTTCTGTGGTTTAACACACGAAAGGCTTGGCAATAATTAATCGGTCATTAGGTAGAGTATGGAGAAATTCTTAACTGATATTGAAAACGACAAGACCTGGTTCAATGCTCATAGGAAATGTTTATTACGTTGCTATTTTAACACTGGGTTCCATTCACTGCCGTTTGCCTGTTGGATCGACCTTTTGAACACTTCCTCGCACCCATTCAAGTTTGAAGCAACCCCCTCTCGCTCCCCTCCCTCACCCACTGCTCGTCCCTCCTGACCACCCCACCGCTCCCGAAGTGACGAAACCAGTTCCATGTCAGCGTCACAGACTGTCGAGAATGCCCCATCCACTCACGCCCCCTCTGACCTCTGACCCCTCTCCCCCACCCCCTTGCGCCTCCTTCCTACGCCCTCCCTCATCCTCCACCTCTCTCCACCCCTCCCCCCTCTCTTCCCTGCCCTCGCTCACCCCTCGCCCCTCCCACCGCTCCCACCCCCCCCCACCTCCCCCCCGGATCTTCTCTGCACCTCCCCCCTCGCCCCTCCCCCCTACCTCCCCCCCCCCAGGTTTTCTCTGCGTCTCAACCCATGCCCCTACCCTCGCCTCCCTCAGCCTCATCCGTTCATCGCTCCCCCTCCTCGAATCCCTGCCGCCCTCCGGCCCTGCCGCCGCTCCCCGGCCCCCGGCCCTCCCTGGCCTGCGGCCGCGGCCCAGGGACGCGGCGGCCGCCTCAGCCTGGCCGAGATGCCATCGATGCTCCTGCGGTCTCCTCCTCCGCCTCCACCTCGGCCCCTCTCGACGGCCGGCGGTCGTCGCCGGTCGCATTCTTGCTCGGCCCTCCTGCGCCGTGACGGCCGTCGCGGTTTGGTTACCCGTGGGTCTCTACGAGTCGTGGGCTTCTGTGAGTGTCTGGCAAACACAACCCCCTGCCTCCTCGTGGTGCCTGCCGGGCGGCGACGCTGCGGCGGGCGGTGCCGTGGGGGGAGGACCAAATTGGCCTCTCCCCTCGTGGTGTCTGTGACCACCACGGCGGCCACATAGGGGCTCTGGACGGGTGCGAGGGTCTGGTAACCCCTCCACCTTCAATTAATTAGCACAAAACCACGACATAGATGCCTGTGCCCTGGGGTGCGGCTGGTGGTGGTGCTGGTGGTGGTGCTGGTGGTGGTGCTGGTGGTGGTGCTGGTGCTGGTGGTGGTGGTGCTGGTGGCGGTGCTGGTGGTAATGCTGGTGGTGCTGGTGGTGCTGGTGGTGGTGGTTGTGTTGGTGGTGCTGGTGGTGGTTGGCGGTGGTGGTGCTGCTGCTGGTGGTGGTAGTGCTGGTGATTGTGCTGGTGGTTGTGGTGCTGGAGGTGCTGGTGCTCGTGGTGCTGGTAGTGCTGATGGTAGTGCTGGTGGTGGTAGTGGTGGTGCTGCTGGTGGTGCTGCAGGTGGTGGTGCTGGTGGTGCTGGTGGTGGTGCTGGTGGAGGTGGTGAGGGTGGTGGATGTGGTGAGGGTGGAGGAGGTGGTGTTGATGATGATGGTGGAGACGGTGGTGGTGGAGGTGGTGTTGATGATGGTGGAGGGGGTGGTAGTGGTGGTGGTGGTGGTGTTGATGATGATGGTGGAGGGGGTGGTAGTGGTGCTGGTGGTGGAGGTGGTGTTGATGATGATGGTGGAGACGGTGGTGGTGGTGGTGTTGATGATGATGATGGAGGGGGTGTTAGTGGTGCTGGTGGTGGAGGTGGTGTTGATGATGATGGTGGAGGGGGTGGTAGTGGTGGTGGTGAGACAAAGGCGGCCGGCCGGGCGGCGGCGACGGCGCTTTGCTAATCTTCGACGAGGAGGTGCGCCCTCAGCGGTCTGGAGTCCACGTCGTTGACGGCGATGCACACGTACGAGTCGGTGTCCTCACGGCGCGCAGGGTGCCGTTGTTGAAGGTCCGGTGGCGCTCGTCCTGCAGGCGGAGGTTCCGTGAGTCCTTGAACCTGGCGGTGAGAGAGAGAGAGGGGGGGAGGGGGAGAGAGAAACCCGCCGGTGATATTCACGAAATCGACTAAACTCCCGCACCTTAAAGCTTTCGTGACTGCAAGGATTCATCTTCTTTGGTTCTTTCGGTAGAGTCACGTAGAATGAGAATAAAATATTAAATAAATTAATAAAATAAAATAACGCAATAAAATTCTCACGTTTTGTGAAGAAGGCCACTTGTGTTGTGGCCGAAACGTCGTGAGAATTTTATTGTGTTATTTTATTTTATTAATTTAATATTTTATTCTCATTCTACGTGGTGACTTTACCGAAAGAACCAAAGAAGAAGTTCAACGTAGGTACAGGCCTCGCGGTACAAAGAGCGCTCGAGGCATCCTTAGCCGAACAAATGAGCCACTTCGTCGGGGCTGTCGTTTGCGACATGGCTGCTTCTGATAACACATTCTCCTGCGGAGGGAGGGAGCTGGTAGTAGGAACGTTGGGTTGCTCGGTCAATGGCAGCGTGGTGCATTCAGCACAATATGCCCGACTGTGAGGGCGGGCACGAGCCGGCGTGAGTAGGTTAAACGTTGAGTTTTATAAGGGCACCACGGGGTGACCAGCCCCTCCACACCCAGCCCCACCCCTCCCACCCCCCACCCAGCCCCACCCCCCACCCAGCCCCTCCCCACCCAGCCCCACCCCTCCCACCCCCCACCCAGCCCCTCCCCACCCAGCCCCACCCCTCCCATGATTGGATGCACGACTGACAGACACAACAACAATCCCCTGTGTGCTGCTGGTGGTGTAACAACCAGGAGGTTCCTACACAGTATAAAGCGCTCCGTAGCTCAGTGGCCATGAGCTGGTGAAACTATCCTCATGGCGGTACCCCCGGGGTAGTGAATGATACCAACTGGCTCACGCGAAGTAGATTCCTCTAAGATGAAGGTACTTTGCAAGCTCGCTGGCCATCAACAAAAGATTCATTATGAGACCTCCTTTGCCAGTAACAAGATATAGTAATAGGTTTTACCCTTTTGACTGGCACAAAAACTGACACCTTTATTCAAGGCATCATGTTTGCAATAACCACAACACAAGCAGTCAAAATGCAAACAAAAGAGACAACTCTGATAATGGTCCAACACCAGTGGAGACTAGGCTCTAAGAAAAGCCGTCTCGGGTGTGGACCAATCAAATTCAAGGACAGTGCATATTATTATCAGAGTTGTCTCTTTTGTTTGCATTTTGACTGCTTGTGTTGTGGTTATTGCAAACATGATGCCTTGAATAAAGGTGTCAGTTTTTGTGCCAGTCAAAAGGGTCAAACCTATTACTATAACAAAAGATTCGTTCGTGAAGCCATCCATATACATATAGAAACGGACACAATTTCAACCGAGGAGATGGGTGCAAAGTGAAGGATGTTATCAACCAGTTTAAGTCATGACTGGCTGTGATGTTCCCATCCTACCACCTTAGCTAGTTGCAATTTACGCCCATTTCAAACTTGCGCGTTCACAGTATTGACACCGACACAGCCATTTCGCGCGCCCACTACCCCTCTTATAGACGACCGCTTGCGTTGCGATCAAAACGTCGAAGTTTTTGGTTTTCCGTTATTTTTCTGTGAACCGATCTACGTGACTTTACCGGAAAACACCCCCACAAAGAATATGGCCGAGGCGATCGGGAATCTTTTATTTCTGGGACGCTATTTTTTTTACCGGGGTGTTACTCAACTCCGCGACCGGGGTACCGGTCGATCCGAAATCAGTGCCACGCTCGGCGATCTCGAAACGCTAAACATCAGCGTGAAAAAAAACCCGTCACCGTTAACATTGAACTTTGAGCGGCGAATCGCAAGCGGCTCGTCGAGATGAGTCGACTGCCGCATCGCCGGCCATCAGCAGACTAAAAATTACTGCATCACGCACATCACGCGAGAGCCGGGGTACTATGATACCCCGGGGAACCACCATGAGGTTCAAATAAATAAACAATCGTCTAAGTGAGCGGAGAGAGAGAGGCGGAGAGGGAAGGAGCCAGGGCAGCGTTCCGTCTCACCACAGGAACTCGGCGGGCGGCCACGAAAACACCGCGCACTCCATGTACACCGCCTCTCCCTCCCTCGCCACGTACAGCCTGTCTTGCTTCGACAGCATCTGTGGGGGCACGGCTGTTGGAGGGGTGGGGGGGCACAGACAGCCAGCCGGAAGGGGTCGTCCGTCAGAGTCGGTCCAAAGTGCCCTGCCTAGAGGGGGGCGACCTACAGCCGTCTGTCCAGCCAAGGACCTCCTCATTCTCCTCCTCCTCCCCATACTCCTCCTCCCCATACTCCTCCCACCTCCTCCCCATACTCCTCCTCATACTCCTCCTCCCCATACTCCTCCCACCTCCTCCCCATACTCCTCCTCCTCCCCATACTCCTCCCACCTCCTCCCCATACTCCTCCTCCTCCTCATACTCCTCCTCCTCCCCATACTCCTCTTCCTCCCACCTCCTCCCCATACTCCTCCTCCTCCCCATACTCCTCCACCTCCTCCCCATACTCCCCCTCCTCCTCATACTCCTCCTCCCCATACTCCTCTTCCTCCCACCTCCTCCCCATACTCCTCCACCTCCTCCCCATACTCCTCCACCTCCTCCCCATACTCCTCCTCCTCATACTCCTCCTCCCCATACTCCTCTTCCTCCCACCTCCTCCCCATACTCCTCCACCTCCTCCCCATACTCCTCCACCTCCTCCCCATACTCCTCCTCCTCCCCATACTCCTCCCACCTCCTCCCCATACTCCTCCTCATACTCCTCCTCCTCCCCATACTCCTCTTCCTCCCACCTCCTCCCCATACTCCTCCTCCTCCCCATACTCCTCCTCCTCCCCCCCATACTCCTCCTCCTCCCCATACTCCTCCTCATTCTCCTCCTCCTCCTCCCCATACTCCTCCTCCTCCCCATACTCCTCCCACCTCCTCCCCATACTCCTCCTCATACTCCTCCTCCTCCCCATACTCCTCCCACCTCCTCCCCATACTCCTCCTCCTCCCCATACTCCTCCCACCTCCTCCCCATACTCCTCCTCATACTCCTCCTCCCCATACTCCACTTCCTCCCACCTCCTCCCCATACTCCTCCTCCTCCCCATACTCCTCCACCTCCTCCCCATACTCCTCCTCCTCCTCATACTCCTCCTCCCCATACTCCTCTTCCTCCCACCTCCTCCCCATACTCCTCCACCTCCTCCCCATACTCCTCCACCTCCTCCCCATACTCCTCCTCCTCCCCCCCATACTCCTCCTCCTCCCCATACTCCTCCTCCTCCCCATACTCCTCCTCCTCCCCATACTCCTCCACCTCCTCCCCATACTCCTCCTCCTCCTCATACTCCTCCTCCCCATACTCCTCTTCCTCCCACCTCCTCCCCATACTCCTCCTCCTCCCCATACTCCTCCTCCCCCCCCCCATACTCCTCCTCCTCCCCATACTCCTCCTCATTCTCCTCCTCCTCCCCATACTCCTCCTCCTCCCCATACTCCTCCACCTCCTCCCCATACTCCTCCTCCCCCCCATACTCCTCCTCCTCCCCATACTCCTCCTCCTCCCCATACTCCTCCTCTTCCCCATACTCCTCCTCCCTCTTCCAACCTCCCTCCTCGTCCTCCCTCCTCCTCCCACCTCCTCCCGGTCACCCCCCCGCCCCCCGCTCACCCGGCACTTTGACGTAGGCGTTGGCCAGGATGGTGCCGTGCCGGTTGGAGGCCTCACACTGGTACACGCCGGTGGCTCCCCCGTCCAGCCGCCTCAGGGTCAGGGAGTCGCCGTCCACGCTCCGCCCGGGCACCGCGGGGGCCTCTGCTCCACCGCACAGCGACACGACACCCGGCACGGTTTGGTGCGTGTGGGGGCCTTGACACGATTCAGAGCATGTTTTTTGTTTCCATTTTGACCACCAGCATATGTGGTGGTTAATGCAGACATGATTCCTTGTAAAAGGTTTCAGTTTGGTGTTTTACCATCTTAACACAGCTGTTTTGAAAGAAAATTCATTGTTTTTTTAAACTGATTGGTCCACACCAGAGACAGCTGCCTCTGGTGTGGACCAATCAGTTTCTGTGAGTTTGACAGCTGCCTCTGGTGTGGACCAATCAGTTTCAAAGACAATGCATATACTATCAGAGTATGTTTTTTGTTTGCATTCTGACCACCAGTATATGTGGTGGTTAATGCAGACATTATTACTCGTAAAAGGTTTCAGTTTGGTGTTTTAACATCTTAACACAGCTGTTTTGTTGTCAGAAAAAAGTGGAAAACCTATTCTCAGGCTATGAGTGTGTGAGCGTGTAATAGACTGTGAGTGAGTGAGTGTGTAATAGACTCTGAGTGAGTAAGCGTGTAATAGACTATGAGTGAGTGTGTAATAGGCTGTGAGTGAGTGAGCGTGTGATAAGCTGTGAGTGAGTGTGTAATAGACTATGAGTGTGTGAGTGTGTAATAGACTGTGAGTGTGCGAGCGTGTGATAGGCTGTCAGCGAGTGAGCGAGCGTGTGATAGGCTGTCAGCGAGTGAGCGAGCGTACGAGAGTGGACGAGCAAAGTCAGTGGGTAGTGAGCGAGCGCGTAGGTTGGACGAGCGGGCGAGGAGGCGTCTCACCGTCGATGGGGACGCCGTTGAAGAACCAGCGGACGAGCGGTTTGGGGATTCCGTCGGCGAGGCAGGCGAGCTCCACGGTGTCCCACGGAGCGTAGACGCAGCTCTCTGGCTCGGGAGCGATCCAGTAAGGCTTGGCTGCAGCGGTCGGGAAAACACGAGGAGGAGGAGGGGGGAGGAGGTGGTGGAGGGGGGAAGGAGGGGGGAAGGAGAGTGGAAGGAGGGGGGAAGGAGGGGGGAAGGAGAGGGGAAGGAGGGGGGAAGGAGGGGGGAAGGAGGGGGGAAGGAGGGGGGGGGTATTAATTTGAGGTCGAGTCGACCTAGGAGAGGCCCGGGACCGGTCAAAACAATCGTTGCCACGACTTGGGACCCGCAGGGTTCGCTAACCGCCGTGCCGCCGCTCCCTCCGTCGCCCCCCGAGGCACCTTCCATGGTGACGGTGAAGGTGTGCAGGGCTCTGCCCTCGCCGTTGCCGGCGTGACACCGGTAGACACCGGCGTGGGCCGCCAGCGCGTGACGGATCGCCAGCGTCTGGTTGAAGGCACCGAAGGTGATGCGGCCGCTTGGGAGCTCCCCGTCCACCTTGGTCCAGCGAAGCTGCGGTGTGGGGCTGAGCGCATGCAAGCGGGGGAATGCGCGCACGTGTACTCACACGCACGCACACACACGCACGTGTACTCACACGCACGTGTACTCACACGCACACACACGTGTACTCACACGCACGCGCACACATGCACGTGGGTGTGCGCGCACGTGTACTCACACGCACGTGCACACACGCACGTGGATGCGCGTGCATGTGTACTCACACGCACGCGCACACACGTTCGTGGGTGTGCGTGCGAAACTAGCGTGGGATATTACGTAGTGTAGTGTGAAGTGTAGTGCATAGCAGTGTAGTGTACAGTAGTGAAGTGAATAGTCGTGTCGCGTGTGTGTGTACGTGCGTGTGTGTGTGTACGTGCGTGAGTGTACGTGCGTGTGTGTACGTGCGTGTACGTGCGTGTGTGTGTACGTGCGTGTGTGTGTGTACGTGCGTGTGTACGTGTGTACGTGCGTGTGTGTACGTGCGTGTACGTGTGTGTACGTGTGTGTGTACGTGCACGTGTGTACGTGCGTGTGTGTACGTGCGTGTGTGTACGTGCGTGTGTGTACGTGTGCCGAACGGCAACGCTGTGGTCAGCAGTGCCATGGGAGTAGGGCCAACTTAGATTCGCCATTCCCCCCATGGCGTTTGTAGCCACCATAGCAGCAAAAGGGGGCTTTGGACGGTTGCGAGGGGCTGGTAACCCCTCCAGCTTCAATTAATTACCACGAAACCACGAAATAAAACTCTTATTAAGCTTGTGTCGCAGGCCCCGGGGGGACAGGCGTTTCTGACGTCTCCTGGCCAAACCCCAATTGGCGGAGTCAGGAGACTGAATCCTTACCCTCAGGGCTCCTCCAGAAACAACAAAAAACCACTACGTGTGGCCACGTGGAATGTTTGAACGCTCACTGCGGAAGAGAGGCTGCCACTCCTCTGTCGGGAGCTGGAATGGTACCGCCTGGATCTCTGTGGCTCCTGCCACCATGAGGGGTGGACAGTCCTCTACTCGGGGCAGGAGACTGCCAAACGACAGGGAGCGGCTGCTCTTCTGAAAAATGACTGAGGGGGGCGTGGGAGCGTGGCGATGAGGTGTGGGAAGCTGTAAGTCCCAGGCTACTTTGGGCTCGCCTTCCCATCAACCAGAGGCGAGTGGTGGTCATGGTTACATATGCCCCACCGAAGATGAACATCCGTGGAGGGATGCAGGCAAGGTCGATGAGTCAGATGCCTTCTATAACCTCCTGTCACAAGTGCTAGCTAAAGTGGCCCCTCGGGATAGTCATCTTGTTGGGCGACTTCAATGCCCGAGTTGGTCATGATGCTGGCACCTGGTCTGGAGTGATTGGAGGGCATGGGCCAGATTGGCTCAATGACAACGGTAGGAGGCTGCTAGATTTTTGTGCAACCCAACACGCCGTTCCGGCATCGGCGCATCCACACATCATGGATGCATGCCGGGTCCAAGTAAGAACAACTGCTGGACTACATAGTGACAGAACGGCGGATGAGGGCCCATGTCCTTGACACCAGGACCTACCATGGAGCTGATCTGCCCATTGACCATCGACTTGTCATCTGTAAGATGCGCCTGCCATTCTTCCACTCCGGTGGTGGATGTACACCCAGGACCCCATTCAAACCCATAGTGGCCTGGTCTCAGCTAGCTGATGAAAGTTGCAAGCGAGAATTTCATCATCGCTTGCGGCTGGGATTGGCATCGTCCCCGACTCCTCCTGATGTCGAGGGTAAATGGGCGAGGTTTAGGACTGTGACTCATGCAGCTGCAATGGCTGCTTTGGGTACACGGTCCAGACCTCCCCAGAGACCCAGGCTGACAGATGTTCAGGCTGACTGAGAAAAAGCGACAGGCCCACTCTCATCGTCTACAGCATCCCACGTCAGAGAATGAGGAGGCTTACCGCAGCCTTCGCTCGGAGGTTCAAAGAGCCGTGAGGCGCTGCAAGGATGGGTGGTGGTTGCGGGTTGCTAAGGAGATGGAGTCTGCCTTAATGGCCCGCATTCACAAATTGCTCTTTCACTCCATCAAAAAATGTACCTGCAGCACCACACCTATTACCATCATCAGGGGAAAGAACAGCGATCCAATCTCCGACCCCCAGGAACAGTTTTGCAGATTTGCTGAGCATTTCTGAGGTCCTGGGGGAGGAGAAATCCCTCAGCCTGGAAAACATTGTGGGACAAAGGGGGGATGACCCTACTGAGACCTGCGGTGCCTCAGATATTGGAAGAAGTCACCCCCTGTGAGTGGCTGGCTGAGGTGCCATCTGTTGAGGAAGTACTGAAGGCGATCCAGAGTCTGAGACCAGGAAAGGCACTGGGCAGAGATTATCTCCCAAGTGAAATGCTGAGGGAGAGTGGCGTTTGTGCACAGACTGCCCTCCATGACATCATAACAGTCTGGACTACTGGACGGCTTCTGCAGGATTGGAAGGATGCCCTGGTGGTCCCCCTCCTTAAGAAGGGGGACCGCACAGACTGTTACAACTACAGGAGCATCTCAATCCTCAGTGTGCCGGGAAAGGTCCTGGCAAGGATTATTCAACATCGCCTTACCAGGCACGCTGAGGAGAGGCTTGCGGAGCCCCAATGCGGTTTCAGGAAAGGGCGGTCCTGCACAGATGTCATATTTTCTGTCCGTCTGCTACAGCAGAGGTGTAGGCAATTCCAACAAGATCTACATCTCTGCTTTATTGACCTGGTCAAGGACTATGATACCATCAGTAGGCCTGGGCTCTGGGTTGTTCTTCATACATTTGGAGTCCCTGACCCTCTGCTCACAATTATTAAGGACCTTCATGATGGTGAGCAGGCACCGGGTAAAACTACGTGGCCGGGAGTCGGAGTCAATCCCTGTTTACCTTGTTGTGCGACAGGGATGTCCTCTGGCTCCCACATTATTAAACATCAATTTCGACCACGTAATTCGTAAAGCCTTGGATGGCTGTACGGGAGGAATTTCCATCTGGTATAGATACAATGGGAGGCTGATCGATGCCCAGGTGCGGTCAAGGGATTGCTCCCTATCGGTCAACAGCGTTATGTATGCCGATGATCTGGTAATTGCTGCTCACTCAGGAGGAGTTGGAGGTGCTGCTGCTGAACCTGGAGCTTGCCACTGAGAGGTGGGGCCTTACCATCAGCCCCACTAAAACTAAGCACCTGCCTGGGTATGTTGTCCCATCGGACACTCCACCCCCACAACTCCCAATTGGTGATGGGGCAGTTGTGGAAAGAGTGAAGAGTTTCCCATACCTGGGCAGTGTGCTCATGACCGGCTCGGGTTTGGCAGCAGAGGTCTCACTTCGAATCAGTCGAGCGGCATTATCTTTTCATTGGTTGTGTAACGCTGTGTGGAAGCTACCTGGTCTGTCGCTCCGCACGAAGCTTCAGGTCTTCTCGGCCACAGTCATTCCCTCCCTTCTCTACGCTTGCGAAACGTGGACCCCCCTAATGGAACATCTTTGCCGGTTAGAAACATTTAGGCTGGCCTGCCTACGATTCATCCTTGGTTAACCGGGCTGGATTGTGTGAGCTCACAAATCCTTGAAAGATCTGGACAAAGTCCCATCGGTGAGCTCCTCTGGCAGGCACGGCTGCGTTGGCCAGGTCATGTAGCCCGCATGCCCAGATACCGCATGCCTAAACAGCTTTCATGACTGCAGGAATTCATACTCTTGGGTCTGTCGGTAAAGTAACGTAGATAGAAAAATAATAATAAAAATCACGTTTCGATCGCAACACAAGCAATCATCTTGAGGTGAAAAAATACAGCAGGCAAACTGCTGAGGCAGGAGAAATATATATTTGCTTGTGTTGCGAATGAAACGTCGTGATTTATTTTTTTATTTTTCTATCTACGTGACTTTACCGAAAGACCCAAGAACATGCCTAAACAGATTTTGTTCGGCCGGATTGAGGGGGCTAAATGGGCGCGGCACGGGCTAGAGAAAAGATGGAGTGATGTGGTACAGGAGGACGTGGAGCTGACTGAACTTGCCGATGACCGGTACCAGCGGTGTCAAGATTGGCCTCTGTGGAAGAGGCTCGTGAAGGACGCTGCTGCTACTGGGCAGTTGGAGGCAGTCACCCTCAACAACGGAGGGCGGAGGAGCGACGCTCACAACAACGAGCGTAGGGGCCGTGTGGCTAAAGCACAGCAGGTTGGCACAGTAGGCGGCACAGGTGGTGCATCGGCCAGTCATCTCAGTCATCTCAGTCAGTCGACCCGTGGCACCTGGGTCTGCCCCGTGACCTCCTGCCAGCGGGCGTTCGACACTTCACGTGGCCTCAACGTGCACATAGCCTGGCACAAGCATTGTGGTGATGTCACCGCTACTTAGTGGTGAATGGCGGTTGTTGTTGTGTGTGTACGTACAGCCCTTGAACGATGCACCCCAGCAGTAGCGTGTCTCCCTGAAGCACCAGTGTGCTGCTTGTCTTACCGCGAGGCTCCACAAACACCAGATGTCTCTTCGACGGATGAGCTGTGTGTGTGTGCGTGCGTAGGGGAGTGGGTGGGTGGATAGGTAGTGTAGTAGTTAGCACTATGCTGCGCTCCGACCCCGCTGACCCGAGTTTGATTCTCGCTCACAGCCAACATTTTTATTATCTGAATCGATCCTGGGCCTACCCTAGGTCAAATCAGCCTCAAACGAGTGCCCGGTGCGTTTTGTAGTAAACATTGCCACCGGGGAGACAAAGGCGGCCGGGCGTGGTGTTGGCCACCCCCTTGTGTGCCGTGTCGGCCTTCACAGGTGCTCGCTAACAACAGTCTGTTAAGGCCATACGGGGGGATCTTTGTCAAGTCGAGCGAAACAACCCCCTACCTCCTCGTTGGTGCCGGACGGTAACGCTGCGGTGAGCAGTGCCATGGGGGGAGGACCAATTTCAATCGAACATTTCCCTCGTGGCGTTTGTAACCACCACAGCGGCCAAATGGGGGCTCTGAATGGGTGCAAGGGGCTGGTCACCCCTCCATCTTCAATTATTAGCACAAAACCATAAAAAATATTCTAGCGGGGGGACAGGCGTCCATGACATCTCCTGGCCAAACCCCATTTGGCAGAGCCAGGAGACTGAATCCTTACCCTTGGGGATCCTCCAGAAATAATAAAAAGCTACTGCGGGTGGTCACGTGGAATGTTCCGACGCTGACTGCGGATGAGAGGCTGCCACTACTCTGCCGAGAGCTGGACAAATACCGCCTGGATCTCTGCGGTACTCAGGAGGTCCGGTGGACCGGCTCTGGCTCCTGCCACCATGAGGGGTAAACAGCCCTCTACTAGGGGCAGGAGACTGCCAAACAACAGGGAGTGGCTCTTCTTCTGAGCAAAAGAATGAAGGGGGCGTGGGAGCGTGGCGGTGAGGCGTGGGAAGCCGTAAGCCCCAGGCTACTTTGAGCTCGCCTTCCCATCAACCAGAGGCGAGGAGTGGTGGTCGAGGTTACTTGTGGCGACAGGCCCACTCTCATTGCCTAGAGCAGCGGTCCGCAACCTTTTTGGCACTAGGGACCGGTTTCGTGGTAGACGATTTACTCACGGACCGGGGGGGTGGGGGTTCATCATTGGGTCTTTCCCCCTTTTCATAGAAGCTCTCCGGTGACGTTTGTTTCTTAACTCCTTGTGGCTACTAGGGGGTTAGAGCTTGTGGGCTTACTCATTGTGGCTACTAGGGGTTAGAGCTTGTGGGCTTACTCATTGTGGCTACTAGGGGGTTAGAGCTTGTGGGCTTACTCATTGTGGCTACTAGGGGTTAGAGCTTGTGGGCTTACTCATTGTGGCTACTAGGGGGTTAGAGCTTGTGGGCTTACTCATTGTGGCTACTAGGGGGTTAGAGCTTGTGGGCTTACTCATTGTGGCTACTAGGGGTTAGAGCTTGTGGGCTTACTAATTGTGGCTACTAGGGGGTTAGAGCTTGTGGGCTTACTCAATGTGGCTACTAGGGGGTTAGAGCTTGTGGGCTTACTCCTTGTGGCTACTAGGGGGTTAGAGCTTGTGGGCTTACTCATTGTGGCTACTAGGGGGTTAGAGCTTGTGGGCTTACTCATTGTGGCTACTAGGGGGTTAGAGCTTGTGGGCTTACTCATTGTGGCTACTAGGGGGTTAGAGCTTGTGGGCTTACTCATTGTAGCTACTAGGGGGTTAGAGCTTGTGGGCTTACTCATTGTGGCTACTAGGGGTTAGAGCTTGTGGGGCTTACTCATTGGGGCTACTAGGGGTTAGAGCTTGTGGGCTTACTCTTTGTGGCTAATAGGGGGTTAGAGCTTGTGGGCTTACTCATTGTGGCTACTAGGGGGTTAGAGCGTGTGGGCTTACTCCTTGCGGACTCACCGCTCACCTCCTGCTGCTGTGCGGCCCGGTTTCTAACAGGCCACGGACCGGTACCGGTACCAGTCCGGGGGTTGGAGACCCCTGGTCTAGAGCATCCCACGTCAGAGAATGAGGAGGCTTACCGCAGCCTTCCTTCGGTTATTGAGGTGATGGAATTGGCCTCAGTGGCCCGCGATCACACATCACTCTTTAACTCCATCACAAAAGTAACTTGCAGCACCACACCCATCACCATCATTAGGGGAAAGAAAAGTGATCCGATGTTCGACCCCCAGGAACAGGTTTGCAGAATTGCTGAGCATTTCTGTGAGGTCTTGGGGGAGGGGAAATCCTTCAGCCTGGAAAACATCATGAGGCAAAGTGGGGATGACCAGGCAGAGATGATCTCCCAAGTGAAATGCTGAGGGAGGGTGGCTATTGTGCTCAGACTGCCCTACATGACATCATAATCAGTCTGGACCACTGGAAGGGGTCCACAGGATTGGAAGGATGCCCCCGTATAGCCTGTAACAGACTGTTGGGGCAAGTGCTGTTAGCAAGTAGCACCTATGAAGGCCGGCATGGCACACGAGGGGGTTGGTGGCCAGCACCACGCCCAACCGACTTTGTCTCTCCAAGTGGTGATATTTACAAAGTCGCACCAGGTACACACACACGTGCACACACACGCACACACGTACACACGTACACACAGACGCACGCACGTACACACAGATGCACGCACGTACACACACATACCCTGCCGGCGATCGCCGCCACCGCCGCCGCTCACCGGGTTTGACGATCAGCTGAATCGGCCCCTTCTGCTGGATGGTTCCAGTGCGCGGATAGCGGGTGCAGCACACGTAGTAGTCCACGTCCCCGGGGAGCACGTTGGCAAAGTACAGGTCGCCATCCAGGCTCTGGGACACTCGAGCATCCAGCCGCACTCTCTGCATGGCTGCAGCGCCAGCAGCACGCCGGGGGTAAGGGGGGGGGGATGAAAGGGTTCGGAACGAGAATCTTGAGACTGCAGGAGGAGGAATCCGACGAGCCATGAAACTGAATTGTCACAGAAGTCCACCACTAAACCAGCATCAGCATCATCAGCAGCAGCATCATCATCAGCATCAACATCATCAGCATCATCAGCAGCAACATCAGCATCAGCATCATCATCAGCAGCATCATCAGCATCATCAGCATCATCAGCAGCAGCATCATCAGCATCATCATCAGCATCATCAGCATCATCAGCAGCATCATCAGCAGCATCATCATCATCAGCATCATCATCAGCATCATCATCAGCATCATCATCATCAGCAGCATCATCCGCTGCGCAAGTCATGGCAGCAGAAGAGCCCCTGTACAACGTATAGCGACGCACTGCCTCCCCCGATTCACAAATCTGGAAGGATACATCACGGCAATGATGCACTCCACTTCTCGCTTGCCTGGCTCGACAACCTGAATGTGAAATTGTAGTCGTTGTCTCTGCATCTACACCAGCATCCGTGGGAAAGAGGAAGAAGCCCTGCATACCAGGCAAGGTAGTCAACATCTCCTAGCCATCACGATGGCGACGAGAGACACCTCAAACTCTCAAATACGCAGCAGCAGGCGTCGTCAGGGTCGGGATCAAACCCATGACCTCCCGCGTACCAGAAGAGGTAGTCAACATCTTCCTATCCACCGTGGTACTCACAGCCGTCCAACCAGAAGATGTCGGGAGGGGGAAAGCCGTGGGGAGGTTTGCAGCGCAGCACGGCCGGGGAGCCCTCCACGACGAATACGGGGCTCAGGTCCTCAAGGGGCCACGCCGGGGCACCTGCAGCACAAAAACAAAGACGCCGCCCTGCCCCCGCCCGTGTAGCCTTAACAGATCGTCGGGGCAAGCGCTGTCAGCGAGCGGCACCTTTGCAAGGCCGGCACCGCGGCGCACGCCGGGCCGGCTGGTTTACCGCGCGCTCGTCCCCCTACTCACGAGCCAGCCGCACGGCGATGTTGGCGGTGAGGGCCGTTCCATGCCGGTTCTCCGCCGAGCAGCGGTAGACCCCTCGTAGGCCTCCATAGCACCGTGTCGGCCGCCGGATGCGGCCAACACCGCCGCCGTGTCCACGGTGAAAGTGCCGGAGCCATTCCCGTGTTGCTTCACGTTGGGGTCCCAGCCTGGGTCAAAACGCCGGCCGTCTTTGCTCCACCGGAACCTGAAGCGCAAATGGGAGGGGAGGGAAGGGAGGGAGGGGAGGAGAGGGAGGGAGGGAGGGAGGGAGGGAGGGGAGGGAGGGGAGGGAGGAGAGGGAGGGAGGGAGGGAGGGAGAGGGAGGGAGGAGAGGGAGGGAGGGAGGAAGGGAGGAGAGGGAGGGGAGGGGAGGGAGGGAGGGAGGGGAGGGAGGGAGGGAGGGAGGGAGGAGAGGGAGGGGAGGGAGGGAGGGAGGGAGGGAGGAGAGGGAGGGAGGGAGGAAGGGGAGGGAGGGAGGGAGGGAGGGAGGGAGGGAGGGGAGGGAGAGAGACGTGTTTCACCCGAAGCTCCTGGCCTTACCTCTAAAACTTTTATTTTTCTCACCCTTTTTTCGGGATGTATTTTCACCAACAGTGTCTTGCTTTACACACAATGTGTGATCACTTTGTTTATTTATTTGGACTTCCTTCGTCCTTCTTTCCTCGTTCCTTTATGTTGTTTTCACCGTTCAGGGCGCGGCTGTGCTCTCTGCAGTGTACAGGTGTCTTCGCTCTCCGCACAATCCTCCACTTTTACTTGATAGTCGATTTCATAATCACGCTTTTCTTTGTTGTCAATTCGATTTTGAGTTCCTTTGTTCCTCAAGCAATTTTTAGAATTTTGTGCGTTTTTCGTGTTTTCTGTTCGTTCCTTTGTCTCGCGTGCCTCCACGTGTTACACGCACCACGTGTTGGCACTGTACCCACGCCGGCCGGTGTGAGTGCAATGCCAACATCCCCTTTAGACCCCTCTTGTGTTGTACTGCGAGCGTGTTTACAGCATTTTTTATTTTTATTGGTGTGCTTTTTTTCAACATCAAGTAATTTTACCCTCTCCATGGGAGCTTTGGGTGGACAGCAGCAATAGTAATTATGAGAAGGTGGTCATAACACAGGTTTGACCATCTTTATAAACAGTCACCTTCGTTTCTTGTTTTTTTTGTCAATCATTTTCTTGGCTTTAGACAATAAGAGAGGTTTGCTTTAGCAGTTTGTGTGCAAAATCTCACATGCGAAAGCTACCGTGCCTACGCAAGGCCGGCCTCTTGGGGCCTGTAAGGCGCCCGCAGCAGCAGCAGCAGCAGCAGCTGGAGCCTCCACGCGAAGGCTGGGATCCGCCGCCCCGGCTTCCACCGATGTCCCGCTCGAAGTTTACGCGGAAGTGCTGGGCGCCGTCGTGCCCGGGGGCTCGATAAAGTACGCCTCCAAGGTGAGCGGAAGGGTGGTTTTCTTCATGCAGTCCGAAAAGGTGGCAAACGCCACCATGGAGAAGGGGCTGACGGTTGACAATTGGCACCTCACCTTGGAGCCACTGTCGTCGCCATCGGTACGCGTGATCGCATCCAACGTCCCCCCCCCTACATTCCCGATAAAGACATCCAAGATAACCTGGCTAAGTTGGGTACGCTGACTTCCAACCTACAGCGTGTGCCTCTGGGCCTCAAAAATCCTGCCTTGAGGCATGTCTTGTCTTTTAGAAGGCAGGTCTACATGCTGGTGCCCAATGGGCAGCTTGAGGGAGGGCTCCTTTGTCGTCATGCATGGAGGAAGGGCCCATAGGCTGTTTTACTGCAGGGACGTGCTAAAATGCAACCTATGCAAAGTAGAGGGGCATATAAAAAAACACTGCACCAAAGACAGCAAATGCCCAATCCAACAGCGAGGCAACGGTGGAAAAGGGTGCTAAAGAAGCACACCCAACAAGTGACCCAGGAGAGGGTCCCTCACCACAGAGATCACCCGAGATGGCGGTAGACCCCGCTCCGACACCAGCTACTGCCATGGAGACCGAGGCTCAGCCAGCCACCCAGCCATCATTGACAGCCGGACCTCTGAAGAGGAAATTAATAGGAGGATTCGGCTTCGTCGTCCCCAGAGTCAAGCGGGGATGAGGTCAGTCCCTTTAAAGATCTCCCAGAGTTGGAGTCGGACATCGCACCAACGCCTGGGGGAGACGCGGAGAGCTGCCGGTGGCAAGGACGGCGGTCTTCACCGTCCCAGACGCCCCTAGAGGCGGGACACGCAACAGGGAAGAAGCCCCGTGCGGGAACCAAGCTCAAGCGCGGGACGCCTGAAGAAAATCTGCAGCCTGAAATAGAAGCGGGGGGGAAACGCAACCTGTGCAGCGACAGAGGAAACCAGTGAAGAGGGTCGCGCTTCAGACCGCGACGACGCGCCCTGTGAGGCGGCCGAGGGCTCCCAGGAAACGCGAACGGCCAAGAGCACGGAGGAGCCCAAACAGGACCCGACTGACCAAACTACGCGCGGTGACCGGGATGAGGACGATGGAGGGTCATCAGTGGAGGGGCAAGCGGCATCGCCCAATAAAGCATCGACGGAGGATACCACCTTGTGGCACCGCTTCTTTTCCCTCACTCCACCCGCATAGCTCTTAGCAAAACTTCAGAGACTGAAAGCTGCCTTCTTCTGGTCGCAGAGGAAGCACCGTGTGGCTGCCGGTGTCTTGGTCTTGCCACTGCGGGAGGGCGGGCACGGTCTGGTGTGTGTACGGAGCCAGCTCTCTACTTTTCGTCTACGTGCCGTACAGAGGTTTCTCTACTCGGCCCCATCACCCGTGTGGTGCTCCACAGCATCTTTTTTTTTCTGAATAACCTCGGGGGGCCTTCAGTGCAGCAAGCAGCTCTTCTTCGTGGACATTACGGGTATTCCACTCACGCAGATTCCCCACTTCTACAGGAGTATCCTAGATACATGGGGTTTCCTTGTCACCGTCCGACTGAACACACCCCAGTCGGCATCAGAATTTGCTCACGAGCCGCTGTTACGGAACCCCCACACGGCACTACCCTCTCTTGCGGGCCCTGCCATGGAGAAACGCGTGGTGGACGCACGTCTCATGAGGGTGGGCGATTTTGTGAAACCGGGCACTGGGGGGGGGGGGCAATGGCTTCTCCCTGCCGAGATAACTGCGATAACCAAGATGCGCTCGGTGAGACTCGCCGCAAAACTCGTGAATGAGGTATGAAGGTCCTTCTCAACAGCAGTGGGGAGCGCGCCTGCTGCGAGTGCTGGCGACGAGTCAGCTAGAGATGGCCCCGTGTCACCAACACTGAATGTGGTCCCAGCAAGGAAGCACTCTCAACTCTCTTGCTCACAGCAGCAGTGGGGAGCGCGCCTGCTGCGAGCGTTGGCGACGAGTCAGCCGGCGGTGGCCCAGTGCCACCAAAGCTGAATGTCATCCCAGCACGGGAGCACACTTGCCTCTCTTCCTCACGGCAGCACGGGGGGCACGCCACGGGGAATAGCCAGGAGGGGTGCTTCTCAGGTGTAGACCGGAAAAAGCTGTACGACCAAATGGTCGATTTCCACCATCAACAAATAATGTCACGTAAGGGCTACGCTTGGAGGGACACGATGCCCCTGCGGTGATCGCTTGAGGCCTCATTGGGAGCTGTTTTACTCAAATCCATCGTACAAGCGCCACGGTGATCTTAGCTGGAGCACTGCCCATGGGACTGTGACCACGAACACATTCCTGGCACTTTTCACAGACGCAAATCCTGAACGCGGATTCTGTGGTGAGCTCGAAACAGTGGCGCATCAATACGTACGCCGCAAAAGCCTAGACTCACTCTATAAGCTGTTACGCAATATTCTACTGAAATTCAATCTTCATTTCTCCCCCACAATTCTTATTTTTGGATATAGGGGGCACGAGGGTACCAAGGATATCGAGGGGTTGACGGACTTCATCATGAACAACGCCAAACTGGCCATCTATAGGGCCAGGAAATGCGCAATTGACGGGAGCGGCGTCCCCAGCCACTGCCGCATCTTCAAGGCCCTGGTTTCTGGCAGAATTTGGCTGGAATTTCGGTACGCTCAGTTGACGGGGGGCGTCACGTCTTTCTCGACGTGTTGGGCTACCGAGGGTGCTTTGTGTAATGTGACAAAAGCAGGGTATCTGGTGGTGATGGGTTTTTAAGGTTGAATTTTTTTTTATGGTGTTTACGAACAGTAGCACACAATGGGATTTATGTTACATGGGAAAACCGTGTTATATCTTTAATTTTTTTTTAAAAGGGGGCACGTAAGCAAAAAAAGACGAAAAAAAGACGACATGATGAACGAAGCAAAGTGCCGAAAGACCGAGCATCTTTCTGTTTCTTCTGATCGTTAAATAAAAAAAGGGAGGGAGGAGAGGGAGGGAGTGAGTGAGGGAGGAGAGGGATTGAGGGAGAGGGAGGGAGGGAGGGAGTGAGGGAGTGAGAGAGGGAGGGAGGGAGTGAGGGAGGGAGAGAGGGAGGGAGGGAGTGAGGGAGGGAGTTAGAGAGGGAGTGAGGGAGGGAGGGGGGGAGGGAGTGAGAGAGGGAGGGAGGGAGAGAGAGAGGACGCGCTTCGTTTGAGCTCCCCGTGGTAACTTTATAAATCTAACATACCCTCTTCTAATTAATTTATTTTCTTCAAGTTTTTACTCATCAGGAGTAAGTATTCTGCCTTTTGCACACACAAGTAGTACTTTTTGTGTTGCTCATTTTTCTTTACTTTTTTTAAGCTTAACAGTTCAGGGTGAGGCCATAGCCTTTTGAAACACGTTGGTGTTTCTTAGGCGATGGGCTCAATCCCATAGTTAATTAAAGCATCGTTTTCATACTTTACAGGTATTTTTATACTCTACTTATTGTTCCTTTATTCTTCTGCTTATGTTTTTAATCTCGGTTTACGAATCTCAAACTATTTGAGATTTGTTATAACTTACATTTTGTGTGAGCCACGTGGAGGCATCCACACTGTAGCGCAGAAATTTAAGGACACACAAGCAATTGTTTACTTTGAGGCTAAATCAATCTATTAGTTAATGATTCCTTAACACACTGCGTTTTTTTGGTTTGCCTCCACGAGTGTGCAAGGACTCTAAGTTATATTTATTTAACGATGAGTGAATGCATTTAATAAACACATTTTTCTAAAAAGTAGATTTGTTTGCAAAATACATTCATTTATTTAACACGCAAATTTATTATTAGATATCACTATCAAATTATTTTTTCATTTACTGCTTCATAATTTATTCAATAAAAATAGTTTATTGGATAAATAAATATATCTCTTTCCTTTCTTTTTTCCTTTCATTATTTTCTTAAACGAGGATTCTTTATTCATCCTCAGTTTACATTCTCTCAAGGGGAGCTCTGTACAGAAGCGCAGCACCACAGTCAGGTAGAAATTGAAGGCAGCAGGAACAAAATGGCCACCTACGCAAAGGTCGCAGCTACCAATCTGCCTGGAGTCACGAGGCCCCCCACTAGGGCCTCTGCTCCAAGGCCAACCCCCCCAATTGGTGACCACGCCTCGAGCTCCGTCACGATCGAGGCGTACGTCGAGGCCCTGGCCGCCATTGTCCCGCCGGCCACCATCACCCACGCCTCGAAGGTCAGCGGGAAAGCCGTCTTCTTCCTGACGACGAAGAAGGTGGCCGATACAGCCGTCGAGAAGGGGATGGCCGTGGGGGGACTCCACGTCCAGCTGGAACCCATTGCTTCGGTGGCGGCGCGAATAGTCGTTTCGAACGTGCCGACCTACATCCCTGACAAGGCCGTGTTGGAGCACGTGTCCAAGCTGGGCACCATCGTGGTGCCAGTACGTGCCCTGGCAATGGGGTGCAGAAACCCTGCTCTCAATCACATTTTATCTTTCAAGAGGCAGGTGCGCGTCCTGCTGACTCCCGGACAGCAGGAAGAGGGCTCGTTTGTCATTGTCAACGCAGGCATTGCCCATAGACTGTTTTATGCCAAAGATTCCATCAGATGCAATCTCTGCAAAGAAGAGGGGCACTTCCGAAGGGATTGCCCTAAACCGACGACGGCGAGGGTCGGAGAAAAGAGCGGGGAGGAGGGAGGCAGAGTAATAGGGGCAAAGCAGCAAGAGCCCCTATTGCAACAAGCCCCCCAACAGCCCACACCAGACCCGCCAGCCACGCAGCCTCCTACACCTCAAGTCGTGGCCTCAACTTCGCCGCCTCAAGCAACAAATTGCAAGAGGAAGAATACAGAAGGACCCGGATCTCAAGTGTCAAATTCAGAGGAGGAACCCCTCCCAGACCTCGAACAGGAAGAAGTGGTGAAACCCCCCACACCAGGGAAGGAAGCAGAACAGCTGCCAGACGCCGAAGACGCGGTTTTTGCCTTCCCGGACGCCACGCCGAGTGATGCGTGAGCGGCGAGGAAGAAACCCGCCAAGAGGAAGAAGCAGCGTGCGTCTGGGGAAGGGTTTCTACAGCAGGAGACCGTCGACGATGAAGGCAACATCACCACGGAAATCGACCCACCTACTGTTGTCATAGAGACTCACTCCCCACCAGCTATACAGGAAGCCCTTGACCAAGAGGAAGAAGTTGGCGGAGAGACACTCACCAAGGGCAAGGACGAAATAGATGGGAATGAGGAGGAAGGTCCCCGTACCACTGCTGATCCAAAACCAGCGGAAGAGACACCGGGCCATCCACCCGAAGAGCCTGAGCAGGAGCCATCCCAGGCCATCCCTGACACCGGGGGAGAGGACGCCGCTGGGCCATGCGCCAGCTCAGCCGCTGCAGCTCTTCCAGCGGAGCCGGATGCCGAGGAAATCGATTCAGATCGGGACGACTGCTTCAGCATGGGGAGCGAGAGCAGCCAGGGGTCTACACTCCTTGACCCTCAGACTCCCCTGATCTACTCGGAAGATCTCTGGAAATTCCTCGACGAGACCAACATGAGGAAGGACAGAGCAGACATTGCCTTGGCTCGATGGAAGGACAGCAAGGCAATAAAGGCCTCTGTGACTCAAGCAGAGAGACTCCTTGCCAAGCAGAGACTCGAGTCCCGGGGCAAGGAGAGGGCAAAGCTGACATTTTTCCGCAAACAAATTACAAGGTGGGAGGCCACGGGGGAAAGGAACAAGCAATGCCTATGTACATCGGCTCCCTGAACGTGAACGGGTCAGGGAGGCAGTGCGGAGGTTTCCCGCAATGTCTCTTGCGAGGAAACACGCTGCCTCTGTCTTCTTCATTCAGGAGATGCATCTCACGGTCGAGGACGAGGATGACTGTAGGAAGGAGTGGGGAGGGGACTCCTTCTACAGCCACCTTGACAACACCTCCTGTGGAGTCGCGACCCTGTTTGCTAAAGGGTTTCATCCCGAGCTTATCACCCACACCGAAGTGGTGAAGGGAAAGCTGCTAGCGGTAACGGTCAGGGTGGGCGATGTCACCACCCACCTACTGAACGTGTACGCGCCGGTGACCAACAAGGAGAAGATCCCGTTTCTGCACCTCCTGAGGAGGCACCTGGCCGGGATTCCGGACGACGAGTGCGTGATTGTGGGTCACCACCCACCTACTGAACGTGTACGCGCCGGTGACCAACAAGGAGAAGATCCCGTTTCTGCACCTCCTGAGGAGGCACCTGGCCGGGATTCCTGACGACGAGTGCGTGATTGTGGGTGGCGACCACAACTGCACACTTGGCGCCCTGGATCGTTCGGGGGGGCAGCCGGGGGGAGTAGGGCCTAAGAGGGAAATGCAGGGACTCCTGGAGGACGCCGCCTTGGTGGATGTGTGGGACATACATCACCCGGGCCAACGCCAGTTCACGTACACGAGGACGAGGCGCGATGGCTCAGTGACGCAGTCCAGGCTCGACAGATTTTACATCTCTAAGAACTTTGTGACGTGCGCCATAACGTCTGGCATCAGGGCGGCACCCTTCACGGACCACAACCTCATCGTGCTCCGTGTCAGGCTGGAGAGGGCCCGTGAGGGCGCGTCCCGCTGGCATTTTAACAACTCACTGCTGGAGGATGGCACCTTCTTAGAAATGTTCGAGGACTTCTGGGAAGAGTGGCGAAAAACCAAAAGGCAGTTCGACTCTCTGGCCCAGTGGTGGGATATGGGCAAAGTGCACATCAGGCTGTTGTGCCAACAATACACCTGGGGGAGCACCAGACTGAAGAACGTGGATATCACTGACATGGAAGCCCGAGTCCTCAATTTGGAGGGTCGCCTCGCCGAGGACAGCGACCCTGCTCTTCTCCAAGAATACGAGAATAGGGAGCGTCTCAAAGGGCTACAGGAGGAGCAGACGAGGGGAGCGTTTGTGCGATCCCGGGTGAAGCTCATCACGGACCTCGACACGGGATCCCCGCTTTTCTACTCCCTCGGGAGGCAGAATGGGCGATGCAAATCCATGGAGTGCCTCTTTGATGGTGACGGTGTCCTGGTGCACGAACTCCAGCAGAAGTCGACCATCATCAGAGACTTCTACGGCAACCTGTTCTCCCCTGAAGAAACATCGGAATCGGCCCAGGCGGAGGCATGGAGTGGTCTACCCACCCTGGGGGAAGACGGGAGAGAGCTGCTAGAGCAAAAGCTCACCAGGACTGACCTTGACGCAGCCGTAAGAGGACTGGCCCCGAATAAATCCCCAGGGTTAGACGGCCTAACAGGGGAGTTTTACGCCGCTTTTTGGTCATCCCTGCGGGAGGACTACAGAGAGGTGCTGGTGGAAGCCTCAGTCACCGGGGTGATGCCTCAGTCTTGGAGGAGGGCGGTGCTCACTCTGCTTCCCAAAAACGGAGATGTGAGGCACCTACAAAACTGGCGTCCGGTGTCCCTCCTGAACACAGACTACAAAATATTGACGAAGGCTCTCTCCCTGCGACTGAAAGGGGTGATTGCACAAGTCGTAAACGGGGACCAGTCCTACACCATCCCCGGACGAACCATCCACGACGGCATCTTCCTGGTCAGGGACCTCATCGCGGTGTCCCAGAGGTTGGGCATCCCAATCGCGTTTCTGGCTCTTGACCAGGAAAAGGCTTTTGACAGAATGGACCACAAGTACCTGCTGGGAACCCTCAAGACCTTGGGTTTTGGGGATGCCTTTGTCCGAACGATCCGCCTACTTTACACCAAGGCGGAGTGCATGATCAAGATCAACGGCGCCCTCACTGCCCCGGTCAAATTCGAGCGAGGAGTGAGACAGGGATGCCCATTGTCGGGCCAACTTTATGCCCTGGCATTAGAGCCTTTCCTGAGTCTCATAAGGCGGAGACTCAGCGGCCTGGTGCTGAGGGAACCAAGCGTCAAGTTGGTCCTGACGGCATACGCCGACGACGTCCTCCTCATCCTGCGCTCCCTGGCTGATGTCGCCCTGCTGCATGAGTGCCAGGAGGTATTTTCGAAAGCCTCCTCATCAAAAATGAACTGGCCAAATTGCAGCGGCCTGCTGGTTGGAGCGTGGGACATGACCGAGTGTCCCGAGAAGGCAAAAGCCATCAATTGGAGCACAACATCGCTGCACCACCTGGGAATGTTCCTCGGACCAGAGGAGGAACCACCGCAGAGGAACTGGGTCGAGCTGGAGGAGAAGGTGAAGGAGCGGCTGGGCACCTGGGGTCGCCTGTACAAGTTCCTCACCTTCAGGACAAAGACGTTGGTGGTGAACCAGCTGGTGACGTCCATGCTGTGGCACCGACTTTTCTCCCTGCACCCCCCCATGAGCCTCGTCAACGCACTTCAGAAGCGAGTCCTCGACTTCTTCTGGTGGGGTGGAGGACACCGGGTCGCGGCTGGGGGGTCTGCAGTGCTCCAAGCAACTATTCTACATGGACCTGCAGGGCCTCCCACTGGGACAGCTGCCACCCTTCTACAGAAGCGTCCTGCAGACATGGAGCTCCCTCGCCGTCAGGAGGCTGAACCAACCGCGATCGGCCGAGGATCTGGTCTTCGAACCGATCCTCAGGAACCCACAGACAAAGCTGCCATCCACCATCACCACCCCTGGCACGGAGAGGCGCCTCGCCAACGTGCGGCTCACCAGGATGGGGGATCTGGTGGAGCCTGAAACACGGGGCCGGTGGCTCGGACCAGCAGACATGGCCGCAAAGACAGGGCTGCAGTCGCTCCGGGTGGCTGCCCGGATCCTGGCCGAAGACAAGGGGGCCTTCTCAGCGGCAGTGGGGAGAACACCCCCCATCGGCGTTGGGGATGACGAGGCCCCTCTCGATCCCCCTCCACCGGAGCTCTCAGTCGTGCCACTGCATCGCCAATACCGACAAACCAAGGCGGATCACAACCTGTGCCGGCTAGAAGACCTACTGGAGGTGGCCTTCGCAAATGTAAAGAGGAAGGTGCTCTACTCCTACATGGTCCGGTTCCACCAACAGGACACCCTAAGGAGCCACAAGGACCATGCCTGGAGGAAAGCCCTGCCCTGCGTCTCTCCGGAGAGGCCTCGCTGGAGGCAACTCTACTGCAGGCCGACGTACAACCGCATCGACGACCTCAGCTGCAGCATCGCCCATGGCACCGTCACCACCAACGTCTCCCTGGCACGCTTCACCGACACGTCCCCGGAGTGTCGGTTCTGCGGTAAAGTGGAGACGGTGGCATACCAATACGTGGAGTGCAAGAGCCTGGACTCGCTGTTCAAGGTCCTGAGAAACATCCTTCTAAGGTTCAGCCTCCACTTCTCCCCGACGGTCCTCATCTTTGGATACCCGAAGGGCGACGGACCCCAACATCTTCAGGGGCTGGTCAACGTGCTCTTCGGCTACGCCAAGCTCGCCATATACAGGGCGAGGAAGGTGGCCCTGGAGGGGCAACGTCCAGCCAGCAGCCTGGGCATCTTCCGCGCTCTGGTCGGAGCCAGGGTGTGGCTGGAGTTCCGCCATGCGCGGCTGACCCACGCCGTGCCGGCCTTCAAGGAGCAGTGGGCACTGGAGGAGGCCGTGTGCTCGGTGGCAGATGACGGAGAGCTCTGCATGCAGATCTAAGCTGCCCGTCGGAGGCCGTTTGACTGTGGGAAGGGCTGCGTGCAGGTGCAGCACTTGTCGTAGTTATAAAGAAAAAAAAGAGAGAGCGAGAGAAAGCCAAATGGAGTAGGAAGAGAGCAGGCAGAGAGAGAGAGAGAAGGGGCGGAGAGGGGGTTAGAGAGAGAGGAGAGGCAGAGAGGGGGGTAGAGAGAGGGGGGGGGCAGAGAGGGGGGTAGAGAGAGAGGGAAGGGGAAAGGAGAGCAGAAAACAAGAAAAAATTTTGTTGGGTCTTTCATTTAAAAGGGAGGGGGGGGGTTTACATAAAGCAAAGCATAAAAAAAACGAAATGATGAACGGAGAAAAGTGCCGACTACACCGAGCATCTTCTTGTTTCCTTTGATCGTAAAAAAAAGAGAGAGGGAGTGAGGGAGGGAGTGAGGGAGTGAGGGAGGGAAGGAGGCAGGGAGGGAGTGAGGGAGGGAGGGAGAGAGAGAGGGAGGGAGGGAGAGGGAGGGAGGGAGGGAGGGGAGTTTAATTTTAATTTAATTTTTATTTTAAACGGCCAACCTTGTAAATTGTCTTTCGCCAGTTTCTTACACCGCTGTGCTGTGCAGTTGAGAGGGAAGGAGGAATTCAGTACCAAATTGTCGGTGGGGAAAGCGGTTAGTTGGTTGTTGTTTTAGGACACCGGCCTTTGTTCAAGCCTTGTTGTAACAACGTTTGCAGCGAGGGCAGCAAGTGCAGAAATGTAAAAGTTTGGTTGGCAAAAATTTCACCTTTACCCTGTGAAAAATGTTAAACTTAGATTTTTTATTTTATTTCTAACCCGTAGCCTGAAAGCCTGCGTAAATAGATTTAAAAAAACGTACGTGAAGTAACGTTCGGTTAAAACAACTGGTTTTGATGATGATGGTGATGTAGAAGGCTTTTTTTCAACTTGTGTACGCTTCAATGTGTTTAACAAAACTGTTTTTGAAGATGCTCATAATTAAAAGAAATGGCAGAGGTGTTGCATATGTTTCACTGATGCTGTGATGCCACACAAAAAAGAGAGAGGGAGGAGGGGGAGGGAGTGAGGGAGTGGGGGAGGGAGTGATGTTGAGCGCGTGACCTGTTGTTTGTCTTTGTCTGGTGATTCACGCACGACCCAACATTGAAATCGCCCCAGCGCATTGTTTGCGGCCGAGGTAATAAAGTTTGCTTAACAAGTCAAACAGGGAGGGCTAACGTTGCGGCATGCTCAGTTCGGGCACGCTCAGTTCGGGTCGGAGCGGGAGCGAACGTTTGATCACGTTTGTTAGTTTTCCCATTGCGTGCGTCAACGTGCTCTGTGAAATAACAGCGACAACAGCGGTGTTGTCCCACCAACTGCCACCGATACAAATAATAATAATGTACTGTTATTTTGCCGTGGATGGTTTTGTATGCCGATTCGCTGACAGTTTCATCGTCATAATGGGAATGTGCGAGTTGAATTGTGTTTGATGGTCAACGCAGCTTGTCAATGTTGAAGCGTAAATAAAACGTGAAAAAAAAGAGGGAGGGAGGGAGTGAGGGAGGGAGCGTACTTGGGCATTGGGTTGCCTTGGGCCTCACACTCCATCACAATGTTGTCCTGCGGTTCCACGATGTAATTCAATGGCGAATGCCGCCTGATGGACGGAGGGTGAGTAACTGCAAGAGATCGACGGGTTAATAGAAGCATAGCTTGCAGCAAACAGACGCGGAGGAGACCCGGTGCACAAATGAAAAAATGTGAAACTCTCCGGTAGAAGTTTGCCCCGATCGAGAAGCACGGAGGAGATGTCACGGCCATCGCAGTTGTCGCTCTGCATCCGCATCGGCTGCGCGGAAGAAGAAGATTTTGCACGGCACCCCTCAACGCCAGCAGCATCCAGCGACGCTGGACGTTGAGCGGCACACGAGGACCCAAAATCCCGTAAGACGCAGTTGGCTTCGTACATTTATGGGCACCAGTTTTTCCCTCCGCGCGAAGAGTCGGCGTCAGGCGTTCAGAGTGTTCGGGCCGCCGCTATGAACGTCGTGCCGCTTCGTTGCGGCTATCATTTGCGACCGCCGGGGTCGCTTCTGAAAGAAAGGAGCCACGTAGCTCGGTGGGCATTACCCGGTGAAGTCTAACGAGTCGAGTTTAGCCGATGGTCTTTAGTGGACGATTGGTGGGTGTAAAGTTGAGAGAGGGGGGCATCGTCTCAAATGGGGTGGCGGGGCAGAGTTTGCTACTCACGGTCAAGGGGCAGGGCGAGTGGGTGGTGACGGTCGCCCAGCACAGCCAATAGCAGCGCCACAAAGCGTGCGGTGTTGAAGGCGTCCATCGGGGGAGCAGATGGTCGGACCGGGGGCTTCCTTCACTTGGCTAGGAGGAGGGGGTAGAAGGGAGGGAGCAGTAGGGGGAGGGAGGTAGCAGGAGGGGTGAAGGGAGGGAGGGAGCTGGAGGAGGTGGAGCAGGAGGAATGATATTTATTAAGACCGCAGGAGTAGGAATCCAAAGAGCTATGAAGCTATTTTTCATATATGTCCAGCTGGGGCACTGGGTCAGAACATCACAACAACAAACACGATGTGAGGGGCAGAGTACAGGAAGAGTAAACAAACCACTTTACAAATATATACTAATAAAACTAACCCATGCATGATCTTGCCACGCGAAGCCCAGAGATCTGGCCACAACTGGTGGCTGATATCAAGTGGACATTTATAGCAGTATAGACAAATACTGTAAACGCGTGGTGTTTCTGAATGTGGACGGAAACACAGGAGGACCCGGAGTAAATTCCACGTGACCACGGGGAGTGAGACACGTAAACTCCAAATATACAGCAGGTAGTGGCAGTCGGTATCAAACCCACGACCAACAGTACACCAGGTGACAACCATGTCAGGTTAAAGATCTCCTTTGCAAGGGACACTTGGATGCACGCTCCTACTTGATTGACACGTGCTCCTAATTGATGGACACGTGCTCCTAATTGATGGACACGTGCTCCTAATTGATGGACACGTGCTCCTGCGTTCATCATGTTTACCTGCTCATTTCACTGAGGCTGCATTTCGCCACTGCAGAATACTAAAGTTGAGGAAACACAGTCTTATTTTGGCACCAATGCTCGTGCCGATTTTTTTAAACCAGATAAATAAAAATCAACATTGATACCCCAGGAAACAGGGCAACGCTGTAACAGCCACAGCTCAGGTTTCTCCCATCACTTAAACAGCTCCCCCCCCCCCCCCCCCGGAGTGAGAACACCCTCCAGGATAGAAACCAACACGGCTGCACGTCTGTGCAAGTGCTGTGTGAAACAATTGTTGATGGAAACAAATATAAAGTTGATATGAAAGGGCTCCTGGCAAAGCGTCACCGCAAGGTCGACGTACTGATAATTACGTGCATTTTTGTCGTCCTTGTAAACACGGACTGTGAATAAAACGAGATACAGTACTGGCAGAGTTTATGGATGTGTTACTTGTTCAAGCAGGTTACTCGGTCTAAGAAAAAAAGGCACAGCAAAAATAACTGTGCTTTTTTTACGCCTGATGAAGGAAGCTTGTGTTGCCTCCGAAACGTCGTGATTTAATTTAGTCGTTTTCATTTATTTTTATTTTATTTTTTACCTACGTGACTTTATAGGCGGCAGTTTGTAAGCTCCTAAATAGGAAAAAGTGAGTTTGAACACGTGCTCAAGTGAAGTATTTGAGCAATGCACACGCATTTTTGCGTGTGCATTCATTGCAAACAATGCAAGTTTAAAAAATGCAGCTACGATTCGTTACAAAAGCCTATAAGCAGCCTTAATACATATTTAGAAGCTTGCTCCCTGCTACATACCTAGACCATCTGACAGGTCTCCAATAGGGTTCATCGAGTGACAGCGGCTCCGTAGCCGGCCAGGGTGCCACCTCGGCCGGCTGGGCAATCTAGCCGAGAGCGGCATCACTCCCCGGGACTAGGCCTCGACGCGGCACTCACCAGCGCAACGCGGCCCTCACCAGCGCAACGCTGCGTAGATGTCTGGGGGGGGTCTTGAGCTCTTTTCTGTGTCCTCGTGTGGTGGTGGTGGAGGAAATCCGACGTTTCGTGCCTCTAACACGGGCAGGCGACTGCGCGCAGCTGCGATCACGTGAGGCCTTAGCAGGGCGCTTTTAGAAAACGTAGCGCGGATAGGAGAACACGTGAGGGCGAGCATGATTCACAATCCGTAGAACTGATAAGCACCGCCCATTGACAACACTGCCCCATAGAGTCACGTAGGTAGAAAAATAACAGATGACGACGTTTCGATCGTAACACAAGCAACCGTCATCAGGTGGGACAACCACAGCAAGAAGAAAAAACTGTTTAAGTAGGCGAGGATTCACGTGAACCTATAATCTATGTATATAAAAGGCAAAGTTGTGAATGTGTGTCTGTTCGAAATGTTTAGAATACTTCCCGACATGCAACAAACTTGAAATTTGGCACGTGGGTAGCTTCCAGACTGTACACAATGCAAAAAGTATAAAAATAGACTTTTGTGTTTTGAGGTGGGAGCGCAACAATGGATATATTTTGCACGGCAAGTGAGCGGTGACGTCACCCGCTCCCCCCCCCCCCTCCGCGTAGGCCCTGTATTAATCCAAGACAATAATCCAAGTCTCGGGCGAAGCCGTGTAGTAGTAAAGCTCGTGTCTTATATATAGAGATATGCATATTTTGGGGGCTTCTCCGTTTTGTGGGTTGTTTACCGCATGCTGTATAGGAACTGCATCCAGTTCCTGAAGATGCCAGCGCGTGGAGCGAAACGTCGGTCACCGCGCCCCACAACACGTGGCACAACCGGAAAATATAATTGAGAGCTCTACAGCAGAACCCTTAAAGCAAAAACAAAACCTACGCAGGAGTATCATTTTAAATTTTTTGACATTTATATTGCAATTGTAATATCGACGTTATGTCTTGAGACTAACACATTTCCATTTGGAGCTCAAAGATGCGTTGGTTTTTAGTCGCGATATCAATCTCGATTCTGTTATATTGTATAGCGAGCAATGAATCATCACCCCGTTTCAGACAAGGACCGTGAGAGATGACGTCAGAACTACTGCTGAAATCACTGGAATTGGCCTCTTAATCCATCCGCACTGGACTGTATCCACACGAGGACTTCATTTCATCTGGGTGTGTCCGGATCGGCGGCAGAGACATTGTTCCTGCACCCAGCACACCACATCCAGTATACCTCTCTATTTAGCTCCGTCTCTTGTCGTTGTGCACCCACTCCAGTCTACCAGCAGCTTGGAAAGTATTTTGGTGAGAGATGAAGCCCCGGGCACACTAGTTACGTGCCCTGCTGTGTCCGCCACATGTCAATAAAACGTGCACATATACGTTAGTTTCAGAGCAGGAATAAGGCACAATTGGTGAAACAAACATACATTAAATCTTGACTTAAAGCTTTCGTGACTGCAGGAATTCACATTCTTTGGGTCTTTCAGTAAAGTCACGTCGATAGCTTCAAAGAAAATGACAAAAAAGTCTACGTGACTTTACCGAAAGACCCAAGAATACAAACGTACATGATTATGATGACGTATTATTGTGTGTGTGTTTGAGTCATTGGTGACCAGGCAGAGACCATTCACTCACAACCCTTGCGCGAGCAAAATTTGATCACGGGCAGCTTGCTCAGATTCAAAAGCAGAAACTGAGCAGTGCAGCCTCAGAGCATTGCCCCTGAGCCCCCCCCCCCCCCCCCCGGTTCGTCAAAGCGCTGTCGGCAAGCGGGTAGCGTGCACAACATCTATCGTGCCACGTGGCTCTTCACAGTCAAACCGCAGCTGCGACACAGCAGGCATCTCGGCCCACGGAGAGAAGGGATACAAAATAAAAGGGCATCGAAACCCCCGCCTAGGAATTCTCGTGTGTGGGTGTGTGCAGTGGAGAGGGGGCAGTGTGGGGTTGCAGCTGACCCCGACACAAACAGCTGGAGCTGAACTTTGAGCAGTGGCGTAGCTATCGAATTTGACAGGCGATGCAACTGCTCCGTGCGTGGACGTTGGAACGTCTTTCGCATCGCGCGTAGCCAACCGTGCCGGTCAGAACCGCATGGGGCTCTGGGGCAACATTGACCGGAGACATCCGGTTTGTTGTTGCTGTTTGTTTGTTGTTATTGTTGTCAGCCAGTACATTCCCATTGCTGGGCAAAGGCCTCCCTCATCCACAACAGAGGTTTCTGTTTGTTTGGTTAGATCGCGGAAATAGATAAATTTTGCGTCGTAAAAACCCGCCACCACCCGACACAGCCAACGAGTAAGGGTTGTCACGTAAACAGAACGTGCCAATTCGTCACTAGCACAGCACGAGTGTGTAGTGTATAGTGTAGTGTATAGTGTAGTGTACTAGTACAGCACTAGTGTGTAGTGTATAGTGGTGTATAGTGTAGTGTACTAGTACAGCACTAGTGTGTAGTGTAGTATATAGTGTAGTGTACTAGTACAGCACGAGTGTGTAGTGTATAGTGTAGTGTATAGTGTAGTGTACTAGTACAGCACTAGTGTGTAGTGTAGCGTATAGTGTAGTGTACTAGTACAGCACGAGTGTGTAGTGTATAGTGTAGTGTACTAGTACAGCACTAGTGTGTAGTGTAGCGTATAGTGTAGTGTACTAGTACAGCACGAGTGTGTAGTGTATAGTGTAGTGTACTAGTACAGCACTAGTGTGTAGTGTATAGTGGTGTATAGTGTAGTGTACTAGTACAGCACTAGTGTGTAGTGTAGTATATAGTGTAGTGTACTAGTACAGCACTAGTGTGTAGTGTATAGTGGTGTATAGTGTAGTGTACTAGTACAGCACTAGTGTGTAGTGTATAGTGGTGTATAGTGTAGTGTACTAGTACAGCACTAGTGTGTAGTGTAGTATATAGTGTAGTGTACTAGTACAGCACTAGTGTGTAGTGTATAGTGGTGTATAGTGTAGTGTACTAGTACAGCACTAGTGTGTAGTGTATAGTGGTGTATAGTGTAGTGTACTAGTACAGCACTAGTGTGTAGTGTAGTATATAGTGTAGTGTACTAGTACAGCACTAGTGTGTAGTGTATAGTGTAGTGTATAGTGTAGTGTACTAGTACAGCACTAGTGTGTAGTGTAGTGTATAGTGTAGTGTACTAGTACAGCACGAGTGTGTAGTGTATAGTGTAGTGTATAGTGTAGTGTACTAGTACAGCACTAGTGTGTAGTGTATAGTGGTGTATAGTGTAGTGTACTAGTACAGCACTAGTGTGTAGTGTATAGTGGTGTATAGTGTAGTGTACTAGCACAGCACTAGTGTGTAGTGTATAGTGGTGTATAGTGTAGTGTACTAGTACAGCACTAGTGTGTAGTGTAGTATATAGTGTAGTGTACTAGTACAGCACGAGTGTGTAGTGTATAGTGTAGTGTATAGTGTAGTGTACTAGTACAGCACTAGTGTGTAGTGTAGTGTATAGTGTAGTGTACTAGTACAGCACGAGTGTGTAGTGTATAGTGTAGTGTATAGTGTAGTGTACTAGTACAGCACTAGTGTGTAGTGTATAGTGGTGTATAGTGTAGTGTACTAGTACAGCACTAGTGTGCAGTGTAGTATATAGTGTAGTGTACTAGTACAGCACGAGTGTGTAGTGTATAGTGGTGTATAGTGTAGTGTACTAGTACAGCACTAGTGTGTAGTGTAGTGTATAGTGTAGTGTACTAGTACAGCACTATTGTGTAGTGTATAGTGTAGTGTATAGTGTAGTGTACTAGTACAGCACTAGTGTGTAGTGTATAGTGGTGTATAGTGTAGTGTACTAGTACAGCACTAGTGTGTAGTGTATAGTGGTGTATAGTGTAGTGTACTAGTACAGCACTAGTGTGTAGTGTTGTGTATAGTAGTGTATAGTCATTCATGGATTTGGCTGAACGTCGCAGTGTAGAAGCGCAGAGCTTGGACATTTATTTCACCGGATATGGCTCCCTTCTAGCTTGCCTCTCGCTTTTCACGCAAGTGGCCTCGGTGCGAAAACCGTGCACGTTACAAATTCAGCAGCATTTCGAGGCGCGATTGCACGAATTTCGACGCTGTTTTTCAAGACACGTTTAAAGCATAGAGCGCGGCCACCTGCACGCGGTCACCCCGGTGACTCGCCGAGTTCGGGCGCGGGCGCAGTGCCCCCCGCGACGCCACGGAGGGGGGCCGAGCGGAGCGCGCGGAGTGTTCATCACGCCAGCAGCAGCACCGACGATTCGCGCTGTCGTGGCTTCTAACGGCGGCGAGAGCCGAGAACCTCGTCCGGGGCGGGGGGGGGGGCGCTCGCCGGCAGTGAATCCACACGGCGACGGTGCCCGCCCTCGACTCGTCAGGGAGGGGGCGAACACGTGGTCGAGAGGGCCCGACCCTTCGCAGCAGTATAACGAGAACATGATGGGAGACTATATTTTGGGGGCTGATTCGTGAAAGTGATTGACAGTAAAATCATAAATCTTGAAAAACTACTTGCTTATAAATCTTTTGTAGCAATTTTTGTTATTACTTTAGTATAAATACATGTTAATTTTTATTCGCCCATTTTCTCATTGAAAATAGGTACATTTCAAAATATCACTGTCTTGGTCGCAAAAGCAAAGTCTGTGGGGAATAATAATAGCGGCCACTTTCTGTACTTTTGAGGCAGAGGTTCGCACATTGAGCGTTAAAATATTCCTCCATTTGCACATCGATACAAGTGCATGTATGCCCACACAGTTGTGTTAGTTGTTGTTGTTGTAAAATATGGGCCGTGTAAGCCGCTTTGACGAAACGAAAAAAGAAAGGACTTGGTGTCTGATGATTCAAGCCCTGCTAATATCACAGTCGATGACACGAGGCTATCGATTTAATTATTAACTGGCAAAAAAATGACAGTTCACTACACCCGCACAACAGCGTCAAACGAATACCGGCGAAACGAGAATCGCGAGCTGAACAAACCTTTAAACGAGACACGATGACGAAAAACCCCTAAAAAAAGGAAGTAACTAAAATCCTAAAAAAGGTAGCAAGTCATGGGAATAACCGCTAACACCGCGTTACTACCGCTAACACCGCGTTACTACCGCTAATACAGCATTACTACCGCTAACACAGCGTTACTACCGCTAACACCGCATTGCTACCGCTAACACCGCGTTGCTACCGCTAACACCGCGTTGCTACCGCTAACACCGCGCTGCTACCGCTAACACCGCGTAGCTACCGCTAACACCGCATTACTATCGCTAACACCGCGTTACTACCGCTACGGGTAGCTCAGGATGCCATGCTTCGAGCCCTATCTCTAACGCCGAGCGAAACGGTCCCAACGGTGCGGGATGGGGGGGGTCACGCCCCCAAACACTCGCGTAGAAATCGCTCCCAGAGTGTGGTGGTGGTGGTGGTGGCGGTGTTGCCGCGTGACTTCTGGAGGACCTTGAGTCTCTGGTGGAGATTGTAGAGGTCAATGGATCCCACGGACTTCTACATCGCTTTTTAGACGGTCAACGCGAGAGAGTTTGGCAAACTCTCTCACTTTCTCCTGCAACATCATCAACATCATCATTGTCAACGTCAACATCGTCAACATCATCAACATCAACATCATCACCAACGTCAACATCGTCATCGACACCATCGTCATTAACATCATCACCACCACCCTCACCACCACCACCCTCACCACCACGCTAACCACCACCACCACCACCCTCACCACCACTGCTCACCTGAGGCAGGAACTGACACAGGTTGGACACCTGGATGTTGAAGACAAAGGGAGGTGGCCCAAATAATGTCTGCTTAAGCCCCCCCATAGACTGGCACCAGCACTGTGAGAGATGAATTACCGCGCGTGGAGGTGTTCGGGGAGGTCACAGATCTGAGCGCTGAGTGGCCCAGGCTCAAATTCCTGGGGTCAAACGTGGGGTTTGAGCGGCCCATTTTCAAATGTTGTTAAGTGTAGGGAATCGATGGTCTCGGGCCGGTCACCAATGACATCACAAGATCATTCCACGCTATCAAATTAGTTTTTCTTAAATTGGCGAAAAAAAAATATCCGGCTCAGAGATTTAAAAGAAAAAGATTTTACTGCAATGCGATGAACCTCTTCTTGAGGGCATGTGGGAATGTGAAGGGATCTAAGCAGTAGTTCTGTGATATCCCCTTCTACAGGCCGTTCTCGAAAAACACGTTGTTAGCGCTGCCCTGCTAGTGCTCTGAACGGACACTCCTTCCCCGTGTCACGAACTGGCCCGTACAATCGGAATACAATTTTTGTAAAATATAGAAACATAACCAGTCGCACTCACTGCAGCTGAGCGCTGCAGTGAGTGCGCGAGTGCACGTGACATTTACCAGCTGGGGATTTTTTTGCACACAGCGTTGTTGGTGCACGGTGCTTTTTTCAGGAATATTTTGATGGGGTTTTTTTTTCATGGATTTTATGTTTTTACACAGTCACACGTAGTAGTCACTTTAAGATGTTTTCTTGTTCGTGTTTTTTTGTTTGTTGTGGCTGCACCCGATTCAAGAGCCGAATGGCTCAAAGGGCTATACCAAAATAAAATAAAAACTGAAACTGTACGTGCTGCTGTGGATGTGTGGGGGCTACCGTCCCCCGCCATCACCGAATTGTCGGGGCCGCTGTCTCCCGATTCCCCCGTGACGCTCGTACCGCTACCCCCTGGCTCAACTCCCTCGCCTCCCTGTACCCCTGCCTTTGCTGCTGCCCGCGTTGGCATATTTCTATTAGCGGGGCGGTACGCTCTACGCTTACAGCGCGCTACGCTGGTTGAAGGGGATCCCTGCGTTCTGATTTAAAGGGGCCGTTCAAACCGCCGCGCGAATACGCGTACGCCTGGCGCGTCGCTCGCTACCTCGCTATAGACACTCGTACAGGCGAGCGATCGTAACCCAGTCACACCGGAGCGCGAGCGCTAAGCACTATTCTAAGTGATTGTACAGATGCGGGGACACCAAGCACGCTCCACGCTCTCAAAGACCGCACGACGCAGTTTTATCCTCCAGCTAGCGATTTTATTTGCCGCGAGTAACCAATTTAATCAAAGTGTGATGGTGTGGGTCAGTGGACGCTAGTCTATCCCTCGGAGGTCTTCGATTCAATTTCTCCTACCGATCGCCCCGCTCTCTACCCTGGATTTAAAACACTTAAACTTACGCCTCTCTCCCTCGCACTTACTTCCACCCTGCTGTGCTGACCGCTGTAAGGGGACGAGGCGGCGAGTTGTCTCTGTAGAGGGGCGAGCCTGGCGGTGCTGGAGTACGTCTCACGGACGTCTCGGACGGCTGACTCTGCTGCTCCTGGAACCGCGATGAACTTGAAGAAGAACTGACTTGCTACCTGAATCCCCCTCCCTTTATCCTACCTACAACAAAGGAATTTCGCCGTTTTGGTCTCTTGGCCTCCCGTCCAATCAGGGGCTCGGATTTTCCCGCCCTTTCGATACCCGGATCCCAGCTCGGGTGACGTCGCCGCAGTGATCTCACCGACGTCCGCTCTCTGTTCTCCCGCTACCAGTCCACTGACCCGTGCTTGTGCGTGTGTGGTTCCACTCGCGGTGGCTCGATGGCCCCTGCCGTGACTATGCCACTTTAATATTAGGTCGCGGCGCCGCAGTGCATGTCAGCTACAGGGGGAAGATCGCCCAATTTCCCGGCCGCAGGAAACCATGAAGTTCGATCCCACTAGGGCCTTCTGGACAAAAACCTGTCGGCCGGGTGACCTCCCCTCCCGGCTCTACGTGGGGCGTGTGTGCGTTCGTGCGGGGGGGGGGGGGGGGGGGGGGGTGGCGAGGGTGCTCCGCGTCGGCGTCGGCATCCCCCGGTGGCGGCTTCACGGTGGTGGGCACGACCTTGGCAGAGTGGCTCTGCTGCGGCGGCCTCACGACTGTGCAGTGGGCAAAACGCGGACGTCTGAGAAGGCACCGGCCCCGGGAGAGTGGCGGGAAATCCGAGGCCTCGGTGACGGCGTCGCGGCAGTGGGCACGGCTCCGCTGGAGCGGCTCTGCTGCGGCGGCACCACACAGCCCCCCAAGGTGCCAGTCCCCGTCCCGGGTTGACTGGAGCACCTCGCCTGGGTTGACCCTACAAGGTAGCACCGCGGGGTTCGTGGGACTCGCCCGGCTCTCGTGGCTGTGTCTCGGGGGTGGTGGCTCCGTCTCTCAGGGTTCCGGCGGCAGTCTCCTTCTCCACTTCAATGGTTCCCTCTGGCCCTGGCTACCTGCGGGCTGGGAGACAAACTCGGGGGTGGTAGGGTTCAGGGGGCGCCGTCCCCGTCTCTCCTGGCTTGGGCCGGGACCCCCTGGGGCCCGGGACCCCGTGGGGCTCATATACCGTGCGAGGCCCCTGGGTATCGGGGGTGTGGGGACCCCGGGGTTTCGAGGTCCTCGAACGGTGGGGTTCTCCCTCGCTGGGGCTGCCCTCCATGGTTTTAGTCGCCGAACATTAACTACCATCTCCCGGCCCCTCTCTCCCCCCTGAATCAGTACTGTCCAGGGGGAGATCTGTCGCCCAACCGTCCAGGGTCCCCGCCAGTAGGTGGTTAACTTCCCCACCTGCCCGGCCCCGACGCGAGGGGTGTGCAGCCACACCTTAGAGCCCGCCGAGTAGAAGGGGGGCTCCATCCAGGGTCGGGCGCCCTGCTCCTGCCGCCAGTGTGCGGTCTCGCCTTGCGGGTAGGCACGGACCCTAGCTTCTCGCAGGGACCCCATCAAGTGCTCCACGGGGCGGCTCCCTTCCTCCCGTTGCGGCGGAGGGACACCGAACAGCAGATCTGTAGGCAGGCGAGACTCGCGACCAAACATCATTAGGAGCGGGGTCTGTCCTGTGGATGTGTGTACTGTGGTGGCGTAGGCGAACAGAGCATAGGGGAGGTGTTCGTCCCAGTCCCGTTGATTCGTGGCCGCCATGCGTTTAAGCTTCCCTGCTAGAGTCTGGTTCATTCTCTCTACCATCCCATTTGCCTGGGGGTGATACGCCGTAGTTCGGTCCTTCTGGATCCCGAACTCCCGGCACAGTGCCTGGAATAGCTCTGCCTCAAACTCACTACCCTGGTCAGTAATGACTCGTTCGGGGATCCCGTGCTTAAGTACGTAGTGTTCCACGATCGCTCGGGCTACTACGAGGACTGTCTTATCGGGGATGGCTACCGCTACGGGATAGCGTGTGAAGTACTCCACCGCTACGAGAATATATTGGTTGCCCCGGTGGGATCGCGGGAATGGCCCCTGCAGGTCGATCCCGACCAACTGGTTCATCTGGCTGACGCGGAACGGCCTCAGGGGTACCTGGTATCGCGCCGGTTTCGGCCCGCATTGCTGACACGCGCGGCAGCCCTGCACCCAGGCGGCCACGTCTTGTGCCAACTTGGGCGAGAGATACTGGCAGCGCAGGGTTTCACGAGTGCGCCGTTCTCCATCATGGCCCCCGAGCGGGTGGTCGTGCACTAGTCTCAGCAGCTGGGGTCACACCTGGGCGGGCACGCAGATGCATTCCGGCTGGCCGGCTTCGGTTAGCTCCCATACCACCCCGTTCTGCACGCACAATCGGGCATACAAACCACTCCAGGGCCCCGGTAGGGTGTCCTCTTTATCCCGTAGGGCCGCCTCCACCGCCGCCAGATCTGGATCCCGAAGCTGGATCCGCCTCAGCTGCTTGTCGTCCAGGCTCGGGAAGGCGCAGCCGACGTCCTCCTGGATCCGATCGGGTGGGGTTGACCGACCCGTCGGGCCCCGGGGTGTGGGCTCCGTGTCCGCCGAGTGGTCTCTTTGGCACATACTGCACTGCCTCTCACCAGGGAAGGGTTAGTCTCGGTGCGCTCCTGGGGGTCCACCACCTGCCGACAACGGCCCCCCCTGAAGCACGGGCAAGCTTCCTCCACCCTTGTCTCGGCGCACACCGTGGGTCGCCTCGACAAGGCGTCCGTGTTGGTGCGCGTACGCCCAGCACGGTACTCGATTTGCAGGTTGTACTCCTGCAGCTGCGCCAGCCATCGGGCCATCTGCTGCGACCGAGAAGCCATCCGACTCCCATCACAGCACTTCCCCCGCCACCCCCCCCCCCCCCCCCCCACCTAAACACACACACACTCAAGTAGGGCCTCATGGGGAGGGAGGGGAGGGGGGCACCTGCCCTGAGTTTTTACCCGAGAGGCCCCCTCGTGGGGGTGCTCCACGGTTTCTCAGGGTCAGGGAATTGGCAGGCACCCCCCCCCCCCCCCAGGCCAAATGGCACTGCGGCGCCGTGGCTTAACTTAGAATTAAATGACCACGGCGAACCCACTGAGAACCGCAGTGAGGAGATGCCCAAGACACACACGGATCAGCAGACAGGTGGGGAGCGGGGCAGCATGGGTTAAGCGTCTCTACCCATGGTGCACTGCGGGCTAGCGTCTCTACCCATGATGCACCGCGGATTAACGGCCCTACCCATGATGCACCGCGGATTAACGGCCCTACCCATGATGTACCGCGGATTAACGGCCTGACCCGTGATGCACCGCGGATGGGCGGTGCGAGGGCTTTGAAAGGAGCATAAAAAGGGACGCTTTGGGGAAGTACGGGGCCATTTTTATTATTTGACTGGAGATCAACAGGAGGGAGGGATCGGGGAGTTGTCACCTGACTGTTACTCGCACGTCCGTGAGACGGGGCAGAGAACAGCCAGATTCTGTTTACAGCATCATCTATCCGCGACCTCCATCGCTGCGAGGTCGGACTGTAAGTACGAGAGAGAGAGGTAAGACAAAGGGACAAAATTCGGAGAGAAAATCGAGGGCAGACAGGTCCATTAAGTATCAGGCAGTAGCGAGATAGGTTAGACCTGTCCTGCTGGTCCGTACTGACACGCACAGTCTAGTTCGATACTCGCGGGGAATAAAACCACTAATAGGATAAAGCTGTGTCGTGGTCACTTTGAGTGCGAGGAGGGAGACGGAGTGTTTGGTGTTCGCATACCGGTACGAGTGTGTACAGAGTGTTTTGTGTTCGCGCGCATACAACGGCTGTTTGCAGTGAATAAGGGAGTAGAACGTGCTTAGTGTCTGTACCTGTACGATCGTTTACAGTATTGTTCAGCGCGCGCGTACCTACACGAATATCTTCGGTGGTGCCCAGCGCTCGTGTACCTGCGCAATAGCCTACAGTAGCGCTTTGCGCTCGCGCGCCTGTGTGACGGGGTGGCGGGCGCGCACTCGCGCGATTGTCTAATAGCGAATTAAGCGCCTGGCGTGCGTGAATACGCAGCTGTGTAAACAACCCGTTAAATCGGATCAAAGTAATCGCGGCGTGTTTGTTTTTGCTTAAACGCGTGGAGCGTGGGCGGGAGGAAATCCCACGGGAGCGCGCCGCGCCTGTTTATTCCCGTGCAGGACGGGGTTTTACTTTGCGAGCGCGCTCACCGCGACACGCCGCCGTTGAACAGGGTAGCGCATCGAGCCGCTAATTAAGCTACGCAAACCCGGTCGACATCTCAGGCAGAGGTACAGGGGGGGCGAGGCATTAGGGGTCGGTAGTCTGGACCTGACAGAGCAGCCGGGGGGTAGCGGTATGAATGGAACGGGGGAGTCGGTGGGCAACGGCCCCGACAATTCAGTGATGTTTCATCTTCTTTGGTTCTTTCGGTAAAGTCACGTAGAATGAGAATAAAATAATAAATTGATAAAATAAAATAACACAATAATATTCTCACGACGTTTCGGCCACAATACAAGCGGCCTTCATCAGGTGAAGGGACGAGACTGTCTGGTAGGACAGCACTGGAGTGAAAAAGCCACGTTCAGATCACGACCTTTAAGCTGTGTGAGAGGAAACAAAGCGCCTTGACAAAGGAATTAGCATATAATTTAGCATTGAAATGGCTGAGTGATTAGCTTGTGACTGGTCACAGAAATAGCTATGTTAAAAGTTAAAGCATACACATCCGCAGAGGCACCCCTTGACAAAGGAATTAGCATAGAATTTAGCATTGAAATAGCTGAGTGATTAGCTTGTAACTGGTCACAGAAATAGCTATGTTAAAGTCAGAGCATACACATTCACCGAGGCACCTAGTACAAATCAAACAGCAGAATTTAGCATTGAAATAACTAGGCGAATTTAGCATTGAAATAACTGAGTGATTAGCTAGTGACTGGTCACAGAAATGGCTATGTTGAAGTCAAGGCCTACACATCTGAGCTATTCACAGTAACTGGGTATACAATACAATATATAATGAATACTATATAGTGAACCAATACAAAACTAAAATATAAATTACCTTAATGTTATCAATAAACTCTATATTCTCCAATCAGCTAAGCTACCAACAATAAGTCGTTATATATCACAATGCTATATGGCGAAAAAATGGGTGGATTCTTACCCTCAACTTTAGCAACACGGATAGCTACGGGCCCCGTTCAGATGGACGAGTTCATCCATGGTCGGAACAGAGGAGGGGGAGAGAGACAGCTGCGAGGCGCTATTATACTCCATGTTGTAAACCATACCATTAACCGTGGTGTGAGAGGTATTAAGATTCAATGCTGGCGAAAGAGCTGCGGTCTGAAGGTCATCGTAAAATACAATTAATTAAGAACGGAAATGGTTTAAAACATCTTTCCAATGGTTACTAAGCCAGAATCCATCTTCTTGGTTGAAATTGTCTCTGTGCTTGTATATGTGAATGGCCTCATGAACGAATCTCTCATGGTAGCCGGTTGGTTTGCAAAGAACCTCCGTCTTGGAGAAATCAATGTCATGTGAGCCCACTGAATTATAACAGTGATCTGCCACGGCAGAGGAGTTCGTTCTACCGTGTTTCAAGTCTGCTATATGTTCGCGGATGCGGTCCGAGATATGTCGTTTGGTTTCTCCAATGTAGCTACTACCACAGAGGCACTTTAGTTTGTAAACGCCCGGGTACTGTATGTCTGGAACAGCATCTTTTACAGATGGAACTAAATCACGGATTTTATGTACTGTGTTGAATCGGACCTGGATCTTGTGTTTATTCAGGATTTTGGAGATCTTTTTAGTGACCCCTGCAATGTAGGGTAAGGTGATGGTTTTGAGTGGCTCCACAAGAGGATCCTTCTTCATGACTGGAGTGATGGCTTTGCGGATTGTGTAGTCGGAGTAACCATTAGCCCTGAGAGCCTGGTGTACGTGCTTGAGTTCACTGGTAATGTGTTCCTGGTCGGAAATGCATTGGGCTCTATGGTATAGAGTCTTGATGAGGGAGTTCTTCTGGGATGGATGGTGGTGGGAATCCGGTTTCAAGTAAGCATCTGTATGGGTAGCTTTCCTGTAGACAGAGTGGCTCATTGAACCATCATGTCTCCTTTTAATTAAGACATCCAAAAAGGGTAGTTTGCCATTTTTTTCGACCTCCATGGTAAATCTGATGGCTGGGTGTATGGAATTGATGTGATCGCGGAATTGGTCTAGAGCAGGCTGGCCATGTGGCCAGATGACAAAGGTGTCATCCACGTACCTCTTCCATAAGGTCGGGCGTAGAGTGGCAGTCTGGATGGCGTCAGTTTCAATTTTTTCCATGAATACGTTGGCTACAACCGGAGATAGGGGGGGGGGGGGGGCATTGGGGTGCCCTCAGTTTGTTTGTAGAAAGTTCCATTCCAGGTGAAGTATGTGTTGGTTAATTAAGCAATGTCTCACCAGGGGGGGTACATCAGTATGCAGTCCTTGATGAACCAGGTCTTCAATGATAGCGATGGTGTCAGGTACCGGGACTTTGGTGAACAAGGACACCACATCAAAACTGACAAGCAGGTCGTCTGGGGACAGGGAAATGCCTTTGATTGTCGATACCAGGTGAGTAGAATTTAGTACCGCAGAGGTGGTTTTTCCAGTGAAAGGTCGCAGTATATCAGCAAGAAAACGTGCCAGTTTATAGGTGGGGGAGTTGATAGTAGAGACGATGGGAGGAAGGGGTGTATCTTCTTTGTGTATCTTTGGAAGGCCATATAATCTTGGTGGTTTGGCAGCAGAGGGTTTCAACGAGAACTGTTTGATCTCATCAATTAATGCTGTTGAATCAGAGATGATTTTTTTCCTTTTGGTAACCAGGCTGTTGGTGGGATCTCTTTTTATTTTTGTATAGCTGCCATTGTTGAGTAGTTCTTGAATTTTGTTGTTATATTCTGTTTTGTCCATGATGACAGTGGCATTGCCCTTGTCGGCTGAGAGGACGACAATATCATCTTTAAGCTGTGTGAGCTTGGCTGTGTTCGCTCCAGCGCTGTCCTCAAGACAGTCTCGTCCCTTCACCTGATGAAGGCCGCTTGTGTTGTGGCCGAAACGTCGTGAGAATATTATTATTTTATTTTATCAATTTATTATTCTATTCTCATTCTACGTGACTTTACCAAAAGAACCAAAGGAGACGGTAGCCCCCACAGTGTATATTGTAGTGTATATTGTAGTGTATAAGTGTATAGTGTAGTGTATAATAGTGTATTGTACAGTAGTGTATAGTGTAGTGTATGGTCGTGTATAGTGTAGTGTATAGTAGTGTAGTGTATAGTATAGTGTAGTGTATATTCTATTGTATAAGCGTATAGTGTAGTGTATAATAGTGTATAGTAGTGTATATTGTCATGTAAAAGTGTATAGTGTGTGTATAATAGTCTAGTGTATAATAGTGTATTGTATAGTAGTGTATAGTGTAGTGTATAGTAGTGTATATTGTAGTGTATAAGTGTATAGTGTAGTGTATAATAGTGTATATTGTAGTGTATAGTAGTGTACATTGTAGTGTATAAGTGTATAGTGTAGTGTATAATAGTGTAGTGCAGTGGTTCTTAACCTGGGTTCGATCGAACCCCAGGGGTTCGGTGAGTCGATCTCAGGGGTTCGGCAGAGCCCCCGTCACGGAGGTCCGGACACACTTGAATTATTGTGTAAATTTGTGATGACACACACGGCCCGCTTGGCCATCACTGGCTGCAGATGATCATGCTACACTGCTTGGCCAATCAGCGCTGCGGGGAATTTAGTGCGTACTCAGTAGTCAACGTGTGACTGTTGTTGTCGTACGTCGTGTGATTTCTTTAATATTTTATCCATACTAACTATGTCGGGCAAAAGAAGAAAGTGGTCGGACGAATATGTACAACATGGATTCTCATGTATCACGGAACGTGATGGGAGTGAGCGTCCTATCTGCATGATTTGCAACGCCAAGTTGAGCAACTCTAGTCTTGCACCGGCAAAACTAAAGGAAAACTTCTTGAAGCTGCATGGAGACGGGGAATACAAGAACACAACACTTGCTGAATTCAGGGTGAAGAGAGCCAGATTCGATGAAAGGGCCACTCTGCCTGCTCTTGGATTTGTACCTGTTAACAAACCGATCCTGACAGCATCGTACGAAGTTGCTTACCTGATCGCAAAGCAGGGCAAGCCACACACCATTGGTGAAACACTTGTGAAACCAGCTGCATTAAAGATGGCGAATCTGATACTCGGAACAGCGGCCGAAGGTAAATTATCCCAAATTCCCCTTTCAAATGACACCTTCAGTGACAGAATAGAAGACATGAGTAAAGACATCTTGGCTCAAGTAGTCGCGGATCTGATTTCAAGCCCGGCAAAATTCAGCCTTCAACTCGACGAAACCACAGACGTTTCTGATCTAAGCCAGCTTGCTGTTTTTGTACGCTATGTGAAAGACGACATGATAAAAGAAGAGTTTTTATTTTGTAAGCCTCTTACAACAACAACGAAGGCAGCCGATGTGAAGAAGCTTGTGGATGACTTCTTCAGAGACAACAATCTTTCATGGGATATGGTTTCTGCAGTTTGTACGGACGGAGCTCCAGTCATGCTGGGAAGAAAGTCTGGTTTTGGTGCGCTAGTAAAGGCCGATGCACCACACATCATTGTGACGCATTGTATTCTGCACAGGCATGCGTTGGCAACAAAAACCTTACCTCCAAAAATGGCAGAAGTATTAAAAACTGTGGTGGAATGTGTGAACTATGTGCGAAAAAGTGCTCTGAGGCACCGCATCTTCAGTGAGCTGTGTAAAGAAATGGGCTCTGAATTTGAGGTACTTCTGCTCCATTCTAATATTCGGTGGTTATCCCGGGGACAGGTGCTGAATCGTGTTTTTGCCATGCGTGTGGAATTAGCCCTGTTTTTGCAAGAGCACCAACACTGCCCTGCAGATTGCTTCAAAAATCCTGAGTTCATTCTCATTTTAGCGTACATGGCTGATATATTCGCAGCTCTCAATCATCTCAATCAGCAGATGCAGGGTGGTGGAGTCAATATCATGGAAGCGGAAGAACACCTGAAGGCTTTTCAAAAAAAGCTACCTTTATGGAAACGACGAACAGAGAACAATAACTTCGCAAACTTCCCGCTTCTGGACGACTGTGCAAGTAAGATCGAATATGTGTCTGGAATCGGAGATATTTCTGTATCCACGGAACTGAAGCAAACAATTGCCACGCACTTAGATGAGCTTGCAAAGTCTCTCGACGGATATTTCCCTACAAGAGAGTCATATCCAGCATGGGTGAGACAGCCGTTCACGTTTGCTGTTGAAACAGCAGATGTCAATGATGAATTCCTCGACGAAATCATTGAAATTCAGCAGAGCCAGGTTCAACAGCAACTCTTCAGAACAACAACGCTCTCAACGTTTTGGTGTCGACAAATGAACAAGTATCCAGTTATTGCTAAGAAAGCCCTGGATTTTTTTATACCATTTGTTACAACATATCTTTGTGAGCAATCCTTTTCGAGGATGCTGGACATAAAGACGAAGAAAAGGAACAGACTTTGCTGTGAAAATGACATGAGAGTGGCACTTGCCAAGGTGAAGCCACGCATATCTGAACTGATCTCTCAAAGGCAACAGCAGAAGTCACATTGATTTCCAGGTATGTAATTTGTTGTGAGTTTATGCATTGTGTTGGTTTTATTCTTTGAACAAGGTAATGTTCATGCACGGCTCATTTTGTGTACCAGTAAAAAACATATCTATGTCTTGAATTTGAAAAAAATCACATTTTATTTTTCACTAAAGAGGGGTTCGGTGAATGCGCATATGAAACTGGTGGGGTTCGGTACCTCCAACAAGGTTAAGAACCACTGGTGTAGTGTATAATAGTGTATTGTATAGTAGTGTATAGTGTAGTGTATAGTAGTGTATAAGTGTATAGTGTAGTGTATAGTGTATAAGTGTTTAGTGTAGTGTTTAGTGTATAGTGTAGTGTCTAGTAGCGTAGTGTATAGTGTAGTGTAAAGTGCAGTGTATAGAGTAGTGTATAGTAGTGTAGTGTATAGTTTAGTATACTAGTCATCACGTGACTAGTGTAGCTAGCCAGGTGGTGACAACACTCGTGCGTGCATCTCCACTCGTCTGTGTTTGCAAGTAAGCGCTCGTGTGTGTATGTGCACCCACGTGTTTGTTCGTGTCTGTATGTATGCACACTGTTGCACATGGTTCGCTCGTGTGGGTGTGTAGTGGAACGCACTGCTCATGAAAACATTGCCTCGTTACGCGGTAAATGCTGCGGCACAACAGGAGGGCACTACAGGGATGAGGCTCTCCGCTCTTGGTGCTGTGAATTAAAACAGCGCCAGGGTGGAGCGTCCTGATCCCTACATCTCGTAGCTGTGACGAAGTGAGAGTGATCAACGGACAGCCATCATGGTTGCCAGGTAAAAGGAGACTTCACCCGGAACTCTCCTCCACACGTGTTCCCTGTGAACATTGTCGCAATAAACGTACGATCAGGAATCTTTAAAATATCCGAACTTTGTTGTTCCGCAAGAATATTAACGCTCAAACTAGTATCCAACTCTTCATGAATTCACTTGGTCAAACAGTTCAGGTACTCGGCAAAGCATTTCACCACCCGGTATGCAACAGTTAAACAATCTACTCCAAATCAACACCGAAATGTCAAATTATCATCCACCATTGACTTCCACATCGATGGAAGCCGTTTGCCACGACGTCCAAGCCATTAAACACAGGAACAACGAACGTGCCATTCAAGTACATCTTGAAACCCATTTCCTGAAGTAGTTTGTATTAAACAATAACTAAATAACAGAAACACGTTTACAATATTGAGCGAAGTTATAGTCACGGACTTTTCCAACTTTAGCTCAACAGGACCACAAAAGCTCAGATATGTGGTGCATAATAAATGAATCAATCTGATTGAAATCATGAACTGGCTAAAAACTTTTCGATTATCAACATCACTTTATAAAAGAATAACATTTTAAATATAAGCGCCCAACTTTATCTATCTGTGATGAGCGCTGCACTTTCCGTTGTTTTCATGCAGGGGGCGCTGCAAACCTACGCACCCCCTGCATGGACGATGGAGGCGCAGGGACAAACGTTCGATTACGTTGGAATCGATCTGCAGACGGCGGTCTTCTCGCACGGCCAGCTCCGTGTCGCCTTATCTCGATCCCGCAATCCCAAACAGGTGAAAGTCCGCATTGAACCGAACCCCCGGCAAGGCCATCTACTTAACGACGAGAGAAAATTCACATGAAATGTCCAATTCAATGAAGTCTTCCAGATGTAAATTGATACAAGCTTTTAATGAAGAAATACAAATTATCTAATTCAAAACACAACACAATTCAAATGTTTCATTTTAAAACTTCAAACCGGAGCATGGGGTACTTGCGTGAATGCGTCCTTCGTGTGCAAATGTTGTGACTTTCCTGGCCTGAAGGCCGTCAATGGTGCACAGCGTCTCAACAACAGCAGTGGGGTATGCTTCAACCGATAGGTAATGAACATCCAGACGTGAATCAGCAAGGAGCATTTCTAGTCCCAGTTAGACAAAATCTACGTCAACACATAAGACAAAATTACAATTCGTGTTGTAGAGAATGTACCTCCTCCTAAACGTGTAACTTTCAAGTGGTATGCCTTGTAACTGATGAATGATCCGAGCGTGCTCCCTATTTCAAAGACAATGAGTTGCTCCAGAGGCAGACGCTTCGTGAAACACAAAAGTACCCTTTGACCTGTATCACAATAACAACGGGTCTCACCCGAGTTCTCTATACAGGTTACTTCCAAACACACACACACACTTTGTCCTAACATCACTTATTCAATGTTTGACCCTCAGACAAAATGTTACATGCACGCGCACAATCAGACAAGCATTCATTCTAAATCATTGACGGGCATATTAACAACATAGAATCACTTCCAGCGAAATTGACTGCATCACGTTACATCGTATTAACAAGAAGTTATTTTACAAATACGCACCGTCTGCTTAACAGTGTATGTACAACGTACTTTTGTTGCGTCATTCAAAACGAGTAGGCCGTTGCATGCTGGCGTCTGGGTCAAAATGTAGCAAATTTAAAACATTACGCTACAAATAATAGATCACGGCACTTCGATGGCAACACAAGCAATCGTCATCAGGTGGGATAAGCACAGCAGCAAGAAGAAGAAACTGCTGGAGTAGGCGCCTACTACTTCAGCAGTTTCTCTTGCCGTGGTTGTCCCACCTGATGACGATTGCTTGTGTTGTGATCTAAATGCCGTGATCTGTTATGTTTCTACCCACGTGGTGACTTTACCGAAATAACTCAAGAGTGTGGATTCCTGCAGTCACGAAAGCTTCGAATCAAGATTTCCTACAAACTACACAACTGAGATGACGCATCAATCATCGCCCCCTACTGACAGGCTCTTGTCCACATGCAGGCTGGTGCAGGGCGACCACCTTGTGTCACACAGGGGCAGCTGCTACTTGGGGATGCTCTTCAAGTGTTTCAGACGAGGTACGACACAAAACTCCGAGTTGCTGAGGCGATTAAGCAAGCACGGTGTAAATGCAATTATTATAACATAGTGAATGATTGGGGGCTTATTGTCTCTCGCTCCTGGTTAAAGATCTACCCAACCCACAGGTCCACAAAGACTGGCCACTCTTACTCTGCAGGATGAACCTAGAAACTGAGTGTCCAACTTCACATTCTTGTCATTAAAGGCCTGTGACAAAGGTGCATCTATTGGAACAACATCGTCTCTGGCTTACACATCTACCGGCTCTCCACTTGACTTTGGATTGTCTCGGAGGAAGTCCACCCACACCTCAACTTCCACAAACTGCTGGGAGTTGCCTCGCTCTGCCTCACAGTCAGAATTCTCCTCCTGCTTCACGTTGCCTCCATCGATGTGAAGGTCCCATTTTGGAGTTGAATCTTCATCTTCACATTTCACCTTCACTTCTTCCCTCTTCACAATCACCTCTTCCCTCTTCACCATCACTTCTTCCCTCTTCACCATCACCTCTTCATATTTCACCTCGATAACTTTAAAAGTGTCCAAGCTGGGATTTTCTTCCGGTTCTTGTTTCATGAGGGATGGGCTTATTGTGGCACTTTGACTTTCACAAGCTGATTTCAGACTCCACTCCTTGTGGATCTTCTGATGCTTCTGTGTTCTCTGGTGTACTTGAAGATGTGGTTGCTGTGCAAACGCCTTCCCGCACACACTGCACTTGAAGGGTTTCTATCCCGTGTGTGTTCTCTGGTGTATTACAAGAGCAGGTGACCGTGAAAATGCTTTCCCACACACACTGCACCTGAAGGGTTTCTCTCCCGTGTGTGTTTTCTGGTGTTCTACAAGAGTAGATGATTGTGCAAACGCCTTCCCACACACACTGCACCTGAAGGGTTTCTCTCCTGTGTGTGTTCTCTGGTGTTCTACAAGATTAGATGACTGTGCAAACGCCTTCCCACACACAATGCACTTGAAGGGTTTCTCTCCCGTGTGTGTTCTCTGGTCTGCTACAAGAGCAGATGAATGTGCAAACGCCTTCCCACACACACTGCACTTGAAGGGTTTCTCTCCTGTGTGTGTTCTCTGGTGTTCTACAAGATTAGATGAATGTGCAAACGCCTTCCCACACACACTGCACTTGAAGGGTTTCTCTCCTGTGTGAGTTCTCTGGTGCCGTGTCAAATCTCTAGTACGATCCGTGCTGTATGCACACTGGTCGCATTGTTGACTTGTCATACCGAGCTGCGCTGAGTGCCTTTGCTCCATCAGACCAATTCTGCAGAGGAAGCGTCAGAGGAAGCGTCAGCGGCAGACAGAAAAAAATAATATCCACACCATCTACACGTCAGTATCGAGGCACAGAGGAAAGCATATATGCACAGTAACACGTGACTTACACGTCTATACTTATTCATATATTCATGATATAGTGGAAAAGTGTCCCAAATTCATCACACGGGCTGTTATGGCACACAATGAGAGGGCAAATGGTTATAAACATGCCTGGAAGCCCTCGTATCTTCAAAATGAATGTTCACCAAAAACTCCGAGCACACAATTTCAGCTGGCTGGCAACAAAAGGAATATTTATGAAAGATAAATTCAGCTGACATAGCAAAGGCTGTTTAAAATAATACTACTTGTGTTCGGCAGAAATGCATAAATTAATGTTCAATCGCAACTTAGAGGTGTGAAGCCAGGCACAGATGTCCTTGAATGCTGGGATGAACAGATCCGACTTCAGCTGCACGTGTGTGCTGTGTTAACTTCCTGACTCCATTCTTACAAAGAGTTGCAGAGGAAAACAAAAATAAACTACTGTTTTGATATAACCTCCGTGCTCAATAGAGTTAATAGACTTTACTGCAAACACAAACTTGACACTGTCACACACTCAGAGGCGGAGCCAGGATTTTCAGGTAGGGGGGGCAACCCCTCCAGCAATGACATGATAGGAGTTGTTAGTAAGTAAGGAGTTGTTACTAAGGAGTTGTTTGTAAGGAGTTGTTAGTAAGGAGTTGTTAGTAAGGAGTTGTTAGTAAGTAATGACTTGTCCCTTGCTTTTTATTTGACGCGTGTGATCGGCATTGCGCTCGCTGAAGGTGTTTGCCTTCAGGGAAGTCGTGTACTGTATACGCAAATGCGCAAAATTCTGTGAGTCACTTACAACTGCTTTGCCGTTACTTATTGCCAATTATGGACTCGGACTGTTGTCCTCTCATAGAGTCCCTGGCACGTAATAATATGCCACACGGTGGCAGTGGGGGACGCAAAATGCTGCTTTATCTATATCAGTGGTTCTTAACCTTGTTGGAGGTACCGAACCCCACCAGTTTCATATGCGCATTCACCGAACCCCTCTTTAGTGAAAAATAAAATGTGATTTTTTTCAAATTCAAGACATAGATATGTTTTTTACTGGTACACAAAATGAGCCGTGCATGAACATTACCTTGTTCAAAGAATAAAACCAACACAATGCATAAACTCACAACAAATTACATACCTGGAAATCAATGTGACTTCTGCTGTTGCCTTTGAGAGATCAGTTCAGATATGCGTGGCTTCACCTTGGCAAGTGCCACTCTCATGTCATTTTCACAGCAAAGTCTGTTCCTTTTCTTCGTTTTTATGTCCAGCATCCTCGAAAAGGATTGCTCACAAAGATATGTTGTAACAAATGGTATAAAAAAATCCAGGGCTTTCTTAGCAATAACTGGATACTTGTTCATTTGTCGACACCAAAACGTTGAGAGCGTTGTTGTTCTGAAGAGTTGCTGTTGAACCTGGCTCTGCTGAATTTCAATGATTTCGTCGAGGAATTCATCATTGACATCTGCTGTTTCAACAGCAAACGTGAACGGCTGTCTCACCCATGCTGGATATGACTCTCTTGTAGGGAAATATCCGTCGAGAGACTTTGCAAGCTCATCTAAGTGCGTGGCAATTGTTTGCTTCAGTTCCGTGGATACAGAAATATCTCCGATTCCAGACACATATTCGATCTTACTTGCACAGTCGTCCAGAAGCGGGAAGTTTGCGAAGTTATTGTTCTCTGTTCGTCGTTTCCATAACGGTAGCTTTTTTTGAAAAGCCTTCAGGTGTTCTTCCGCTTCCATGATATTGACTCCACCACCCTGCATCTGCTGATTGAGATGATTGAGAGCTGCGAATATATCAGCCATGTACGCTAAAATGAGAATGAACTCAGGATTTTTGAAGCAATCTGCAGGGCAGTGTTGGTGCTCTTGCAAAAACAGGGCTAATTCCACACGCATGGCAAAAACACGATTCAGCACCTGTCCCCGGGATAACCACCGAATATTAGAATGGAGCAGAAGTACCTCAAATTCAGAGCCCATTTCTTTACACAGCTCACTGAAGATGCGGTGCCTCAGAGCACTTTTTCGCACATAGTTCACACATTCCACCACAGTTTTTAATACTTCTGCCATTTTTGGAGGTAAGGTTTTTGTTGCCAACGCATGCCTGTGCAGAATACAATGCGTCACAATGATGTGTGGTGCATCGGCCTTTACTAGCGCACCAAAACCAGACTTTCTTCCCAGCATGACTGGAGCTCCGTCCGTACAAACTGCAGAAACCATATCCCATGAAAGATTGTTGTCTCTGAAGAAGTCATCCACAAGCTTCTTCACATCGGCTGCCTTCGTTGTTGTTGTAAGAGGCTTACAAAATAAAAACTCTTCTTTTATCATGTCGTCTTTCACATAGCGTACAAAAACAGCAAGCTGGCTTAGATCAGAAACGTCTGTGGTTTCGTCGAGTTGAAGGCTGAATTTTGCCGGGCTTGAAATCAGATCCGCGACTACTTGAGCCAAGATGTCTTTACTCATGTCTTCTATTCTGTCACTGACGGTGTCATTTGAAAGGGGAATTTGGGATAATTTACCTTCGGCCGCTGTTCCGAGTATCAGATTCGCCATCTTTAATGCAGCTGGTTTCACAAGTGTTTCACCAATGGTGTGTGGCTTGCCCTGCTTTGCGATCAGGTAAGCAACTTCGTACGATGCTGTCAGGATCGGTTTGTTAACAGGTACAAATCCAAGAGCAGGCAGAGTGGCCCTTTCATCGAATCTGGCTCTCTTCACCCTGAATTCAGCAAGTGTTGTGTTCTTGTATTCCCCGTCTCCATGCAGCTTCAAGAAGTTTTCCTTTAGTTTTGCCGGTGCAAGACTAGAGTTGCTCAACTTGGCGTTGCAAATCATGCAGATAGGACGCTCACTCCCATCACGTTCCGTGATACATGAGAATCCATGTTGTACATATTCGTCCGACCACTTTCTTCTTTTGCCCGACATAGTTAGTATGGATAAAATATTAAAGAAATCACACGACGTACGACAACAACAGTCACACGTTGACTACTGAGTACGCACTAAATTCCCCGCAGCGCTGATTGGCCAAGCAGTGTAGCATGATCATCTGCAGCCAGTGATGGCCAAGCGGGCCGTGTGTGTCATCACAAATTTACACAATAATTCAAGTGTGTCCGGACCTCCGTGGCGGGGGCTCTGCCGAACCCCTGAGATCGACTCACCGAACCCCTGGGGTTCGATCGAACCCAGGTTAAGAACCACTGATCTATATATATATGAAAGGGAAATGTGTGGATACGTGTGTCTGTTCGAAATGTTTAGCATACTTCCCAACGTGCCACACACTTGAAATATGGCATGTGGGTATGTTCCATACTGTACACAATGTAAAAAATATAGAAAGTCTTTTAATCAAAGAAACTGAGTAAAATTGTGAAATGTAATGCAATGCAACACAGAGAGTCGGTCAACACACAATAAACGCATAGCCTGGTAGATTACTTTCTTGCAAAGATTGCTCAACTAAGTGAGATAATTGAAGCAAACGTGATCAGGCGAGGGCAGGAGGCAAGGCCCCTCGTGGCTAGGCCCCGCGCTGTAAAGTTCCAACCTGGACATCGATTCCCATGCTCGCTGCTACTCAATTGACATCCCTACGAGAGAGAGCGAGGCTCTACCTCGGTAAACAACAACAACCACCACAACCACAACAACCACCACCACCACAACCGCGATGAGAATTTCTCACCTCGGATTTTAGTTCACGCGCGGAGCGGCAGATTCCTGTTACCTCGTGACGTCACGCGGCAGCAGGAGGTGACGTCACTTGAGTGGTACAAGAACACTCCCCTCCCGCAACGAGCGGGACCTAATTTAAATAAATTATGTTAATGAGCCAGGCCCATACGTGGAGGGATGGGGCGTGGGTGCTGAAACCCTTCGCAATAAACTCGCGAGGGCCTTCACGAATATATTATGTTAATGAGCCGCCAGTCACCGGGCGTAGCTTTGCCCAAATAAGGAGTGTACTTGAACAGATAACGGAAGTGACCCAGGCAGAGGTGACGTCACGCTCAAGGGCGCGGTAGACGGGGTGGGGTGAATACCTTGGTGACATGACGTCACTAGCGAGGGACACCTCCCCCTGGCGTTTCACGCCGATGAGGTGATGCTGAGTAGTGACGTCACAGAGCGGGGTTGGAGTTTAAGTTGATTTAGATTCATTTTCAATTGCTCCCTCCCTTGAACTCAGCAACAACAACGTGGACATTGCATCCCACTGGGATTTTTAGCACACAGCGTTGGTGTACGGTGCTTTTTTCAGGAATATTTTGTTTTTTTCATGGATTTTCTGTTTGCAGTCACACACAAAGTAGTCACTTTAAGATGTGTTTCTTGTTCGTGTTTGTTGTGGTTGCACTTGATTCAAGAGCCGAATGGCTCACAGGGGTATACCAAAATATATAAACTGAAATTATTGTGTACACTGTGTGTGTACACTGTGTGTACACGTACACACTGTGTGTGTACACTGTGTGTGTACACACTGTGTGTGTGTGCACTGTGTGTGTGTGTACACTGTGTATGTACACGCACACTGTGTGTGTGTACACTGTGTGTGTACACTGTGTGTGTGTACACTGTGTGTGTGCACTGTGTGTGTACACTGTGTGTACTGTGTGTGTGTGTGTACAGTGTGTGTGTACACTGTGTGTGTACACTGTGTGTACACTGTGTACACTGTGTGTGTGTACACTGTGTGTGTGTACGCTGTGTGTGTGTACACTGTTTGTGTGTGTGTGTACACTGTGTGTGTGTACACTGTGGGGGGCAGTCATCTCAGTCGACCAATGGGCATCTTTTCATCAATTTATTACTTTCCAATTTTTCTTATCTACGTGACTTTATCGAAAGCAAGACTGTAAATGTTAACGAGCTGCACCACGCTGTGTGGGAGCTGCCTGGCCTGTCGCTCCGCACGAAGCTGCGTGGAGCCTCTGCGTGGAAGTTCTGCGCCGGTGAGAAACTCTCTCAGTCTGACCCCCACCCCCATCCCTCCACGCAGATTGAGGCGAGCCGAGTGGTGGCGCATTCTGTTTTGACTCAAAACGTTCGCGACTGCAGGAATTAACGTTCTTGGTTCTTTCCGTCAAGTCACGTAAATTAAAAAAATGTTACATTGAAGAAAAAAATAAATTGACGATTTAAATAATAAAAATAAACGCGTTTTTTTCTTTCTTTTTGTTTTCTATTTACGTGACTTTACCGAAAGAACCAAGAATGTGGTAGCACATTCTCTATTTATTGCAGAGGTTCAAGGTTAAAATCCGACAGGCACACCTGGCTACCCCAGCAACATTCACCACAATATGCGCAGTCTGCTAAACGGCAGATGTAAAATATAACGTTGTGTCATTCACAACGCACAGGTCATTGCATGTTGGTCTCACGGTAAAAATTGGGGTAATTCCAAACATTATCGAGAAACTCCACAACGGAGAAACGCACCCCATGTACCAACGACGGAGGCGCAGGGACAGACGCTCGATTACGTTGGAATCGATCTGCAGACGGCCAGCAGCTCCGTGTCGCCTTATCTCGATCCTGCAATCCCAAACAGGTGAAAGTCCGCATCGAACCGAACCCCCGGCAAGGCCGTCTACTTAACGACGAGAGAAAATTCACACGAAATGTCCTTCTCAACGAAGCCTTCCGGGTGTAAAATGAACTTTTAAGCTTTTAATAAAGAAATAACAATCATCTAATTCAAAACACAACACGATTCAAAGATGTTTCATTTTAAAACTTCAAAACGGAGCACCGGGTGCTTGCGTGAATGCGTCCTTCGTGTGCAAATGTTGTGACTTTCCTGGCCTGAAGGCCGTCAATGTGTTGGACCATTATTGGTGCACAGCGTCTCAACAACAGCAGTGGGGTTTGCTTCAACCGATAGGTACGAACATCCAGACGTGAATCAGCAAGGAGCATTTCTAGTCCCAGTTAGACAAAATCTACATCAACACGTGAGACAAAACTATAATTCGTGTTGTAGAGAATGTACCTCCTCCTATACGTGTAACTTTCAAGTGGTATGCCTTGTAACTGATGAATGATCCGAGCGTGCTCCCTATTTCAAAGAAAATGAGTTGCTCCAGAGGAAGACGCTTCGTGGAACACAAAAACACTGTTTGACCTGTATCACAAGAACAACGGGTATCACCTGAGTTCTCTGTACAGGTTAGTTCCAAACACACACACACACACACTTTGTCCTAACATCACTTATTCAATGTTTGACCCTTATAGATCAAATGTTACAAGAATGCACAAAACCAGACAAGTATACATTCTAAATTATTGACAGGCATATTAACAAAATTGGATTACTGCAGTGAAATATACTGCATCACGTTACATCGTATTAACAAGCTTTAAAAAAAAGCTGCAGTCTGCTTCACAGTGTATGTAAAACATAATGTTGTGTCATTCAAAACGAGTAGGCCATTGCATGCTGGCATCTGAGTGAAAATTTAGCAAATTCTAAACATTACCTACAAACTAAAGAACTGAGATGACACATAAATCATCGCCCCCTACTGACAGGCTCTTGTCCACATGCAGGCCGGTGCAGGGCCACAACCTTGTGCCACACAGGGGCAGCTGCTACTTGGGGATGCTCTTCGAGCGTTTGAGATACAAAACTCCGAGTTGCTGAGGCAATTAAGCAAGCACCATGTAAAAGCAATTATTATGATAACATAGTGAATGCTTGGGGGCTTATTGTCTCTCGCTCCTGGTTAAAGATCTACCCAACCCACGGGCCCACAAAGTGTTCAACTTTGCATTCTTGTGATTAAAGGCCTGTCACAAAGGTGCATCTATTGGGGCAACATCGTCTCTGGCTTACACATCTACCGGGTCTCCACTTGACTTTGTATTGTCTAGGAGCAAGTCCACCCACACCTCCACTTCCACAAACTGCTGGGAGTTGCCTCACTCTGACTCACAGTCAGAATTCACCTCCTGCTTCACGATGTGAAGGTCCCATTTTGGAGTTGAATCTTCATCTTCACATTTCACCTTCACTTCTTCGCTCATCACTTCTTCACATTTCACCATCACCTCTTCATATTTCACCTTGATACCTTTAAAAGTGTCCAAGCTGGGATTTTCGTCCGGTTCTTTTTTCATGAGGGATGGGCTTATTGCGGAACTTTGACTTTCACAAGCTGATTACAGACTCCGACTCCGCTCCTTGTAATGCTTTTGTGTTCTCTGGTGTCTTCGAAGATTTGATGAATCTGCAAACGGCTTCCCGCACAGAGTACACTTGTAGGGTTTCTCTCCCGTGTGTGTTCTATGGTGTTTTACAAGAGCATATGACTGTGCAAACGCCTGCATGCACACACTGCACTTGAAGGGTTTCTCTCCCGTGTGCGTTCTTTCGTGTACTTTAAGATTTGGTGAAACTGTAAACGCCTTCCCGCACAGAGTGCACCTGAAAGGTTTCTCTCCCGTGTGTGTTCTCTGGTGTTTTACAAGATCAGATGAATGTGCAAATGCCTTCACGCACACACTGCACTTGAAGGGTTTCTCTCCCATGTGTGTTCTCTGGTGTGTTACAAGATAACATGAATCTGAAAAGGCCTTGCCGCACAGAGTACATTTGAAGGGTTTCTCTCCTGTGTGAGTTCTCTGGTGCCGTGTCAAATTTCCAGTCCGGTCCGTGCTGTATGCACACTGGTCGCATTGTTGACTTGTCGTACCGAGCTGTGCTGACTGCCTTTGCTCCATCAGATCAATTCTGCAGAGGAAGCGTCAGCTGCAGACAGAAAAAAAATAATATCCACACCATCTACACGTCAGGTACAGAGGAATGCACACGTGACTTACACGTCTATACTTATTAATATATTCATGATGTAGTGAAAAAGTTTCCCAAATTCATCAGATTTGATGAATCTGCAATCACCTTCCCGCACAGAATGCACCTGAAGGGTTTCTCTCCACGAGCTGTTAGGGCACACAATGAGAGGGCAAATGTCATTAATATGCCTGGAAGCCTTCATATCATCAAGATGAATGTTAACTCAAAACTCTAAGCACACAATTTCGGCTGTCTGACTAGAAAAGGAAAATTTATGAAAGCTAAATTCAGCTGACATAGCAAAGGGTGTTGAAAACAATACTATTTGTGTTATGCAGAAATTAATGTTCAATTGCAACTTAGAGGTGTGAATCCATGCTCAGATGTCCTTGAATGCTGGGATGAACAGTTCCGACTTCAGCTGAATGTGTGTGCTGTGTTCACCTCCTGTTTCCATTCTTATAAAGAGTTCCAGAGGAAAACAAAAATAAACTATTGTTTTGATATAACCTCCGTGTGCAGTAGAGTTAATAGACTTTACTGCAAACACAAACTTGACACTGTCACACACTGCCATGAGTAAACAGGTGGTGGTGTGACCAGAACCATGCCTGGCCACCTTCATCTGCTCAGCATTAATTCTTCCTCACTCCACCAAGTAATGAATCGAGGATCAATCAACATAGCCGAGGCTATCCGTGTCTCTGTGTCTCTCTCCCCATGGTGAAGGTGTTCCCCTCCACTTATTCAGAGCCAACAGCGGCACGCGCTTAGTGACTTTGACCGATAGATACATTGACGCACGTATTGTTGGTTTTTTTAGTAAAGTCACGTAGATAGAAAATAAAAATAACAGATTAAATTCAATAAGATAAAGACCACTTGTGTTGCGATCAAAACGTCGTGGGTTTTTTGCTTCATGTAATTTTTTTTCATTTAATTTAGCATCCGTTATTTTTATTTAATTTTCTATCTACGTGACTTTACCGAAAGAACCAAGAATATTAATTCCTGCAGTCACCAAAGTTTTAAGTCAAAACATTCACACACGTTGCCAAAGCCTCACCTTGTGTTGTTGTGGGCAGGTCGCTTCTGATAACAAGAGCGGTATAGCAACTCAAGCGGACTTGGCCTGGTGAAAAAAATGAAAATAAAAACTGCGTGAATATTTCCAATAAAACAAAGTTACAAAGTGGCGAGCCGGGTGAAGACAAATTAAACTTAAGCGAGATAATTAAAGTGAATGCAAATCAGGCGAGGGCAGGAGGCAAGGCCCCGGGTGGCTAGGCCCCGCGTTGTAAAGTTCCAACCTGGACATCGATTCCCATGCTCGCTGCTACTCAACTGACATCCCTGAGAGAGAGAGGCTCTACCTTGGTAAACAACAACAACAACCACCACCACCACAACGATGAGAATTTCTCACCTCGGATTTCAGTGCAAGCGCGCACACGGCAGCTTCCTGTTACCTCGCGACAGCAGGAAGTAGTATGACGTCACTTCCCTCCCACCAACGGCTCTCCAACTGAATAAATTATGTTAATGACACCGGCCCATATGTCGAGGGATGGGGGCGTGGGCGCTGAACCCGTCGAAATAAACTCGCGACGGCTTTAACGGACACATTATGTTAATGAGCCACCATTCACTGGGCGTAGCTTTGCCCAAATAAGGATTGCCACTGGACCGATATCGGCAGACCCAAGCGGAGGTGACGTCACGCTCAAGAGCGCGGGGGACGGGGGAGGGGTGAATACCTTGGTGACATGACGTCACTAGCGAGGTACACCTCCCCCTGGCGTTTCACGCCGATGAGGTAATGCAGTGGTGACGTCACAGAGTTGGAGTTTAAGTTGATTTAGATTCATTTTCCATTGCTCCTTCCCTTGGGTGTGTGAGCTCAGCTACAACAACGTGGACATTATTGAGTATACACTGTGTGTGTGTACACTGTGTGTATGTACACTATGTCACTGTGTGTCGCTGTGTGTCACTGTGTGTGTCACTGTGTGTGTGTACACTGTGTATATATACACTGTATTCCCTGTGTGTGTACACTGTGTGTATACTGTATGTATAGTGTGTGTGTACAATGTGTACATTGTGTGTGTACACTGTATGTACACTGTGTGTACAGTGTGTATACACTGTGTGTGTACAGTGTGTGTACACTGTGTGTGTACACTGTGTGTGCACACTGCGTGTGTACACTGTATGTACACACAAACAGTGTACACTGTGTGTGTGTACAGTTTGTGTCCGCATTGAACCGAACCCCCGGCAAGGCCATCTACTTAATGACGAGAGAAAATTCACGCGAAATGTCCTTTTCAATGAAGTCTTCCAGATGAAAATTGATACAAGCTTTTAATGAAGAAATAAAATCATCTAATTCAAAACACAACACAATTCAAAGATGTTTCATTTTAAAACTTCAAAACGGAGCAAGGGGTGCTTGTGTGAATTCGTCCTTCGTGTGCAAATGTTGTGACTTTCCTGGCATGAAGGCCGTCAATGTGTTGGACCCTTATTGGTGCACAGCGTCTCAACAACAGCAGTGGGTTTGCTTCAACCGATAGGTAACGAACATCCAGACGTCAATCAGCAGGGTGCATTTATAGTCCCAGTTAGACAAAATCTACATCAACACGTAAGACAAAACTACAATTCGTGTTGTAGAGAATGTACCTCCTCCTATACGTGTAACTTTCAAGTGGTATGCCTTGTAACTGATGAATGATCCGAGCGTGCTACCTATTTCAAAGACAATGAGTTGCTCCAGATGCTTCGTGGAACACAAAAACACCGTTTGACCTGTATCACAAGAACAACGGGTCCCACCTGAGTTCTCTGTACAGGTTACTTTCAAACACACACACACTTTGTCCTAACATCACTTATTCAATGTTTGACCCTTACAGATCAAATGTTACAAGTATGCACAAAACCAGACAAGTATACATTCTAAATTATTGACAGGCATATTAACAAAATTGGATTACTGCAGTGAAATATACTGCATCACGTTACATCGTATTAACAAACTTTTTAAAAAATGCACAGTCTGCTTCACAGTGTATGTAAAACATACTATTGTGTCATTCAAAACGAGTAGGCCATTGCATGCTGGCGTCTGAGTGAAAATGTAGCAAATTCTAAACATTACCTACAAACTACACAACTGAGATGACACATCAATCATCGCCCCCTACTGACAGGCTCTTGTCCACATGCAGGCCGGTGCAGGGCCACCACCTTGTGCCACACAGGGGCAGCTGCTACTTGGGGATGCTCTTCGAGTGTTTCAGACGAGGTACGACACAAAACTCCGAGTTGCTGAGGTGGTTAAGCAAGCACCATGAATGCTTGGGAGCTTATTGGCTCTTGCTCCTGGTTAGAGATCTACCCAACCCACGGGCCCACAAAGACTGGCCGCCCTTACTCTGCAGGATGAACCTAAGAAATGAGTGTTCAACTTCACGTTCTAATCATTAAAGGCCTGTGACAAAGGTGCATCTATTGTAGCGACATCGTCTCTGGCTTACACATCTACCGGGTCTCCGCTTGACTTTGTATTGTCTAGGAGCAAGTCCACCCACACCTCCACTTCCACAAACTGCTGGGAGTTGCCTCGCTCTGCCTCAGTCAGAATTCTCCTCCTGCTTCACGATGTGAAGGTCCCATTTTAGAGTTGAATCTTCATCTTCACATTTTACCTTCACTTCTTCGCTCATCACTTCTTCACATTTCACCATCACCTCTTCATATTTCACCTTCACCTCTTCATATTTCACCTTTATACCTTAAAAGTGTCTAAGCTGGGATTTTCGTCCGGTTCTTGTTTCATGAGGGATGGGCTCATTGCGGTACTTTGACTTTCACAAGCTGATTTCAGACTCAACTCCTTGTGGATCTTCTGATGCTTCTGTGTTCTCTGGTGTACTTGAAGATTTGATGAATGTGCAAATGCCTTCCCGCACACACTGCACTTGAAGGGTTTCTCTCCCGTGTGTGTTCTCTGGTGAACTTTAAGATGTGGTGACTGTGCAAACGCTTTCCCGCACAGAGTGCACTTGAAGGGTTTCTCTCCCGTGTGTGTTCTCTGGTGTATTACAAGATTACATGAATCTGAAAATGTCTTCCCACACACACTGCACTTGAAGGGTTTCTCTCCCGTGTGTGTTCTCTGGTGTTTTTTAAGAGATGACCGTGAAAATGCCTTCCCACACACACTGCACTGGAAGGGTTTCTCTCCCGTGTGCGTTCTCTGGTGTAATACGAGATTATATGACTGTGTAAACGCCATCCCACACACACTGCACCTGAAGGGTTTCTCTCCCGTGTGTGTTCTCTGGTGTGTTTTAAGAGCAGATGAATCTGAAAATGTCTTCCCACACACACTGCACTTGAAGGGTTTCTCTCCCGTGTGTGTTCTCTGGTGTACTTTAAGATGTGGTGACTGTGCAAACGCCTTCCCGCACAGAGTGCACCGGAAGGGTTTCTCTCCCGTGTGTGTTCTCTGGTGGGTCTGAAGAACTGATGGCCATGCAAATGCCTTGTTACACACAGTACATTTGAAGGGTTTCTCTCCTGTGCGAGTTCTCTGGTGCCGTATCAAATTTCCAGTCCGGTCCGTGCTGTATGCACGCTGGTCGCATTGCTGACTTGTCGTACCGAGCTGCGCTGACTGACTTTGCTCCATCAGAACAATTCTGCAGAGGAAGCGTCAGCTGCAGACAGAAAAAAAGAATATCCACACCATCTACACGTCAGGCACAGAGGAATGCACACGTGACTTACACGTCTATACTTATTAATATATTCATGATGTAGTGAAAAAGTTTCCCAAATTAATCAGATTTGATGAATCTGCAAACGCCTTCCCGCACAGAGTGCACCTGAAGGGTTTCTCTCCACGGGCTGCTATGGCACACAATGATAGGGCAAATGTCATTAATATGCCTGGAAGCCCTAGTATCTTCAAAATGAATATTAACCCAAAACTCTAAGCACACAATTTCGGCTGACTATAAAAGGAATATTTACGAAAGCTAAATTCAGCTGACATAGCAAAGGGTGTTTGAGTTATGGTCGAAACGTCGTGAGAATTTTTTGTTTTATATATATTTTATTATTTTGTTGTTTCCCTTCAACGTGACTTTACCGAAAAAACTAAGAATATGAATTACTGCAGTCACGAAAGCTTTAAATCAAAATTTAATACTATTTCTGTTATGCAGAAATGCATTAATTAATGTTCAATCGCAACTTAGAGGTGTGAATCCAGGCTCAGATGTCCTTGAATGCTGGGTTGAACAGTTCTGACTTCAGCTGAATGTGTGTGCTGTGTTCACCTCCTGTTTCCATTCTTATAAAGAGTTCCAGAGGAAAACAAAATAAACTATTGCTTTGATACAACCTCCATGTGCAATAGTTAATAGACTTTACTGCAAACACAAACTGTACACTGTCACACACTGCCATGAGTAAAAATGTTGCGGTGTGACCAGAACCATGCCTGGCCACCTTCATCTGCTCAGCATTAATTCTTCCTCACTCCACCAAGTAATGAATCGAGGATCAATCAACACAGCCGAGGCTATCCGTGTCTCTGTCTCTCTCTCCCCGTGGTGAAGGTGTTCCCCTCCACACATTCAGAGTCAACAGCGGCACGCGCTTAGCGTCTTTGACCGATAGATACATTGACACACGTATTGTTGGTTCTTTCAGTAAAGTCACGTAGATAGAAAATAAAAATAACAGATTAAATTTAATAAGATAAAGACCACTTGTGTTGCGATCGAAACCTCGTGGGTTTTATGCTTTATTTTCAATTTTTTATTTTTCATCTAATTTATTACCTGTTATTTTATTTTCTATCCTCGTGACTTTACCGAAAGAACCTAGAATATTAATTCCTGCAGTCACCAAAGTTTTAAGTCAAAACATTCACACACATTGACAAAGCCTCACCTTGTGTTGTTGTGGGCAGGTCGCTTTTGATAACAAGAGCGGTATAGCAGCTCAAGCGGGCTTGGCCTGCTAACAAAAGAAAATAAAAACTGCGTGAATATTTACAATAAAACAAAGTTACAAAGTGGCGAGCCGGGTGAGGACAAATTAAACTTAAGCGAGATAATTAAAGTGAACGCAATCAGGCGAGGGCAGGAGGCAAGGCCCCGCGTGGCTAGGCCCCGCGTTGTAAAGTTCCAACCTGGACATCGATTCCCATGCTCGCTGCTACTTAACTGACATCCCTACGAGAGAGAGCGAGGCTCTACCTTGGTAAACAACAACAACAACCACCACCACCACAACCACCACCACCACAACGATGAGAATTTCTCACCTCGGATTTCAGTGCAAGCGCGCACACGGCAGCTTCCTGTCACCTCGCGACAGCAGGAAGTAGCATGACGTCACTTCCCTCCGACGAGCGGCTCTCTAACTGAATAAATTATGTTAATGAGGCCGGCCCATTCGTGGAGGGATGGGAGCGTGGGCGCTGAACCAGTCGCAAAAAACTCGCGACGACTTTAACGGACACATTATGTTAATGAGCCACCAGTCACTGGGCGTAGCTTTGCCCAAATAAGGATTGCCACTGGACCGATATCGGCAGTGACCCATGCGGAGGTGACGTCACGCTCAAGGGCGCGGTGGACGGGGGTGGGGTGAATACCTTGGTGACATGACGTCACTAGCGAGGCTCACATGACATTGACTTTTCCAAACAGAGGTTCTTTGTAAGCCATCTGGCTACCATGAGAGATTCGTTCATGAGGCTATCCACATATACAAACACAGAGACAATTTAAACCGAGAAGATGGATTCTGGCATTGGAAAGATTTGATTAACCATTTCAGGTCTTAATTGATTGTTCACACTTACAGTGGCATTCAGACAGCATACATTACATTTTTCGTCTCCTCCCTCCTCTTTTCAGAACATAGATGGACTAGTCCTTCTAAATAAACTGCCAAATCGCTGCGCGTGGTGCTAACGTTTATAAATAAATAAATACACCGTTTAAAAATAAATAAATTTATGCAAACCGACACACCTGATGACGACCGTTTGTGTTATGGTCAAAACGTCGTGAGAATTTTTATTGTTTCATATATATTTTATTATTTTATTGTTTCCCTTCAACGTGACTTTACCGAAAGAGCTAAGAATACGGAATATCATTTGGGTCATTTTTTTGTTACTCAAGATGAGATTTCTGATATTACTGCGTTTTTTAAATATTTACATAACCAATAAAAAAAATTTTTTTTTTCAGACCGCGCCAATGCCAACGCGAGTGTTTATTGTTGATGGTGAGTTTTGTAAATCCGTCGTACGGTTAAAAAGAATAAAGTTTTCCCGTAAAAAAAATAAAAATCTCTCCGCCTTGGAGCCAATCAGGTTTCAGTTTCTCCCCTCCCACGTGACGCGGAGTTTTCTGGCTCCTCCCCCTCCTCGCTCGCCGCCATTTTGAGAGTCGTGAGGGAGGTGAAGCCTGCGGCCTTGACAACGACGAAGATTCACCAGGGTCAGAGACAACCTCACACTCACACTGTGACAACCTCACACTCACACACACACTGTGACAACCTCACACTTATATACACACTGACAACCTCACACTCATACACACTGTGACAACCTCACACACACACACTGTGACAACCTCACACACACACACTGACAACCTCACACTCACACACACACACTGACAACCTCACACTCACACACACTGACAACATCACACACACTGACAACCTCACACACACACACACTGACAACCTCACACTCACACACTGACAACCTCACACTCACACACACACACTGTGACAACCTCACACACACACACTGACAACCTCACACTCACACACACTGACAACCTCACACACACACTGACAACCTCACACTCACACACACACACTGACAACCTCACACTCACACACACTGACAACCTCACACTCACACACACTGACAATCTCACACACACACACAGTGACAACCTCACACACACACACACACTGACAACCTCACACACACACTAACAACCTCACACTCACACACACACTGACAACCTCACACACACAGACTGACAATCTCACACACACACACTGACAACCTCACACTCACACACACTGACAATCTCACACACACACAGGCAGACAATCTCACACACACACACACTGACAATCTCACACACACAGAGACTGACAATCTCACACACACACACTGACAATCTCACACACACACACAGGCTGACAATCTCACACACACTGACAATCTCACACACACTGACAATCTCTCACACACACATAGGCAGACAACCTCACACACACAGGCTGACAATCTCACACACACTGACAATCTCACACACACTGACAATCTCTCACACACACATAGGCAGACAACCTCACACACACAGGCAGACAATCTCACACACACACTGACAACCTCACACACACACAGGCAGACAATCTCACACAAACACACAGACTGACAATCTCACACACACACAGGCAGACAATCTCACCCACACACACAGGCAGACAATCTCACACACACAGGCAGACAATCTCACACACACACAGGCAGACAATCTCACACACACACAGACTGATAATCTCACACACACAGACTGACAATCTCACACACACAGGCAGACAATCTCACACACACACACCACGTCTGAGGGTTACCCTCAGACGTGGTGTCTCACTAAACACAAACAATAAAAAAAGCGCGGGAAACCCTCAAAAAGTTGTGAGGCGATGGATTTAATTCATTTATTTTATTTTTTATTTGGTATCGCCCTGTGAGCCACGACCCAGCGTCGCTTTCGTGAGGGCGAAACTTTTATCAGCCTCATGGGGTCCACAACATTTTACTTTGCTTGGAAATACGACGTTTTACACCCCCCCCTCCCATCCCCAGCGATTCGATTGCTGTGCAGTGTTTGGAATGTGCTAGGAGATGTTAACTACCTCGCCTGTTATCATCACGGTGACTAGGAGATGTTAACTACCTCTCCTGTTATCATCACGGTGACTAGGAGATGTTAACTACCTCGCCTGTCATCATCACGGTGACTAGGAGATGTTAACTACCTCACCTGTCATAATCACAGTGACTAGGAGATGTTAACTACCTCGCCTGTTGTCATCACGGTGACTAGTAGATGTTAACTACCTCGCCTGTCATCATCACGGTGACTAGGAGATGTTAACTACCTCGCCTGTTGTCATCACGGTGACTAGGAGATGTTAACTACCTCGCCTGTCATAATCACGGTGACTAAGAGATGTTAACTACCTCGCCTGTTATCATCACGGTGACTAGGAGATGTTAACTACCTCGCCTGTCATCATCACGGTGACTAGGAGATGTTAACTACCTCACCTGTCATAATCACGGTGACTAGGAGATGTTAACTACCTCGCCTGTTATCATCACGGTAACTAGGAGATGTTAACTACCTCACCTGTTGTCATCAAGGTGACTAGGAGATGTTAACTACCTCGCCTGTCATCACGGTGACTAGGAGATGTTAACTACCTCGCCTGTTATTATCACGGTGACTAGGAGATGTTAACTACCTCGCCTGTTGTCATCACGGTGACTAGGAGATGTTAACTACCTCGCCTGTCATAATCACGGTGACTAGGTGATGTTAACTACCTTGCCTGTCGTCATCACGGTGACTAGGAGATGTTAACTACCTCGCCTGTTATCATCACGGTGACTAGGAGATGTTAACTACCTCGCCTGTCATCATCACCGTGACTAGGAGATGTTAACTACCTCACCTGTTGTCATCAAGGTGACTAGGTGATGTTAACTACCTTGCCTGTCGTCATCACGGTGACTAGGAGATGTTAACTACCTTGCCTGTCGTCATCACGGTGACTAGGAGATGTTAACTACCTCGCCTGTCATCATCACCGTGACTAGGAGATGTTAACTACCTCACCTGTTGTCATCAAGGTGACTAGGAGATGTTAACTACCTCGCCTGTCAATCACGGTGACTAAGAGATGTTAACTACCTCGCCTGTTATCATCACGGTGACTAGGAGATGTTAACTACCTCGCCTGTTATCGTCACGGTGACTAGGAGATGTTAACTACCTTCCCTGTCATCATCACGGTGACTAGGAGATGTTAACTACTTCGCCTGTCATCATCACGGTGACTAGGAGATGGTAACTGCCTCGCCTGTTGTCATCACGGTGACTAGGATATGTTAACTACCTCGCCTGTTATGATGGTGACTAGAAGATGTTAACTACCTCACCTGTTGTCATCACGGTGACTAGGAGATGTTTACTACCTCGCCTGTTATCATCACGGTGACTAGGAGATGTTAGCTACCTCGCCTGTTATCATCACGGTGACTAGGAGATGTTAACTACCTCGCCTGTCATAATCACGGTGACTAGGAGATGTTAACTACCTCGCCTGTTATCATCACGGTGACTAGGAGATGTTAACTACCTCGCCTGTCATCACGGTGACTAGAAGATGTTAACTACCTCGCCTGTTGTCATCAAGGTGACTAGGAGATGTTAACTACCTCGCCTGTTGTCATCAAGGTGACTAGGAGATGTTAACTACCATGCCTGTTATCATCACGGTGACTAGGAGATGTTAACTACCTTGCCTGTCATAATCACGGTGACTAAGAGATGTTAACTACCTTCCCTGTCATCATCACGGTGACTAGGAGATGTTAACTGCCTCGCCTGTTATCATCACAGTGACTAGGAGATGTTAACTACCTCGCCTGTTATCATCACGGTGACTAGGAGATGTTAACTACCTTGCCTGTCGTCATCACGGTGACTAGGAGATGTTAACTACCTCGCCTGTTATCATCACGGTGACTAGGAGATGTTAACTACCTCGCCTGTTATCATCACGGTGACTAGGAGATGTTAACTACCTCGCCTGTCATCATCACCGTGACTAGGAGATGTTAACTACCTCGCCTGTTGTCATCAAGGTGACTAGGAGATGTTAACTACCTCGCCTGTCAATCACGGTGACTAAGAGATGTTAACTACCTCGCCTGTTATCATCACGGTGACTAGGAGATGTTAACTACCTCGCCTGTTATCATCACGGTGACTAGGAGATGTTAACTACCTTCCCTGTCATCATCACGGTGACTAGGAGATGTTAACTACCTCGCCTGTCATCATCACGGTGACTAGGAGATGTTAACTGCCTCGCCTGTTGTCATCACGGTGACTAGGATATGTTAACTACCTCGCCTGTTATGATGGTGACTAGAAGATGTTAACTACCTCACCTGTTGTCATCACGGTGACTAGGAGATGTTTACTACCTCGCCTGTTATCATCACGGTGACTAGGAGATGTTAGCTACCTCGCCTGTTATCATCACGGTGACTAGGAGATGTTAACTACCTCGCCTGTCATAATCACGGTGACTAGGAGATGTTAACTACCTCGCCTGTTATCATCACGGTGACTAGGAGATGTTAACTACCTCGCCTGTCATCACGGTGACTAGAAGATGTTAACTACCTCGCCTGTTATCATCATGGTGACTAGGAGATGTTAACTACCTCGCCTGTCATCATCACGGTGACTAGGAGATGTTAACTACCTCGCCTGTTGTCATCAAGGTGATTAGGAGATGTTAACTACCTCGCCTGTTGTCATCAAGGTGACTAGGAGATGTTAACTACCATGCCTGTTATCATCACGGTGACTAGGAGATGTTAACTACCTTGCCTGTCATAATCACGGTGACTAAGAGATGTTAACTACCTTCCCTGTCATCATCACGGTGACTAGGAGATGTTAACTACCTCGCCTGTTATCATCACGGTAACTAGGAGATGTTAACTACCTCACCTGTTGTCATCAAGGTGACTAGGAGATGTTAACTACCTCGCCTGTCATCACGGTGACTAGGAGATGTTAACTACCTCGCCTGTTATCATCACGGTGACTAGGAGATGTTAGCTACCTCGCCTGTTGTCATCATGGTGACTAGGAGATGTTAACTACCTCGCCTGTCATCATCACGGTGACTAGGAGATGTTAACTACCTCGCCTGTTATCATCACGGTGACTAGGAGATGTTAACTACCTCGCCTGTTATCATCACGGTTACTAGGAGATGTTAACTACCTCGCCTGTCATCATCACGGTGACTAGGAGATGTTAACTGCCTCGCCTGTTATCATCACAGTGACTAGGAGATGTTAACTACCTCGCCTGTTATCATCATGGTGACTAGGAGATGTTAACTACCTTGCCTGTCGTCATCACGGTGACTAGGAGATGTTAACTACCTCGCCTGTTATCATCACGGTGACTAGGAGATGTTAACTACCTCGCCTGTTATCATCACGGTGACTAGGAGATGTTAACTACCTCGCCTGTCATCATCACCGTGACTAGGAGATGTTAGCTACCTCGCCTGTTATCATCACGGTGACTAGGAGATGTTAACTACCTCGCCTGTCATAATCACGGTGACTAGGAGATGTTAACTACCTCGCCTGTTATCATCACGGTGACTAGGAGATGTTAACTACCTCGCCTGTCATCACGGTGACTAGAAGATGTTAACTACCGCGCCTGTTATCATCATGGTGACTAGGAGATGTTATCTACCTCGCCTGTCATCATCACGGTGACTAGGAGATGTTAACTACCTCGCCTGTTGTCATCAACGTGACTAGGAGATGTTAACTACCTCGCCTGTTGTCATCAAGGTGACTAGGAGATGTTAACTACCTCGCCTGTTGTCATCAAGGTGACTAGGAGATGTTAACTACCTTGCCTGTCATAATCACGGTGACTAAGAGATGTTAACTACCTTCCCTGTCATCATCATGGTGACTAGGAGATGTTAACTACCTCGCCTGTTATCATCACGGTAACTAGGAGATGTTAACTACCTCACCTGTTGTCATCAAGGTGACTAGGAGATGTTAACTACCTCGCCTGTCATCACGGTGACTAGGAGATGTTAACTACCTCGCCTGTTATCATCACGGTGACTAGGAGATGTTAGCTACCTTGCCTGTTATCATCACGGTGACTAGGAGATGTTAACTACCTCGCCTGTCATAATCACGGTGACTAGGAGATGTTAACTACCTTGCCTGTCATAATCACGGTGACTAAGAGATGTTAACTACCTTCCCTGTCATCATCACGGTGACTAGGAGATGTTAACTACCTCGCCTGTTATCATCACGGTAACTAGGAGATGTTAACTACCTCACCTGTTGTCATCAAGGTGACTAGGAGATGTTAACTACCTCGCCTGTCATCACGGTGACTAGGAGATGTTAACTACCTCGCCTGTTATCATCACGGTGACTAGGAGATGTTAGCTACCTCGCCTGTTGTCATCATGGTGACTAGGAGATGTTAACTACCTCGCCTGTCATCATCACGGTGACTAGGAGATGTTAACTACCTCGCCTGTTATGATCACGGTGACTAGGAGATGTTAACTACCTCGCCTGTCATCATCACCGTGACTAGGAGATGTTAACTACCTCGCCTGTTGTCATCAAGGTGACTAGGAGATGTTAACTACCTCGCCTGTCAATCACGGTGACTAAGAGATGTTAACTACCTCGCCTGTTATCATCACGGTGACTAGGAGATGTTAACTACCTCGCCTGTTATCATCACGGTGACTAGGAGATGTTAACTACCTTCCCTGTCATCATCACGGTGACTAGGAGATGTTAACTACCTCGCCTGTCATCATCACGGTGACTAGGATGTTAACTGCCTCGCCTGTTGTCATCACGGTGACTAGGATATGTTAACTACCTCGCCTGTTATGATGGTGACTAGAAGATGTTAACTACCTCACCTGTTGTCATCACGGTGATTAGGAGATGTTTACTACCTCGCCTGTTATCATCACGGTGACTAGGAGATGTTAGCTACCTCGCCTGTTATCATCACGGTGACTAGGAGATGTTAACTACCTCGCCTGTCATAATCACGGTGACTAGGAGATGTTAACTACCTCGCCTGTTATCATCACGGTGACTAGGAGATGTTAACTACCTCGCCTGTCATCACGGTGACTAGAAGATGTTAACTACCTCGCCTGTTATCATCATGGTGACTAGGAGATGTTAACTACCTCGCCTGTCATCATCACGGTGACTAGGAGATGTTAACTACCTCGCCTGTTGTCATCAAGGTGACTAGGAGATGTTAACTACCTCGCCTGTTGTCATCAAGGTGACTAGGAGATGTTAACTACCATGCCTGTTATCATCACGGTGACTAGGAGATGTTAACTACCTTGCCTGTCATAATCACGGTGACTAAGAGATGTTAACTACCTTCCCTGTCATCATCACGGTGACTAGGAGATGTTAACTACCTCGCCTGTTATCATCACGGTAACTAGGAGATGTTAACTACCTCACCTGTTGACATCAAGGTGACTGGGAGATGTTAACTACCTCGCCTGTCATCACGGTGACTAGGAGATGTTAACTACCTCGCCTGTTATCATCACGGTGACTAGGAGATGTTAGCTACCTCGCCTGTTGTCATCATGGTGACTAGGAGATGTTAACTACCTCGCCTGTCATCATCACGGTGACTAGGAGATGTTAACTACCTCGCCTGTTATCATCACGGTGACTAGGAGATGTTAACTACCTCGCCTGTTATCATCACGGTGACTAGGAGATGTTAACTACCTCGCCTGTCATCATCACGGTGACTAGGAGATGTTAACTGCCTCGCCTGTTATCATCACAGTGACTAGGAGATGTTAACTACCTCGCCTGTTATCATCATGGTGACTAGGAGATGTTAACTACCTTGCCTGTCGTCATCACGGTGACTAGGAGATGTTAACTACCTCGCCTGTTATCATCACGGTGACTAGGAGATGTTAACTACCTCGCCTGTTATCATCACGGTGACTAGGAGATGTTAACTACCTCGCCTGTCATCATCACCGTGACTAGGAGATGTTAACTACCTCGCCTGTTGTCATCAAGGTGACTAGGAGATGTTAACTACCTCGCCTGTCAATCACGGTGACTAAGAGATGTTAACTACCTCGCCTGTTATCATCACGGTGACTAGGAGATGTTAACTACCTCGCCTGTTATCATCACGGTGACTAGGAGATGTTAACTACCTTCCCTGTCATCATCACGGTGACTAGGAGATGTTAACTACCTCGCCTGTCATCATCACGGTGACTAGGAGATGTTAACTGCCTCGCCTGTTGTCATCACGGTGACTAGGATATGTTAACTACCTCGCCTGTTATGATGGTGACTAGAAGATGTTAACTACCTCACCTGTTGTCATCACGGTGACTAGGAGATGTTTACTACCTCGCCTGTTATCATCACGGTGACTAGGAGATGTTAGCTACCTCGCCTGTTATCATCACGGTGACTAGGAGATGTTAACTACCTCGCCTGTCATAATCACGGTGACTAGGAGATGTTAACTACCTCGCCTGTTATCATCACGGTGACTAGGAGATGTTAACTACCTCGCCTGTCATCACGGTGACTAGAAGATGTTAACTACCTCGCCTGTTATCATCATGGTGACTAGGAGATGTTATCTACCTCGCCTGTCATCATCACGGTGACTAGGAGATGTTAACTACCTCGCCTGTTGTCATCAAGGTGACTAGGAGATGTTAACTACCTCGCCTGTTGTCATCAAGGTGACTAGGAGATGTTAACTACCTCGCCTGTTGTCATCAAGGTGACTAGGAGATGTTAACTACCTTGCCTGTCATAATCACGGTGACTAAGAGATGTTAACTATCTTCCCTGTCATCATCACGGTGACTAGGAGATGTTAACTACCTCGCCTGTTATCATCACGGTAACTAGGAGATGTTAACTACCTCACCTGTTGTCATCAAGGTGACTAGGAGATGTTAACTACCTCGCCTGTCATCACGGTGACTAGGAGATGTTAACTACCTCGCCTGTTATCATCACGGTGACTAGGAGATGTTAGCTACCTCGCCTGTTATCATCACGGTGACTAGGAGATGTTAACTACCTCGCCTGTCATAATCACGGTGACTAGGAGATGTTAACTACCTTGCCTGTCATAATCATGGTGACTAAGAGATGTTAACTACCTTCCCTGTCATCATCACGGTGACTAGGAGATGTTAACTACCTCGCCTGTTATCATCACGGTAACTAGGAGATGTTAACTACCTCACCTGTTGTCATCAAGGTGACTAGGAGATGTTTACTACCTCGCCTGTCATCACGGTGACTAGGAGATGTTAACTACCTCGCCTGTTATCATCACGGTGACTAGGAGATGTTAGCTACCTCGCCTGTTGTCATCATGGTGACTAGGAGATGTTAACTACCTCGCCTGTCATCATCACGGTGACTAGGAGATGTTAACTACCTCGCCTGTTATCATCACGGTGACTAGGAGATGTTAACTACCTCGCCTGTTATCATCACGGTGACTAGGAGATGTTAACTACCTCGCCTGTCATCATCACGGTGACTAGTAGATGTTAACTGCCTCGCCTGTTATCATCACAGTGACTAGGAGATGTTAACTACCTCGCCTGTTATCATCATGGTGACTAGGAGATGTTAACTACCTTGCCTGTCGTCATCACGGTGACTAGGAGATGTTACCTACCTCGCCTGTTATCATCACAGTGACTAGGAGATGTTAACTACCTCGCCTGTTATCATCACGGTGACTAGGAGATGTTAACTACCTCGCCTGTCATCATCACCGTGACTAGGAGATGTTAACTACCTCGCCTGTTGTCATCAAGGTGACTAGGAGATGTTAACTACCTCGCCTGTCAATCACGGTGACTAAGAGATGTTAACTACCTCGCCTGTTATCATCACGGTGACTAGGAGATGTTAACTACCTCGCCTGTTATCATCACGGTGACTAGGAGATTGTTAACTACCTCGCCTGTCATCATCACGGTGACTAGGAGATGTTAACTGCCTCGCCTGTTGTCATCACGGTGACTAGGATATGTTAACTACCTCGCCTGTTATGATGGTGACTAGAAGATGTTAACTACCTCACCTGTTGTCATCACGGTGACTAGGAGATGTTTACTACCTCGCCTGTTATCATCACGGTGACTAGGAGATGTTAGCTACCTCGCCTGTTATCATCACGGTGACTAGGAGATGTTAACTACCTCGCCTGTCATAATCACGGTGACTAGGAGATGTTAACTACCTCGCCTGTTATCATCACGGTGACTAGGAGATGTTAACTACCTCGCCTGTCATCACGGTGACTAGAAGATGTTAACTACCTCGCCTGTTATCATCATGGTGACTAGGAGATGATAACTACCTCGCCTGTCATCATCACGGTGACTAGGAGATGTTAACTACCTCGCCTGTTCTCATCAAGGTGACTAGGAGATGTTAACTACCTCGCCTGTTGTCATCAAGGTGACTAGGAGATGTTAACTACCTCGCCTGTTGTCATCATGGTGACTAGGAGATGTTAACTACCTCGCCTGTTGTTATCAAGGTGACTAGGAGATGTTAACTACCTTGCCTGTTGTCATCAAGGTGACTAGGAGATGTTAACTACCTCGCCTGTTGTCATCAAGGTGACTAGGAGATGTTAACTACCTCGCCTGTTGTCATCAAGGTGACTAGGAGATTTTAATTACCTCGCCTGGCTTACAGGAGATCGTCGGTTTGCGCCCAGGCCCTGAGCACGCTTGCTCCTGCTGCTGTATATTTGGAGTCTGCGTCTCTCTCCCCATGTTGATTGCGTGGATTTGTCTCAGGGTCCTCCGATTTTTCCCGATACGGGGCCATCCATTTAGTTCGTTGTCATGGAGGGGGTTACCCAAAATGCGTACGCTTGCGTATGGGGGGGTCTACTCACAATGTACGCATAGGAAACAGGGGGGGGGGGGGGTTGAAACCTCGATAATGCAGCCGGCGGTGGACTATCTGTTTGCTTAAACACGTTAATATTAATAATTGATCGTTTCTGCGTGGATTACATATCGGCCGTTCTACAGGATTCTAGGGGGTGGGGGGGTGATGCGTAAGGCGAACGTACGTAGGCAGGTGGGGGGGGGGGGTGTGTAAAAAGCCCGCGTGCGTACGGGGTCAGGTTTTGACGGATTTTTGCGTACGCACGAAAGGGATGGCCCCTACACATATAGATACTGTACAGCACTGTACACGGAGTGATCCCAGCTGTCCGGCAATGGTTTGTGTGATCACTCTCTGTACTACAGTGGCATGTGTGTGATCTCCATTGGTTTCCTCCGAGTTTCCCTCCCATAGCTAAACCCACAAACACAGTGGAACTGGTACTTGCCAGAACCACATCCCAAAGCTAACAGATTACCTGGAAATGGCTCAGTGGGGGGATCACAGCAACATCGCCCCCTCTTGTGCAAACTTGGCAGGACCCCTCCTGAAGAAGAGTTGAGACTCAGTGGTGCTTTCCTGAGCAACAGGCGTATTCATACATTAACAATACGGATGAATACAGACGGCACATTGAGTGTGGCATGCAGTCATTATCCTCTGCCATTGTCAATCGACTTCTGGAACGAAAGCCTCCCCAATTCGTCCCAATCTCAAGTGGTGAGGACTCAACACAGCCAGTCAGCCACTGACAAGCTCACTCACCCATTAACTCACTCACCCACCACACTGCAGGTCACAGCAGCACATTCGCGCAGCTAGTCAGCCACTGACAAGCTCCCTCACCCACTAACTCACTCATCCAACCACCCACTCATCACATTGAAGGTTACGACAGCACGCTAAGCCAGCCAGCCACTGACAGGCTCACTCACCCACTAATTCACTTGCACCCACTCACCAAACTGCAAGCACAACAAGACACTCACTGAGCCAACCAGCCACTGACTAGTTCACTCACCCACGAACGCATCCACCTACCCACTCACCACATTGCAGGTCACGACAGCACACTAAAGCCAGTCGGCCACTCACAGGCTCACTCACCCACTAACTCACCCACCCACTCACCAAACTGCAGGCACAACAAGACACTCACTGAACCAGTCAGCCACTGACAAGTTCACTCACCCAGAAACCCATCCACTCACCCCACCACCCTGCAGGTCACAACACACTCACCCTCGCAGAGGTTTTTGGGCAAGCGTTGCGCACGTTCAGATGCGCTTCTGCGTTTGTCTGGAACCATTTTCCTTCTGCTATTAGGAATCCACTGAAACTGTGCATTTTAAAATCATCTTGATTGAAAACTAATTTCTTTTGCACTGGTCTTTGTGTTTAGTTTCTTGTCCTCTACCCGTACCTCCGATTAGCACGGTTCGCTCTGTACGGTGTGAAATAAGTTCAACGTGCATACACCCAGCCCATCAGCCACTTACAATTTCGCTCACTCACCCACAAACTCATCCACCCACTCACCAAACCGCAGGTCAGAACACTCCCCCTGCTCAGCAATTTATCCTCTAAAACCGTCGCTCTCCCAACTGAATTCTGTTTGCTTCGCCATCGTACTTTACCTCACTTGCTTCCGTCATTACGCTGACCAAGATCTCTCGCCGCCCTTAACGAACGAGACCGCACCCCGGTGCTCTCTCTGGAGCTCTCAGCCGGTCAATAAACTGCAGGAGCTCGCAAAAAAAAAACGCGAACGCATTTCGCGCACTCCATGCTAAACGTGTTTCACCCGCGATTCGTTTCCCTCAACCAGAACGGCGGCGACTGGAACAGAAGAACTGGCGGCCCCCCGCGGCCAGTGGTCAGGCGGGGAGGAAATGTCGGCGCACGAAGAAATTCTGGTGTGCAACTTGAGGAAGTGCCGGCGCATTGTTGGCGACTTCGCCTGGGTCACCTCCTGCTCGCACCTCTTTTGCGACGAGGACGGCGAACGCGAGTTCAAGATGGGGGCGGTCGCCTGCCCGGCGTGCGGCGCCTTGCCGCGCGGCAGCCTGGACGTGGTGCGGGTCTGCTTGAACCCCCCCGAGGAGCACAAGTCCATGGTGCTGGCGGGCCTAGGGCCGGACGTCATCCAGGAGATATGTTCGCGGGCGCTTTCATTCTGGATCTTTCAGGTATCGGCGACGGATCGGTGACTTTTTAAAAATAAAAATTATTTTTAAAAAGTAACAAACTGAAATGTTTTATATTTTAGCGGATAAAGTCCCACTGAGCTACGTAACCTCTTTTTTTTGCAGAAGCGACCTGGCCATCACAAATGATAGCCCAACCCAAGCGGCTGTTATCATCACGTGGAAATTTACAGCAGTCAAATACTCTAAAACGCGTTAGATGTTGTTTCTAAACATTGGGAGGGAAAAACCAGAGGACCTGGAGAAAATCCACACGGCCACTGGGAGAACGTGCAAACTCCAAACATAAGTAGTGACTAACTCGGAGACAAAAAGACTTGGAGGCACTTCTTTATTTAGCGAGCACCATTGGAATGACGCAGTTAATATTTAGTCCGTCTATTATCGGTGGCACTACTTAGAACATGTACAGCGTTTAAGATGTCACTCTTGAATTAATTTGCGTGATTTATGAATATTTTTCTTCTGGGTTCTTTCAGCAAAGTCACGTAGAATGGAGATAAAATAATAAAAATAATAACAGAATTTATTCTGTTATTATTTTTATTTTTTTATTATTACAGAATAAATTATGTTATTATTTTATCTCCATTCTACGTGACCTTACCGAAAGAACCCAGAAGATGAATCCCTGCAGTCACGAAAGCTTTAAATCGAAAATTATGAATATTTGTTTTCATTCTTTCGATATTTTTTTGGAGCTTCGTCGTTCCCAGAGGCATGATTAACCGAGTTATTCTTCTACACGTAAGTCCCCTTGCGCGTACGGCTCTTTAACCGATTAAAAATACATTCCATCAAATTTTCCATCTCGCAGATGCACCAGGAGAGACTGTATCAGGAACACTTGGCCGCGAAATCAAAGAGGCTCAGGGTGCAGTCTGAGGACCGCTTCAAGCAGGAGATCCAGAACAAGGTCACGGAGGTCGCCACTCTGAAGCGGCAGTTCTCGCTTGCCAAGAGCGAGCTGGCCAAGTTCAAGAAGAGGTACAACGAGGCTGCCGAGAAACTGCTGGAGAGGGACCGGGAGCAGAAGAAACTGCAGGTCTCGTACGATCGCCTCCGCCTGCGATCCTACGCTATCGACGAGGGGAGACGCGCGGAGGAGGAGGAGGCTCCGAACGGCGCGGCGTCCTCGCCGTTCATAGTGAGATTCGGTAGGGCCGTTTGAACTTTAGTAATAGGTTTTTACCCTTTTAGCTGGCACAAAAACTGATACCTTTATTCAAGGCATCATGTTTGCAATAACCACAACACAAGCAGTCAAAATGCAAACAAAAAAGAGACAACTCTGATAATAATATTGGCAGTGTCCTTGAATTTGATTGGTCCACACCCGAGACGGCTTTTCTTAGAGCCTAGTCTCCACTGGTGTTGGACCAGAAGACGCCAAAAGGCGTACAACTCAAAAACAGCGCACCATCAGGGAGTATTGAGGGCTCGGGGTAAGCCTTTACATTATGAGACCTCCTCTGCCAGTAACAAGATATAGGAATAGGTTTTTACCCTTTTGGCTGGCACAACAAAAACTGACACCTTTATACAAGGGATCATGTTTGCAATAACCACAACACAAGCAGTCAAAAATGCAAACGAAAAGAAACAACTCTGATAATGATATGTTTGAACTTTGTTAGGAACCGACCAAGCAGGGAAAATGGGGATAGGTTCATACGGTGACGTTTTGTACGTAATGTAATTAATTCCCCCACCCGCCCCCCCCCCCCCTGGTAGCAGCGACGTCGACCCCGCGAACGTCGCAAGGCGCGGAGGGAAACGCGTGGAGCTGGATGATGACGACGCCTCCGCGCTGCCGCCCCGGGGAGACGGAGTTTGCGCCGAGGCCGTTGTTTTTCAACGGCAGCCCCCCGGGCAGGTCGCCGCAATCCGACGGCTTCCTCCGCTTCCCCTTCCCCGCCAAAGCCGCGGTGACCGGAGCCAGGAAGTGACCTCGCCCTGGTAACAACACGAGAGTCCTTCCCTTCGCGCCCGCCTCCCCGCCCTCCAATGCGGTCGCAAGGGGTTCCCCAAAAAAAAAACTCGTGTGAAAAAAAATGACGCAGAAAGGACCTCGCCCACTGGCCTCACCGCGCATCAGATTCCTGTGGTCTTAACGCTGCCCGCAGGTCATCTGCCTACTCCCTGCGGCGCTTGGCAGGAGCCTCTCGTCGTTACCGCCAGTCGATTGCCTCCTGAGTGCAAACGGAATTCGAATCGGAAATATTTATTTACGCTGGAGGTAGGAATCCGACAAGCTGTGAAGCTCTTTTCCCACAGACTTGTGGTCGGGGGCACCGGGGTAAAAACGTTACAGCGACAAACAAATACAAAAAACCCCACGTCGTGCACAAGCGTCACGGGGTCCACGTGTGCGAGCGCGTGGTTCGTCGCCCCCGTCAGTTGTGTTCGGAGAGCCGCTCGCTGGAGATTTTCACGCACGACGACGATAACGCCGCGTCATTGAGCTATCGTTTGTGATGGCCGGGTCGCTTATGAAAATAGCTGCGTAGGTCGGTGGGTCCTCGCCTGGTAAAATGAAAAAAAATTTGTTGAGTTTAGTTTCAATTCGTTACTACTTTAGCGCACACCAATTGTGTTCTGGGAGAGCAAACCCACAACGTTGACAGTGGAGTTTGACGTCCCGCTTGGTGATCACCACCAGCGGCAGTAACTAAACGACCGCACTCCGTTCAAGTGACAAACGTCTCCCATTGGCCGTGCCGGGTGGGGCTCACAGGGTTACGTCACTTTCACATCCATCAGAAACTTTTGTTTATACTGGAGGAATCCGTGCAGCCCTACAGGAGGTTGTAGGTGCGATCCCAATTCTGACAGCTGCTGCCGTATATTTGGAGCTTGCGTCTCTCTCACTCTCTCATCATCATCATCACCACAGTGGCTATGAGATGTTACCTCGCCCGGTCTACAGGAGGTCGTGGGTTCGATCCCGACTCTGACAGCTGCTGCTATAAACCGTGGCCGATGAGCGACCGCTTTCGATCCCGCCGCTTTGCGTGCTGGAGAGTAAACCCACGACATTTACCGCTTGAGCACCGTGAATTTTTTTCCGGCGGGTAGGTTGCCGGGTGTCGTCGTTGGTAGGAGGTTATGGGGCAGACCCAGGTGCCAGGAGTCCACTGACTGAAATGAATGGCCGATGCACCACCTGTGCCCTGTACTGTGCCAACCTGCTGTGCTTCAGCCACCCGGCGCTCTGCACGTTGTTGCTGGAGGGCAGCTGCCTCCAACTGCCCATCAGCAGCATTCACGAGCCTCCTCCAATTAGGCCGATCTAGACACCACTGGTACCAGTCCACTCAGCTCCACATCCTCTTGTACCACATCACTCCATCTCTTCTCTAGCTCGTGCCGTGCTCGTTTAGCCCCCTCTATCTGGCCGAACAAAAGCTGTTTAGGCATGTGGGCTACATGACCCAACTAATGCAACCTTGCCTGCCAGAGGAGCTCACCGATGGGATTTTGTCCAGATCTTTCAAAGATCTGTGAGCTCCTCACACAATCCAGCCTGGTTAAACCTAGGATGGATCGTAGGCAGGCCAGCCTAAATGTTTCTAACCAGGGAAGATTTTCCTTTAGGGGGGTTTACATTTTGCAAGCGTAGAGAAGGGAGGGCATGACTGGCCGAGAAGATCGAAGCTTCATAGGGAGTGACAGACCAGGTAGCTTTACGCAACTGATGGAAAGTTAATGCCGCTTGACTGACTCGGAATGAGACCTCTGTTGTCAAACCGGAGCTGGTCATGAGCACACTGCCCAGGTATGGAAAACTCTTCACTCTCTCCACAAATACAAAGATCCCCCATATAGCCTTAACAGGCCGGCATGGCACATGAAGGGGTGAGTGGCAAGCACAATGCCACGTCAGAATTGGGTATTACAGATAGGTAGCCTGCCGCCAACAAAAGAAAAGCTCCAGCAGAATTGCTTCATTATTTAGTTCTATCCATGGCTGGGTGAGCACGTCCCTACTTATCAAGCATTGTGCTCACCATTGTACCGAGTCACTTAAACGCAGGCGAGCTGCTGTTTCTGTACTGCATGAAAGTGACGTGGCATGTTATCGTGAAACACCTCTATAGGCTTATCTTCCAAAGCCTCCAATTGGTGTGCAAGCTTTAACCCACATTACATCGCCAATACTGACTAAAATAGCGCCTTCATCTACTGGCAGAAATTTAGTAACACGCTTTTCAACATGATTACAAATCAGAACCTCTGAGTGCGTGTGATCCAGCCACCGTTTAACGCACTAAAACATCACCTATTGATAATACTCATGTTTAGTTTCATATCGCGTCATCATTCAATGCAAATTGCATCTCACCATCGCTGAGGAACCTCAGGCATACAGGCTGTGAGCCAACACCAACAATTAGCCAAGCTCTGCAGTCCTCTGCAAATTAAGTTAATGAGTGTTGATACCTCCAATTAGCACAATTGGCTCCGTACCGTGCAAAAGAAGTTCAACATTCACGCATACAGAAGGGACCTACAATATTTAGTCTGCACTTTGCTGAACTGCCTTCTTCCGGCGTGCCGGGGAGTGGCACCTCCTCGACGTCCATGGGAAGGGATTTTCGCAAAACGTGTGCGGTCCAGCCACCCTCACTGCCTCTGCGGTGCTGGATTAGAGGCTACGTACAGCATAGCCATCACCACCAAGCTATCTGTGATCCCCGAGATGCCTTTGTCCGTCTCCAAATTACACGCACTTTGCCCGTCTTAATGCAACGGACGCCACAAATACGGACTTTGAAATATCGAATCTCACGAATGAGAATGCTTACCTACCCTGCTTGGTAGGTTAGCACAGGGGTCCCCAACCCCCTGTTAGGAACCGGGCCGCACAGCAGCAGGAGGTGAGCAGTGAGTCCGCGTGTGGCCCGCCCCATTATTTTATTATTTACCACTTCCGTCCGCGCCTCTTTCCCGCACTGCGCACTTGTCTCAGTCACAGTGTTGGTATAAAGCCCACAAGCTCTAACCCCTAGTAGCCACAATGAGTAAGCCCACAAGCTCTAACCCCTAGTAACCACAATGAGTAAGCCCACAAGCTCTAACCCCCTAGTAGCCACAAGGAGTAAGCCCACAAGCTCTAACCCCTAGTAGCCACAATGAGTAAGCCCACAAGCTCTAACCCCTAGTAGCCACAATGAGTAAGCCCACAAGCTCTAACCCCCTAGTAGCCACAAGGAGTAAGCCCACAAGCTCTAACCCCTAGTAGCCACAATGAGTAAGCCCACAAGCTCTAACCCCTAGTAGCCACAATGAGTAAGCCCACAAGCTCTAACCCCTAGTAGCCACAATGAGTAAGCCCACAAGCTCTAACCCCCTAGTAGCCACAATGAGTAAGCCCACAAGCTCTAACCCCTAGTAGCCACAATGAGTAAGCCCACAAGCTCTAACCCCTAGTAGCCACAATGTGTAATAAACAAACGTCGCTGGAGAGCTTCTTTGAAAAGGGGGAAAGACCCAATGATGACCCCCCCCCTCCCCCGGTCCGTGAAAAAAAATGTCTTCCACGAAACCGGTCCCTGGTGCCAAAAAGGTTGGGGGCCGCTGGGTTAGCACATTCCAAATGTAGCGTAATAGCGCCGTCTGCTGACTGAAAGTGATAAATACAGTGTACGGCAGTACACACGTCAGCAGGCGACAGTACACATGGGGGGAAGACCACTAGGACAGAGTTCATGGTGGGGTCCATCTGGAAGCCCTGGGAACTGCTCTTAGCTTCCAGAAGGGGGGGCGTGGCCAGGACGGAGCCAGGCCACGGCGGGGGGATAAGAGGGAGCCCCGGGCGAGAGCTCGGGGCTGTCGCCGGAAGCGGCTTCCCTCGCCGTGCTGTCGTCTCGCCACCATCGTCGCAGCCGTCTTCACCATCGCCGGACGCCACTAGCTAAGACAGCCTGCCAACTGTTCTAGCTAGACAGTGGCGCTGACGATAGACGGTTCTGTTTGAGATATATACACAGTGTACACCCACGTAGGGTGCGTGTGGTCCCCATTGTGTGTGGAATAAAGGTGGCTGCAATTACTACTGTCTCCGAACTGCGTCACTACACTTTTAAAATTGGGCTGAAGTGGTCGATAAAAAATCCAAAAGCAAATATTTGGTGATACTGCATTGGCAGTGGTGCACAATCACTTGTTGCTTGTGAATATTGCAAGCTGTGGTTAAAATGAACTAGCTTCACAAATAACTATTTACACACAGCAGCATTAGAAGTGTAATTTATTGCCATGCAGTTTTCACATTCTGGATATCATCTGCAAGTTGGCTTAATTGAGAAAAAAATAAACCTCTCATAAAAATTGAGCTTCGTTCAAATGAAAAAAAAATACCAACATTTCAAGAATAACAAGTCCAGCATATATCTTTAACTTTCAGATTAGAAGACAACTCCATCTCACCAGTGAAGATGCAACAACTTAAATTACGTATACATGGGATCAAATAAATGTCCTTAATTTAACCATAACAGCCACGTGATGCAATGGGAACTAGGAACGACGCCAACTCTGTTTAAACAAGACAGTAGATTGTATTGTTGGGGCAATGTCACAGCTCAAATGTAAATAAACTTAACTGACAAACAGGACACTAGACTCGCGTATTATTATTATTATACCAGTGGTTCTTAACCTGGGTTTGATCGAACCCCAGGGGTTCGGTGAGTCGATCTCAGGGGTTCGGCAGAGCCCCCGCCACGGAGGTCCGGACACACTTGAATTATTGTGTAAATTTGTGATGACACACACGGCCCGCTTGGCCATCACTGGCTGCAGATGATCATGCTACACTGCTTGGCCAATCAGCGCTGCGGGGAATTTAGTGCGTACTCAGTAGTCAACGTGTGACTGTTGTTGTCGTACGTCGTGTGATTTCTTTAATATTTTATCCATACTAACTATGTCGGGTAAAAGAAGAAAGTGGTCGGACGAATATGTACAACATGGATTCTCATGTATCACGGAACGTGATGGGAGTGAGCGTCCTATCTGCATGATTTGCAACGCCAAGTTGAGCAACTCTAGTCTTGCACCGGCAAAACTAAAGGAACACTTCTTGAAGCTGCATGGAGACGGGGAATACAAGAACACAACACTTGCTGAATTCAGGATGAAGAGAGCCAGATTCGATGAAAGGGCCACTCTGCCTGCTCTTGGATTTGTACCTGTTAACAAACCGATCCTGACAGCATTGTACGAAGTTGCTTACCTGATCGCAAAGCAGGGCAAGCCACACACCATTGGTGAAACACTTGTGAAACCAGCTGCATTAAAGATGGCGAATCTGATACTCGGAACAGCGGCCGAAGGTAAATTATCCCAAATTCCCCTTTCAAATGACACCGTCAGTGACAGAATAGAAGACATGAGTAAAGACATCTTGGCTCAAGTAGTCGCGGATCTGGTTTCAAGCCCGGCAAAATTCAGCCTTCAACTCGACGAAACCACAGACGTTTCTGATCTAAGCCAGCTTGCTGTTTTTGTACGCTATGTGAAAGACGACATGATAAAAGAAGAGTTTTTATTTTGTAAGCCTCTTACAACAACAACGAAGGCAGCCGATGTGAAGAAGCTTGTGGATGACTTCTTCAGAGACAACAATCTTTCATGGAATATGGTTTCTGCAGTTTGTACGGACGGAGCTCCAGTCATGCTGGGAAGAAAGTCTGGTTTTGGTGCGCTAGTAAAGGCCGATGCACCACACATCATTGTGACGCATTGTATTCTGCACAGGCATGCGTTGGCAACAAAAACCTTACCTCCAAAAATGGCAGAAGTATTAAAAACTGTGGTGGAATGTGTGAACTATGTGCGAAAAAGTGCTCTGAGGCACCGCATCTTCAGTGAGCTGTGTAAAGAGATGGGCTCTGAATTTGAGGTACTTCTGCTCCATTCTAATATTCGGTGGTTATCCCGGGGACAGGTGCTGAATCGTGTTTTTGCCATGCGTGTGGAATTAGCCCTGTTTTTGCAAGAGCACCAACACTGCCATGCAGATTGCTTCAAAAATCCTGAGTTCATTCTCATTTTAGCGTACATGGCTGATATATTCGCAGCTCTCAATCATCTCAATCAGCAGATGCAGGGTGGTGGAGTCAATATCATGGAAGCGGAAGAACACCTGAAGGCTTTTCAAAAAAAGCTACCGTTATGGAAACGACGAACAGAGAACAATAACTTCGCAAACTTCCCGCTTCTGGACGACTGTGCAAGTAAGATCGAAGATGTGTCTGGAATCGGAGATATTTCTGTATCCACGGAACTGAAGCAAACAATTGCCACGCACTTAGATGAGCTTGCAAAGTCTCTCGACGGATATTTCCCTACAAGAGAGTCATATCCAGCATGGGTGAGACAGCCGTTCACGTTTGCTGTTGAAACAGCAGATGTCAATGATGAATTCCTCGACGAAATCATTGAAATTCAGCAGAGCCAGGTTCAACAGCAACTCTTCAGAACAACAACGCTCTCAACGTTTTGGTGTCGACAAATGAACAAGTATCCAGTTATTGCTAAGAAAGCCCTGGATTTTTTTATACCATTTGTTACAACATATCTTTGTGAGCAATCCTTTTCGAGGATGCTGGACATAAAAACGAAGAAAAGGAACAGACTTTGCTGTGAAAATGACATGAGAGTGGCACTTGCCAAGGTGAAGCCACGCATATCTGAACTGATCTCTCAAAGGCAACAGCAGAAGTCACATTGATTTCCAGGTATGTAATTTGTTGTGAGTTTATGCATTGTGTTGGTTTTATTCTTTGAACAAGGTAATGTTCATGCACGGCTCATTTTGTGTACCAGTAAAAAACATGTCTATGTCTTGAATTTGAAAAAAATCACATTTTATTTTCACTAAAGAGGGGTTCGGTGAATGCGCATATGAAACTGGTGGGGTTCGGTACCTCCAACAAGGTTAAGAACCACTGTATTATACTGTGCACGCAATCAACATAACACCGTACTCTTTGGTTATTTCGGTAAAGTCACGTAGGTATAAAATAAAATGACGGTCGCTTGTTGTGTTGCACCCGAAACGTCGTGATTTATTTTATTTTGTAACTACTACTTGATGACTTTACCAAAAGAACCAAAGAGTATGGATTCCTGCAGTCACGAATGCTTCAAATCAAGAAGAATAACACTATTTATACATTTTGATTTAAAGCTTTCGTGAACGCAGGGATTCATATTCTTGGTTCTTCCGGTAAAGTCTCGCAGAAGGGAAACAAGAATATGAATCCCTGCAGTCACGACAGCTTTAAATCAAAACAACAATCTTATTTGTGAATGTTTCAGTTAATTTTCACACTCATCGTGTGGCATACTTTAGCAATTTGTCGGACACCTTTGCTTAAAATGTCACAGTCAAAAGTTTTAAAACCAAATAACTCTAAGCATTAAGGGGCTGCTTTGATCATCAAAAGTACACATCTTTTGTCACAGAATGCCATCATGTTTAACATTAACTGGCCAGGGGATAAGAGTGCTTGACTCCAAATACATAGTTGACCAAGTTCCACTTACTAGAAGCTCAATTGTGATGGTGCTATAGACAGGAATGGCCCCACCAATGGAATATGGAGTTTCCACAACTAGCTCGGAGGTGCTAACAGAGATAAGGACCACCAAACCCACATTTGAGCATTTGGTGACCCGTCAAATTTGGCTCAGAATACTCAATTAGCAAGATACAAAATGTAAAGAGAACACATCAGAAGTTGTGTAGCCAATAAGTCCTGTTTACCAAACCTACTTGGTTACAGAACTTAGGAATTATATTATTTAGATCCAGAGCAAGACCAAAATTAAGTTATAATGCAGGTGACCTTTTTAATAGCAAGGAAAAGTGTAGCTCTCATTCAAAACGCGGGTGTGATGGAGACATGCAGATGGCAAGGCCTTGGGCAAAGGCACGAAAAAGCCAGACTCAGAGCAAACAGCCAAGGAACAGGGAAAGCTGATACGCTTAGACAATGCTATTTTTTTACGCAGAAATGGTTACAGTCAAACAAAGAGTGCAGTTGCTTAATTAATTTTCCAGTAGGAAACAGCCAGTTTCACCTTAGACTCCACCCTGATTAGCCAAATGTGTCTGAGCACATGTTTAATGTGCAGTTGTATTTTTTATTTTACTATTTTTCTGCATGCATAACTAATGCTCCGAATTGGAATATCGAAGCCAATACACAAGGCAGGGAAATTCCTACTGGCAGCAGATCGATGTCTTAATTAGTAAAGATGCCACAAGAAACACCACCAGAATATCTTCTGGCATCTCCTCAAGAGGTCACACTTAACCAGCACATTCCTGTGCTCCATTAGAGCAGTTCAATGCGTGTCAGTCATCTGACATGTGCTACTTATATTTCACTCTCAGAGTTGGTCGAATCCAAATTAAGTGAAACGAAAAATGCAAGGTGGCTCTCTGATGTAGGTGTAACAATGATCTCACTAGTTACACCTCGTGATTAGATGAATTGCAGCAATTTAAAACAATTATAACATTGCAGTGAATGTTGCAGTGGTCTTGAGCCCATTTCATACACATTCAAATAAATATATTATTTTATATTAGATTCAATGAATGCTTAATTACATGAGAAATCGATACTGATAAGAACCCCCAACGAAAAAAAGTGTTAAATGCTCATGTAGTGTGTGCAGCTGAAAGGCTCAACCACACGTTGCGCTAAAACGCTTTACTTTTGAAAAACGTTGATCTCTATTTTTCTTTCTCTAGGATTAAGGGGGCCTGTCGTGGGCAAGTTTTTGATGCAGGTCTAGAGGCCCTGGTGGTGCTCACATCAATGGTGGACACACGATGCCCATGCTGGTGTCACTCAGGTGGAGGCATGAGGGTAAAGACAGGCTAAGCCGGTGAGAGATGAATCTTGGTTTGAAGGTGAGAGGGGCACGGATAACATTTAACGTTATCCTGGAACGTGGAGAGGCGGAGGGGTCCGGAGAGACATGGGTAGGTAGCAGCCTCGCCAGCTCAATCTTCCCACTCGTACTCATCAAAATCATCGTCATCATTGTCATCATCATCCTCGTCTGTTAGGACACAAGTTAACAGCAGTTGTAAGAGACAGCCTCATCATGTCAAGGGATGGCCCCAAAGATTACATTTAATTGTTCTCACTTTAGCAGTGCTAGATGGCTTCCATGTATGTGTAGAGGTGTTAACTACGCTCTGTTGCGTAACCTGCATTGCCACCAGGGCAGTGCAGCATTACCCCTGGGTACAACGGTTGGGGTCAGTCGAGGTGAAACGGATCGTGGCCAGGGTTTGGTACGAGCCAATCAGACGGTTCCACGTGTGAATGTATGATTGGTTCTACCTGGCCACGAAGGAGTATAAGACAGGTGACCCAACGGACCTCGGGGAGTTCTCTCCCTGCACGAAGATAGAAGACTGGGCTGAAGCCTAGCTAGGACCCTGGACCAGCCTTTCAGCCCTTCTAAGGGCTAAGGCTCGGCATACCCAGTGGTCAGGACCCACCGGGCCAGCGGTGGATCAGATAGCTTCCCCTAGGTCCTAGCCGGAGGACTAGGATAGCGGTAGACGTGTGAGTCCCGCCAAGTCAGGAGGTTGTACCTCCTTAGGTATCAAGGAGGTTAGCGGTAGACGTGTGAGTCCCGCCAGGTCCGGAGGCTGTACCTCCCTAGGGTATCGGGTGAGGGGACCGAATATCCCTCTGTGTGTGTTAAGCGTTGTATAAGGAAATAATACAATAAACAGAGTGTGCCTCCTAAAGAAGTCTGCTCGTCCTTACAACACTACAACTGGTGTCAGAAGTGGGGTGTTCTGTCCCAAAAAGTTGATGGCATTGAAAGGGTTGTTGCCTATGGTAGCAGAGTCTTGTCTCTTGCTGAACAAAGATACTGTGTGACCAGACGTGAGCTGCTGGCCATTGTTTTTTTTATTCAGCAATACAGGCCGTACCTGTATGGTCAGCATTTTACCGTGCGATCTGATCATTCGGCTTTACAGTACGCTCTGCGGGTTGAACAACCGTCCGGGCAGCTTTCTCGGTGGCTCGAAGTCCTTCAGGACTACGATTTCAATATCACTTATCGTAGGGGTGCACAACACACGAATGCCGATGCGTTGTCTTGCCTCCCGCTGGCTCAAAAATGTGCGTGTTTTTTGGGCTCGGGCCGTTGTAAGCCGCCACTGCCTGCGCAGGTCGCGCCTCTCACAACGGTGTCAGCCGCACTTCCCGCCGCCTCAGCGCCGATGTTGGATCATGCAGATCCAATGGCCAGTGACGATTTGCTGGGGCTAACTTTGGCCGAATGGGGTCGGCACCAGAGCGAGGACATGTCGTTATTGAGGTTGCGTCGCCACGCGAATAATGCAACTCCAAGACAGGGCAAATTTAATTCATTCGTCATGAAGCACGGCTTGTTGATGCATTGGGATGCTGACTCGTGTCAACATAAAATCGTCGTGCCATCCGCCTTGCGATGCAAGGCCGTATGGGCGGCGCATGAGCGTTTATTGCACCTGGGTGTTCATAAGACCATTGGGTTGTTGCGGTTGCAATTTTTCTGGCCGGGCATTGTTGTATATATAGGTGTTATGAAAATTGATGAAAATAATGAAAATTAAATGAAATTTGAAATTTGCATAATTTATCCGAAATTATGTTAATTGGTGTAATTATGCGCATAAATTCTACTGATTCGAGAGATAATCGTATTAATTTATGCGAGTGGGCGTGGTTATGATAATGCAGGTCGTTATGGATTATAAGGTCGAGCCTCGGTGACAAGGATTGTGTTATGAATTGGAATAATGCAATTAATCGTATGCAGTGACGCAGACGTTGTGAGCGTGAATGAGAGAGAGTCGATTCGACTCTGCTCTTTAATTCCGTATTATCGATAAGGATACGATTACTCTCGATTGAACATTATGAATTATGTGTGTTATGGATTATGTGTGGTGATAGTGTGCTTATGATAGGTCCCCAGGATTCAGATCTCATACGCAGAACAATATTATGCAGGATTTCAGGAAGAATCACACACAAACCTTCTGCTTTAATCAATTTTATTTCTAGCTAACTTTAATTTTTGGATAATATGAAAACTCAATCTCGGCATTTGGAATTTCAACACAGCGTTAACATGATAACATCACGATTGCGTTGTTTCACCTCGATAGCGGCACCTGTGGTTAATTCCCGACGCGTAACGCAATCGATCGGTTGTTGAGAGAGAGATTAAAAACATGCGAACTATTCTATCAAACCTTAACTTTATAATATGCAAACTCGTATACTTGAATTGTTACACAACACGGCACTTGGTCTTTGATTCGTATCCAATCCTTAATACATTCTGATATGCGAAGTTATTATGCTTTAAATCGTCAGCACAGTACCACGTTGATGTTCGTTCATTGATTCATAACGATTATGAATTTAAAGCATTCGACTGAAATACTTCTAATTACCTTATCAACACCACTCGATGGCCGCAATGCTCCGTTACTTGAATTGTCACACAACACAGCATTCGGTCATTGATCATGCGCGGCCCTTAATGCAATTATTGTCACGCTGTTAACAATAGGATGACTGATTATTATGCAACGCTACTCGTTGAAAGGGCACTCCAACCAGTATTATTCTTGGAGGCACAAATATGCTTTTGAATTCGTTATTTCATTCGTGGATACCAGCAAGATTATGTAGAAAGAAAAATATTAACGAACGACTCAAGTATTTCTAATCGACTTCTCAACGCGACTCAATGGGTGGCGATGTTTCCTTTTTAGATCCTTATCTCGGGCCAATCTTTTAATTAATTGTGGCCAGATCCCTGACAGGGAACCGGTTGAGCACGCTCTTCACCCCCGCGAGCGGCGCTCCGTGGTGAGGTGCCAAGAATTAATCCTTGTTAATGGGTCAGTTGGTAATTTATGCGGTTATAAGTACAGCCCCAGCACAATATTACAGAGGAAAATTATGAACACTCTTAAAAACGATGGATTATTCACTCGGTCGTTGCGATGTTTCCACAATCACGGATGGTTCAATGGCTTGAGGTTTTAGGCTTTGTTAATGACCCGTGTGTGTGTGTGTGTTGAATGGTATGAGTGGTGAAAGAGTAGGCCAATGTTCGGAATCGATTCTTTGCGTCAAGCAGACGTCTGGTTTGTCGTGTAGTGGGGGGCAGTGTATCATACGTATCAGTTGATTCTTCTTTCAGTAGTTGGTTCGGACTCGACGGACGTTGGTGAATGAGTAGATACGTTGTTGTAGCTGCGATGACTGTCTGGTAGACGGCGTTAGAAGCACGCCCGCAGCGGTGCGGTTGTACGCGGACGGTAGGTAATGCGCGCAGTGCGTCTGCGAGCAGCTGGCACGCTGGTGCTCCGTCGTCGGCGGTTGTAGATTGCAGGCTCACGATTCGCTCGTGGTGGCGCTGGCCGCTAACAGCGGCAGCGGGACGCCAATCGGCGACACTCGCCAATTCGGCGAGTTGTAGAGGCGTCTCCGGCGTCGGTGATGGCTGGTCTTCTGCTGAGATGAGTTGAGCGGGTCTTCTGCTGAGATGAGTTGAGATGAGTCTTCTTCTGTTGAGCTGAGTTGAGATGAGTCTTCTTCTGTTGAGCTGGCCCCGAGGGCTGATGAGCTGATTTCAATGCTGAAACGGCTCCTTTTTATGCCAAAAATCTCTCTCCTTCTCGGCTCCCCCTCACGAGGCGGAGCTATCTTTGATCTGATCGTATGTCGGTGGGGGAGTTCGTGTGTCGGTGGTGGGGGGGGTTCGTGTGTCAGTGTGTATGTTTGTGTGTGTGTCATTTATGACACGGTTCTGTTCGGGTCTTTCCTCAAGCCATAAACATCAAGACAACAGACACTTCGATTCATCTTGAAGCCGTCTGGTTGTCTACTCCATCCACCCAGAGAGAGGGGCGGGTTCCCCCCCCTTTTCGTACACGTTTTCGACGCACAAAGAAATGGTTAAGATTTTTTTTTAAGTTTAACATTTCACATCACAGTTGGTGTCTTATCATACACAGTTATGATCCTGCTTGTGATTCATAGTATTTGATTTATTTCCAAGTGAAGATGCTCTTCCGAGCGTATGCATTTTATCACGTGCTGCAGGGAAAGACAAAGGTGGCCGGGATCTTCCCATCTCTCTATACTTTGCAAATATCATTTCGACTCCACATTCTACCAGCCTGATCCACCCCGTTACCTTGGCTCTTAATTAGTTTATTAATTTTCGTCACTTTGTGTGTTTATAAATGTGTGACAGTTTAACTTAAAGCTCGCTCGCTCTTTTGCTGCCCGTGTGCAGGGTGGGGTGGGGGCCACTACTAAGTCCCGTGTGTGGCAGATGGTGCCCGCGATAACGATCTGTTTGCCCTGGCGTGAAATTCCTCTCTCGCGCTCTTCGGGAGAGACAAAGGTGGTCGGGAGCACCTCTTTATACTTTCGACTTATATTTCTCAAATACCATTTGGTCCCATGTTCGCCAAGACTCGTGTTTGTAACTACGTCCTCCCGACACCTCTCGGTTTTACCGAGGTTCGAATTGTTATGATGGAATTATTAAAAAGAAAAATAATTATCATCCTGAGTTTAAGAGGTCCGTTTATTGATTGTTGGAATCCATATCCCTTGGTTCTGTAAGGTTCTATAATGGAATGTCGTGTAAGGTTAACACGTATTTATTATTAATATTATATTGCAATTTTCTTTAAAACTTTGTTTGCCTGGTTGCCGTGTGTGGGGTGGGGTGTGTCTCCTCATCAAACCCGGCTGGCTTTTCCAGATGGCCCATTGTGATATGGTGTAATTCTTGCTTCTCCGCGCTTGGGATATTGTTTAAACTCTTTCGCAAGTTTGCCCGTTCGCCTCATTCCTTCTCAAAAACCTTTGATGTGACTCGGTATTCCTGCTCCAAGCTTTGTTTTAACAGTAAAAGTATTAAAGGTGACAATCATTTGATAGCGAATTAATCATTAGATAATAATTCACTGATGTGTCTGGTGGCCTGTTGTTAACTGGAGTGAGCGTTAGGATCGCTAATTTTATCTTATTCTTGTTGATGCCTTTTAATTTTTTTTGTTGTTTTACTGGCAAATAAGGAAAAGAATATGTATACGATTTACCCTGTTGGCGTCTCCGTGTCTGCTCTCTTGGTGTTCTGACCTCGGAGGGACCTTTCCTAAGGGGCCCATCAAACTCTTGTTCATCTGGGGATTTTCGCCGATAGCTGTTACATCCTCGCCTTGAGAGTTTTATTATTTCTTTATATATATGGCCTGTTTATGACCGACATCTGGTTTTTCGTGTTTCTGGCTTACGGGTTTGATTAATTAAAAATATATATTATGAGACCTCCTTTGCCAGAAACAAGATATAAGAATAGGTTTTACCCTTTTAACTGGCACAAAAACTGACACCTTTATTCAAGGCATCATGTTTGAAATAACCACAACACAAGCAGTCAAAATGCAAACAAAAAAGACAACTCTGATAATAATATGCACTGTCCTTGAATTTGATTGGTCCACACCCGAGACAGCTTTTCTTAGAGCCTAGTCTCCATTGGTGTTGGACCAGAAGACGCCAAAAGGCGTACAACTCAAAAACAGCGCACTCTCAGAGCATTGAGGGCTCGGGGTGAGCATTAACATTATGAGACCTCCTTTGCCAGAAACAAGATATAAGAATAGGTTTTACCCTTTTAACTGGCACAAAAACTGACACCTTTATTCAAGGCATCATGTTTGCAATAACCACAACACAAGCAGTCAAAATGCAAACAAAAAAGACAACTCTGATAATAATATGCACTGTCCTTGAATTTGATTGGTCCACACCCGAGACAGCTTTTCTTAGAGCCTAGTCTCCATTGGTGTTGGACCAGAAGACGCCAAAAGGCGTACAACTCAAAAACAGCGCACTCTCAGAGCATTGAGGGCTCGGGGTGAGCATTAACATTATGAGACCTCCTTTGCCAGAAACAAGATATAAGAATAGGTTTTACCCTTTTAACTGGCACAAAAACTGACACCTTTATTCAAGGCATCATGTTTGAAATAACCACAACACAAGCAGTCAAAATGCAAACAAAAAAGACAACTCTGATAATAATATGCACTGTCCTTGAATTTGATTGGTCCACACCCGAGACAGCTTTTCTTAGAGCCTAGTCTCCATTGGTGTTGGACCAGAAGACGCCAAAAGGCGTACAACTCAAAAACAGCGCACTCTCAGAGCATTGAGGGCTCGGGGTGAGCATTAACATTATGAGACCTCCTTTGCCAGAAACAAGATATAAGAATAGGTTTTACCCTTTTAACTGGCACAAAAACTGACACCTTTATTCAAGGCATCATGTTTGCAATAACCACAACACAAGCAGTCAAAATGCAAACAAAAAAGACAACTCTGATAATAATATGCACTGTCCTTGAATTTGATTGGTCCACACCCGAGACAGCTTTTCTTAGAGCCTAGTCTCCATTGGTGTTGGACCAGAAGACGCCAAAAGGCGTACAACTCAAAAACAGCGCACTCTCAGAGCATTGAGGGCTCGGGGTGAGCATTAACATTATGAGACCTCCTTTGCCAGAAACAAGATATAAGAATAGGTTTTACCCTTTTAACTGGCACAAAAACTGACACCTTTATTCAAGGCATCATGTTTGCAATAACCACAACACAAGCAGTCAAAATGCAAACAAAAAAGACAACTCTGATAATAATATGCACTGTCCTTGAATTTGATTGGTCCACACCCGAGACAGCTTTTCTTAGAGCCTAGTCTCCATTGGTGTTGGACCAGAAGACGCCAAAAGGCGTACAACTCAAAAACAGCGCACTCTCAGAGCATTGAGGGCTCGGGGTGAGCATTAACATTATGAGACCTCCTTTGCCAGAAACAAGATATAAGAATAGGTTTTACCCTTTTAACTGGCACAAAAACTGACACCTTTATTCAAGGCATCATGTTTGCAATAACCACAACACAAGCAGTCAAAATGCAAACAAAAAAGACAACTCTGATAATAATATGCACTGTCCTTGAATTTGATTGGTCCACACCCGAGACAGCTTTTCTTAGAGCCTAGTCTCCATTGGTGTTGGACCAGAAGACGCCAAAAGGCGTACAACTCAAAAACAGCGCACTCTCAGAGCATTGAGGGCTCGGGGTGAGCATTAACATTATGAGACCTCCTTTGCCAGAAACAAGATATAAGAATAGGTTTTACCCTTTTAACTGGCACAAAAACTGACACCTTTATTCAAGGCATCATGTTTGCAATAACCACAACACAAGCAGTCAAAATGCAAACAAAAAAGACAACTCTGATAATAATATGCACTGTCCTTGAATTTGATTGGTCCACACCCGAGACAGCTTTTCTTAGAGCCTAGTCTCCATTGGTGTTGGACCAGAAGACGCCAAAAGGCGTACAACTCAAAAACAGCGCACTCTCAGAGCATTGAGGGCTCGGGGTGAGCATTAACATTATGAGACCTCCTTTGCCAGAAACAAGATATAAGAATAGGTTTTACCCTTTTAACTGGCACAAAAACTGACACCTTTATTCAAGGCATCATGTTTGCAATAACCACAACACAAGCAGTCAAAATGCAAACAAAAAAGACAACTCTGATAATAATATGCACTGTCCTTGAATTTGATTGGTCCACACCCGAGACAGCTTTTCTTAGAGCCTAGTCTCCATTGGTGTTGGACCAGAAGACGCCAAAAGGCGTACAACTCAAAAACAGCGCACTCTCAGAGCATTGAGGGCTCGGGGTGAGCATTAACATTATGAGACCTCCTTTGCCAGAAACAAGATATAAGAATAGGTTTTACCCTTTTAACTGGCACAAAAACTGACACCTTTATTCAAGGCATCATGTTTGCAATAACCACAACACAAGCAGTCAAAATGCAAACAAAAAAGACAACTCTGATAATAATATGCACTGTCCTTGAATTTGATTGGTCCACACCCGAGACAGCTTTTCTTAGAGCCCAGTCTCCATTGCTGTTGGACCAGAAGACGCCAAAAGGCGTACAACTCAAAAACAGCGCACTCTCAGAGCATTGAGGGCTCGGGGTGAGCATTAACATTATGAGACCTCCTTTGCCAGAAACAAGATATAAGAATAGGTTTTACCCTTTTAACTGGCACAAAAACTGACACCTTTATTCAAGGCATCATGTTTGCAATAACCACAACACAAGCAGTCAAAATGCAAACACAAAAGACAACTCTGATAATAATATGCACTGTCCTTGAATTTGATTGGTCCACACCCGAGACAGCTTTTCTTAGAGCCTAGTCTCCATTGGTGTTGGACCAGAAGACGCCAAAAGGCGTACAACTCAAAAACAGCGCACTCTCAGAGCATTGAGGGCTCGGGGTGAGCATTAACATTATGAGACCTCCTTTGCCAGAAACAAGATATAAGAATAGGTTTTGCCCTTTTAACTGGCACAAAAACTGACACCTTTATTCAAGGCATCATGTTTGCAATAACCACAACACAAGCAGTCAAAATGCAAACAAAAAAGACAACTCTGATAATAATATGCACTGTCCTTGAATTTGATTGGTCCACACCCGAGACAGCTTTTCTTAGAGCCTAGTCTCCATTGGTGTTGGACCAGAAGACGCCAAAAGGCGTACAACTCAAAAACAGCGCACTCTCAGAGCATTGAGGGCTCGGGGTGAGCATTAACATTATGAGACCTCCTTTGCCAGAAACAAGATATAAGAATAGGTTTTACCCTTTTAACTGGCACGAAAACTGACACCTTTATTCAAGGCATCATGTTTGCAATAACCACAACACAAGCAGTCAAAATGCAAACAAAAAAGACAACTCTGATAATAATATGCACTGTCCTTGAATTTGATTGGTCCACACCCGAGACAGCTTTTCTTAGAGCCTAGTCTCCATTGGTGTTGGACCAGAAGACGCCAAAAGGCGTACAACTCAAAAACAGCGCACTCTCAGAGCATTGAGGGCTCGGGGTGAGCATTAACATTATGAGACCTCCTTTGCCAGAAACAAGATATAAGAATAGGTTTTACCCATTTAACTGGCACAAAAACTGACACCTTTATTCAAGGCATCATGTTTGCAATAACCACAACACAAGCAGTCAAAATGCAAACAAAAAAGACAACTTTGATAATAATATGCACTGTCCTTGAATTTGATTGGTCCACACCCGAGACAGCTTTTCTTAGAGCCTAGTCTCCATTGGTGTTGGACCAGAAGACGCCAAAAGGCGTACAACTCAAAAACAGCGCACTCTCAGAGCATTGAGGGCTCGGGTGAGCATTAACATTATGAGACCTCCTTTGCCAGAAACAAGATATAAGAATAGGTTTTACCCTTTTAACTGGCACAAAAACTGACACCTTTATTCAAGGCATCATGTTTGCAATAACCACAACACAAGCAGTCAAAATGCAAACAAAAAAGACAACTTTGATAATAATATGCACTGTCCTTGAATTTGATTGGTCCACACCCGAGACAGCTTTTCTTAGAGCCTAGTCTCCATTGGTGTTGGACCAGAAGACGCCAAAAGGCGTACAACTCAAAAACAGCGCACTCTCAGAGCATTGAGGGCTCGGGTGAGCATTAACATTATGAGACCTCCTTTGCCAGAAACAAGATATAAGAATAGGTTTTACCCTTTTAACTGGCACAAAAACTGACACCTTTATTCAAGGCATCATGTTTGCAATAACCACAACACAAGCAGTCAAAATGCAAACAAAAAAGACAACTCTGATAATAATATGCACTGTCCTTGAATTTGATTGGTCCACACCCGAGACAGCTTTTCTTAGAGCCTAGTCTCCATTGGTGTTGGACCAGAAGACGCCAAAAGGCGTACAACTCAAAAACAGCGCACTCTCAGAGCATTGAGGGCTCGGGGTGAGCATTAACATTATGAGACCTCCTTTGTCAGAAACAAGATATAAGAATAGGTTTTACCCTTTTAACTGGCACAAAAACTGACACCTTTATTCAAGGCATCATGTTTGCAATAACCACAACACAAGCAGTCAAAATGCAAACAAAAAAGACAACTTTGATAATAATATGCACTGTCCTTGAATTTGATTGGTCCACACCCGAGACAGCTTTTCTTAGAGCCTAGTCTCCATTGGTGTTGGACCAGAAGACGCCAAAAGGCGTACAACTCAAAAACAGCGCACTCTCAGAGCATTGAGGGCTCGGGGTGAGCATTAACATTATGAGACCTCCTTTGCCAGAAACAAGATATAAGAATAGGTTTTACCCTTTTAACTGGCACAAAAACTGACACCTTTATTCAAGGCATCATGTTTGCAATAACCACAACACAAGCAGTCAAAATGCAAACAAAAAAGACAACTCTGATAATAATATGCACTGTCCTTGAATTTGATTGGTCCACACCCGAGACAGCTTTTCTTAGAGCCTAGTCTCCATTGGTGTTGGACCAGAAGACGCCAAAAGGCGTACAACTCAAAAACAGCGCACTCTCAGAGCATTGAGGGCTCGGGGTGAGCATTAACATTATGAGACCTCCTTTGTCAGAAACAAGATATAAGAATAGGTTTTACCCTTTTAACTGGCACAAAAACTGACACCTTTATTCAAGGCATCATGTTTGCAATAACCACAACACAAGCAGTCAAAATGCAAACAAAAAAGACAACTCTGATAATAATATGCACTGTCCTTGAATTTGATTGGTCCACACCCGAGACAGCTTTTCTTAGAGCCTAGTCTCCATTGGTGTTGGACCAGAAGACGCCAAAAGGCGTACAACTCAAAAACAGCGCACTCTCAGAGCATTGAGGGCTCGGGGTGAGCATTAACATTATGAGACCTCCTTTGCCAGAAACAAGATATAAGAATAGGTTTTACCCTTTTAACTGGCACAAAAACTGACACCTTTATTCAAGGCATCATGTTTGCAATAACCACAACACAAGCAGTCAAAATGCAAACAAAAAAGACAACTCTGATAATAATATGCACTGTCCTTGAATTTGATTGGTCCACACCCGAGACAGCTTTTCTTAGAGCCTAGTCTCCATTGGTGTTGGACCAGAAGACGCCAAAAGGCGTACAACTCAAAAACAGCGCACTCTCAGAGCATTGAGGGCTCGGGGTGAGCATTAACATTGAGACCTCCTTTGCCAGAAACAAGATATAAGAATAGGTTTTACCCTTTTAACTGGCACAAAAACTGACACCTTTATTCAAGGCATCATGTTTGCAATAACCACAACACAAGCAGTCAAAATGCAAACAAAAAAGACAACTCTGATAATAATATGCACTGTCCTTGAATTTGATTGGTCCACACCCGAGACAGCTTTTCTTAGAGCCTAGTCTCCATTGGTGTTGGACCAGAAGACGCCAAAAGGCGTACAACTCAAAAACAGCGCACTCTCAGAGCATTGAGGGCTCGGGGTGAGCATTAACATTGAGACCTCCTTTGCCAGAAACAAGATATAAGAATAGGTTTTACCCTTTTAACTGGCACAAAAACTGACACCTTTATTCAAGGCATCATGTTTGCAATAACCACAACACAAGCAGTCAAAATGCAAACAAAAAAGACAACTCTGATAATAATATGCACTGTCCTTGAATTTGATTGGTCCACACCCGAGACAGCTTTTCTTAGAGCCTAGTCTCCATTGGTGTTGGACCAGAAGACGCCAAAAGGCGTACAACTCAAAAACAGCGCACTCTCAGAGCATTGAGGGCTCGGGGTGAGCATTAACATTATGAGACCTCCTTTGCCAGAAACAAGATATAAGAATAGGTTTTACCCTTTTAACTGGCACAAAAACTGACACCTTTATTCAAGGCATCATGTTTGCAATAACCACAACACAAGCAGTCAAAATGCAAACAAAAAAGACAACTCTGATAATAATATGCACTGTCCTTGAATTTGATTGGTCCACACCCGAGACAGCTTTTCTTAGAGCCTAGTCTCCATTGGTGTTGGACCAGAAGACGCCAAAAGGCGTACAACTCAAAAACAGCGCACTCTCAGAGCATTGAGGGCTCGGGGTGAGCATTAACATTATGAGACTTCCTTTGCCAGAAACAAGATATAAGAATAGGTTTTACCCTTTTAACTGGCACAAAAACTGACACCTTTATTCAAGGCATCATGTTTGCAATAACCACAACACAAGCAGTCAAAATGCAAACAAAAAAGACAACTCTGATAATAATATGCACTGTCCTTGAATTTGATTGGTCCACACCCGAGACAGCTTTTCTTAGAGCCTAGTCTCCATTGGTGTTGGACCAGAAGACGCCAAAAGGCGTACAACTCAAAAACAGCGCACTCTCAGAGCATTGAGGGCTCGGGGTGAGCATTAACATTATGAGACCTCCTTTGCCAGAAACAAGATATAAGAATAGGTTTTACCCTTTTAACTGGCACAAAAACTGACACCTTTATTCAAGGCATCATGTTTGCAATAACCACAACACAAGCAGTCAAAATGCAAACAAAAAAGACAACTCTGATAATAATATGCACTGTCCTTGAATTTGATTGGTCCACACCCGAGACAGCTTTTCTTAGAGCCTAGTCTCCATTGGTGTTGGACCAGAAGACGCCAAAAGGCGTACAACTCAAAAACAGCGCACTCTCAGAGCATTGAGGGCTCGGGGTGAGCATTAACATTATGAGACCTCCTTTGCCAGAAACAAGATATAAGAATAGGTTTTACCCTTTTAACTGGCACAAAAACTGACACCTTTATTCAAGGCATCATGTTTGCAATAACCACAACACAAGCAGTCAAAATGCAAACAAAAAAGACAACTCTGATAATAATATGCACTGTCCTTGAATTTGATTGGTCCACACCCGAGACAGCTTTTCTTGGAGCCTAGTCTCCATTGGTGTTGGACCAGAAGACGCCAAAAGGCGTACAACTCAAAAACAGCGCACTCTCAGAGCATTGAGGGCTCGGGGTGAGCATTAACATTATGAGACCTCCTTTGTCAGAAACAAGATATAAGAATAGGTTTTACCCTTTTAACTGGCACAAAAACTGACACCTTTATTCAAGGCATCATGTTTGCAATAACCACAACACAAGCAGTCAAAATGCAAACAAAAAAGACAACTCTGATAATAATATGCACTGTCCTTGAATTTGATTGGTCCACACCCGAGACAGCTTTTCTTAGAGCCTAGTCTCCATTGGTGTTGGACCAGAAGACGCCAAAAGGCGTACAACTCAAAAACAGCGCACTCTCAGAGCATTGAGGGCTCGGGGTGAGCATTAACATTATGAGACCTCCTTTGCCAGAAACAAGATATAAGAATAGGTTTTACCCTTTTAACTGGCACAAAAACTGACACCTTTATTCAAGGCATCATGTTTGCAATAACCACAACACAAGCAGTCAAAATGCAAACAAAAAAGACAACTCTGATAATAATATGCACTGTCCTTGAATTTGATTGGTCCACACCCGAGACAGCTTTTCTTAGAGCCTAGTCTCCATTGGTGTTGGACCAGAAGACGCCAAAAGGCGTACAACTCAAAAACAGCGCACTCTCAGAGCATTGAGGGCTCGGGGTGAGCATTAACATTATGAGACCTCCTTTGCCAGAAACAAGATATAAGAATAGGTTTTACCCTTTTAACTGGCACAAAAACTGACACCTTTATTCAAGGCATCATGTTTGCAATAACCACAACACAAGCAGTCAAAATGCAAACAAAAAAGACAACTCTGATAATAATATGCACTGTCCTTGAATTTGATTGGTCCACACCCGAGACAGCTTTTCTTAGAGCCTAGTCTCCATTGGTGTTGGACCAGAAGACGCCAAAAGGCGTACAACTCAAAAACAGCGCACTCTCAGAGCATTGAGGGCTCGGGGTGAGCATTAACATTATGAGACCTCCTTTGCCAGAAACAAGATATAAGAATAGGTTTTACCCTTTTAACTGGCACAAAAACTGACACCTTTATTCAAGGCATCATGTTTGCAATAACCACAACACAAGCAGTCAAAATGCAAACAAAAAAGACAACTCTGATAATAATATGCACTGTCCTTGAATTTGATTGGTCCACACCCGAGACAGCTTTTCTTAGAGCCTAGTCTCCATTGGTGTTGGACCAGAAGACGCCAAAAGGCGTACAACTCAAAAACAGCGCACTCTCAGAGCATTGAGGGCTCGGGGTGAGCATTAACATTATGAGACCTCCTTTGCCAGAAACAAGATATAAGAATAGGTTTTACCCTTTTAACTGGCACAAAAACTGACACCTTTATTCAAGGCATCATGTTTGCAATAACCACAACACAAGCAGTCAAAATGCAAACAAAAAAGACAACTCTGATAATAATATGCACTGTCCTTGAATTTGATTGGTCCACACCCGAGACAGCTTTTCTTAGAGCCTAGTCTCCATTGGTGTTGGACCAGAAGACGCCAAAAGGCGTACAACTCAAAAACAGCGCACTCTCAGAGCATTGAGGGCTCGGGGTGAGCATTAACATTGAGACCTCCTTTGCCAGAAACAAGATATAAGAATAGGTTTTACCCTTTTAACTGGCACAAAAACTGACACCTTTATTCAAGGCATCATGTTTGCAATAACCACAACACAAGCAGTCAAAATGCAAACAAAAAAGACAACTCTGATAATAATATGCACTGTCCTTGAATTTGATTGGTCCACACCCGAGACAGCTTTTCTTAGAGCCTAGTCTCCATTGGTGTTGGACCAGAAGACGCCAAAAGGCGTACAACTCAAAAACAGCGCACTCTCAGAGCATTGAGGGCTCGGGGTGAGCATTAACATTATGAGACCTCCTTTGCCAGAAACAAGATATAAGAATAGGTTTTACCCTTTTAACTGGCACAAAAACTGACACCTTTATTCAAGGCATCATGTTTGCAATAACCACAACACAAGCAGTCAAAATGCAAACAAAAAAGACAACTCTGATAATAATATGCACTGTCCTTGAATTTGATTGGTCCACACCCGAGACAGCTTTTCTTAGAGCCTAGTCTCCATTGGTGTTGGACCAGAAGACGCCAAAAGGCGTACAACTCAAAAACAGCGCACTCTCAGAGCATTGAGGGCTCGGGGTGAACATTAACATTATGAGACCTCCTTTGCCAGAAACAAGATATAAGAATAGGTTTTACCCTTTTAACTGGCACAAAAACTGACACCTTTATTCAAGGCATCATGTTTGCAATAACCACAACACAAGCAGTCAAAATGCAAACACAAAAGACAACCCTGATAATAATATGCACTGTCCTTGAATTTGATTGGTCCACACCCGAGACAGCTTTTCTTAGAGCCTAGTCTCCATTGGTGTTGGACCAGAAGACGCCAAAAGGCGTACAACTCAAAAACAGCGCACTCTCAGAGCATTGAGGGCTCGGGGTGAGCATTAACATTGAGACCTCCTTTGCCAGAAACAAGATATAAGAATAGGTTTTACCCTTTTAACTGGCACAAAAACTGACACCTTTATTCAAGGCATCATGTTTGCAATAACCACAACACAAGCAGTCAAAATGCAAACAAAAAAGACAACTCTGATAATAATATGCACTGTCCTTGAATTTGATTGGTCCACACCCGAGACAGCTTTTCTTAGAGCCTAGTCTCCATTGGTGTTGGACCAGAAGACGCCAAAAGGCGTACAACTCAAAAACAGCGCACTCTCAGAGCATTGAGGGCTCGGGGTGAGCATTAACATTATGAGACCTCCTTTGCCAGAAACAAGATATAAGAATAGGTTTTACCCTTTTAACTGGCACAAAAACTGACACCTTTATTCAAGGCATCATGTTTGCAATAACCACAACACAAGCAGTCAAAATGCAAACAAAAAAGACAACTCTGATAATAATATGCACTGTCCTTGAATTTGATTGGTCCACACCCGAGACAGCTTTTCTTAGAGCCTAGTCTCCATTGGTGTTGGACCAGAAGACGCCAAAAGGCGTACAACTCAAAAACAGCGCACTCTCAGAGCATTGAGGGCTCGGGGTGAGCATTAACATTATGAGACCTCCTTTGCCAGAAACAAGATATAAGAATAGGTTTTACCCTTTTAACTGGCACAAAAACTGACACCTTTATTCAAGGCATCATGTTTGCAATAACCACAACACAAGCAGTCAAAATGCAAACAAAAAAGACAACCCTGATAATAATATGCACTGTCCTTGAATTTGATTGGTCCACACCCGAGACAGCTTTTCTTGGAGCCTAGTCTCCATTGGTGTTGGACCAGAAGACGCCAAAAGGCGTACAACTCAAAAACAGCGCACTCTCAGAGCATTGAGGGCTCGGGGTGAGCATTAACATTATGAGACCTCCTTTGCCAGAAACAAGATATAAGAATAGGTTTTACCCTTTTAACTGGCACAAAAACTGACACCTTTATTCAAGGCATCATGTTTGCAATAACCACAACACAAGCAGTCAAAATGCAAACAAAAAAGACAACTCTGATAATAATATGCACTGTCCTTGAATTTGATTGGTCCACACCCGAGACAGCTTTTCTTAGAGCCTAGTCTCCATTGGTGTTGGACCAGAAGACGCCAAAAGGCGTACAACTCAAAAACAGCGCACTCTCAGAGCATTGAGGGCTCGGGGTGAGCATTAACATTATGAGACCTCCTTTGCCAGAAACAAGATATAAGAATAGGTTTTACCCTTTTAACTGGCACAAAAACTGACACCTTTATTCAAGGCATCATGTTTGCAATAACCACAACACAAGCAGTCAAAATGCAAACAAAAAAGACAACTCTGATAATAATATGCACTGTCCTTGAATTTGATTGGTCCACACCCGAGACAGCTTTTCTTAGAGCCTAGTCTCCATTGGTGTTGGACCAGAAGACGCCAAAAGGCGTACAACTCAAAAACAGCGCACTCTCAGAGCATTGAGGGCTCGGGGTGAGCATTAACATTATGAGACCTCCTTTGCCAGAAACAAGATATAAGAATAGGTTTTACCCTTTTAACTGGCACAAAAACTGACACCTTTATTCAAGGCATCATGTTTGCAATAACCACAACACAAGCAGTCAAAATGCAAACAAAAAAGACAACTCTGATAATAATATGCACTGTCCTTGAATTTGATTGGTCCACACCCGAGACAGCTTTTCTTAGAGCCTAGTCTCCATTGGTGTTGGACCAGAAGACGCCAAAAGGCGTACAACTCAAAAACAGCGCACTCTCAGAGCATTGAGGGCTCGGGGTGAGCATTAACATTATGAGACCTCCTTTGCCAGAAACAAGATATAAGAATAGGTTTTACCCTTTTAACTGGCACAAAAACTGACACCTTTATTCAAGGCATCATGTTTGCAATAACCACAACACAAGCAGTCAAAATGCAAACAAAAAAGACAACTCTGATAATAATATGCACTGTCCTTGAATTTGATTGGTCCACACCCGAGACAGCTTTTCTTAGAGCCTAGTCTCCATTGGTGTTGGACCAGAAGACGCCAAAAGGCGTACAACTCAAAAACAGCGCACTCTCAGAGCATTGAGGGCTCGGGGTGAGCATTAACATTATGAGACCTCCTTTGCCAGAAACAAGATATAAGAATAGGTTTTACCCTTTTAACTGGCACAAAAACTGACACCTTTATTCAAGGCATCATGTTTGCAATAACCACAACACAAGCAGTCAAAATGCAAACAAAAAAGACAACTCTGATAATAATATGCACTGTCCTTGAATTTGATTGGTCCACACCCGAGACAGCTTTTCTTGGAGCCTAGTCTCCATTGGTGTTGGACCAGAAGACGCCAAAAGGCGTACAACTCAAAAACAGCGCACTCTCAGAGCATTGAGGGCTCGGGGTGAGCATTAACATTATGAGACCTCCTTTGTCAGAAACAAGATATAAGAATAGGTTTTACCCTTTTAACTGGCACAAAAACTGACACCTTTATTCAAGGCATCATGTTTGCAATAACCACAACACAAGCAGTCAAAATGCAAACAAAAAAGACAACTCTGATAATAATATGCACTGTCCTTGAATTTGATTGGTCCACACCCGAGACAGCTTTTCTTAGAGCCTAGTCTCCATTGGTGTTGGACCAGAAGACGCCAAAAGGCGTACAACTCAAAAACAGCGCACTCTCAGAGCATTGAGGGCTCGGGGTGAGCATTAACATTATGAGACCTCCTTTGCCAGAAACAAGATATAAGAATAGGTTTTACCCTTTTAACTGGCACAAAAACTGACACCTTTATTCAAGGCATCATGTTTGCAATAACCACAACACAAGCAGTCAAAATGCAAACAAAAAAGACAACTCTGATAATAATATGCACTGTCCTTGAATTTGATTGGTCCACACCCGAGACAGCTTTTCTTAGAGCCTAGTCTCCATTGGTGTTGGACCAGAAGACGCCAAAAGGCGTACAACTCAAAAACAGCGCACTCTCAGAGCATTGAGGGCTCGGGGTGAGCATTAACATTATGAGACCTCCTTTGCCAGAAACAAGATATAAGAATAGGTTTTACCCTTTTAACTGGCACAAAAACTGACACCTTTATTCAAGGCATCATGTTTGCAATAACCACAACACAAGCAGTCAAAATGCAAACAAAAAAGACAACTCTGATAATAATATGCACTGTCCTTGAATTTGATTGGTCCACACCCGAGACAGCTTTTCTTGGAGCCTAGTCTCCATTGGTGTTGGACCAGAAGACGCCAAAAGGCGTACAACTCAAAAACAGCGCACTCTCAGAGCATTGAGGGCTCGGGGTGAGCATTAACATTATGAGACCTCCTTTGTCAGAAACAAGATATAAGAATAGGTTTTACCCTTTTAACTGGCACAAAAACTGACACCTTTATTCAAGGCATCATGTTTGCAATAACCACAACACAAGCAGTCAAAATGCAAACAAAAAAGACAACTCTGATAATAATATGCACTGTCCTTGAATTTGATTGGTCCACACCCGAGACAGCTTTTCTTAGAGCCTAGTCTCCATTGGTGTTGGACCAGAAGACGCCAAAAGGCGTACAACTCAAAAACAGCGCACTCTCAGAGCATTGAGGGCTCGGGGTGAGCATTAACATTATGAGACCTCCTTTGCCAGAAACAAGATATAAGAATAGGTTTTACCCTTTTAACTGGCACAAAAACTGACACCTTTATTCAAGGCATCATGTTTGCAATAACCACAACACAAGCAGTCAAAATGCAAACAAAAAAGACAACTCTGATAATAATATGCACTGTCCTTGAATTTGATTGGTCCACACCCGAGACAGCTTTTCTTAGAGCCTAGTCTCCATTGGTGTTGGACCAGAAGACGCCAAAAGGCGTACAACTCAAAAACAGCGCACTCTCAGAGCATTGAGGGCTCGGGGTGAGCATTAACATTATGAGACCTCCTTTGCCAGAAACAAGATATAAGAATAGGTTTTACCCTTTTAACTGGCACAAAAACTGACACCTTTATTCAAGGCATCATGTTTGCAATAACCACAACACAAGCAGTCAAAATGCAAACAAAAAAGACAACCCTGATAATAATATGCACTGTCCTTGAATTTGATTGGTCCACACCCGAGACAGCTTTTCTTAGAGCCTAGTCTCCATTGGTGTTGGACCAGAAGACGCCAAAAGGCGTACAACTCAAAAACAGCGCACTCTCAGAGCATTGAGGGCTCGGGGTGAGCATTAACATTATGAGACCTCCTTTGCCAGAAACAAGATATAAGAATAGGTTTTACCCTTTTAACTGGCAGAAAAACTGACACCTTTATTCAAGGCATCATGTTTGCAATAACCACAACACAAGCAGTCAAAATGCAAACAAAAAAGACAACTCTGATAATAATATGCACTGTCCTTGAATTTGATTGGTCCACACCCGAGACAGCTTTTCTTAGAGCCTAGTCTCCATTGGTGTTGGACCAGAAGACGCCAAAAGGCGTACAACTCAAAAACAGCGCACTCTCAGAGCATTGAGGGCTCGGGGTGAGCATTAACATTATGAGACCTCCTTTGCCAGAAACAAGATATAAGAATAGGTTTTACCCTTTTAACTGGCACAAAAACTGACACCTTTATTCAAGGCATCATGTTTGCAATAACCACAACACAAGCAGTCAAAATGCAAACAAAAAAGACAACTCTGATAATAATATGCACTGTCCTTGAATTTGATTGGTCCACACCCGGGACAGCTTTTCTTAGAGCCTAGTCTCCATTGGTGTTGGACCAGAAGACGCCAAAAGGCGTACAACTCAAAAACAGCGCACTCTCAGAGCATTGAGGGCTCGGGGTGAGCATTAACATTGAGACCTCCTTTGCCAGAAACAAGATATAAGAATAGGTTTTCCCCTTTTAACTGGCACAAAAACTGACACCTTTATTCAAGGCATCATGTTTGCAATAACCACAACACAAGCAGTCAAAATGCAAACAAAAAAGACAACTCTGATAATAATATGCACTGTCCTTGAATTTGATTGGTCCACACCCGAGACAGCTTTTCTTAGAGCCTAGTCTCCATTGGTGTTGGACCAGAAGACGCCAAAAGGCGTACAACTCAAAAACAGCGCACTCTCAGAGCATTGAGGGCTCGGGGTGAGCATTAACATTATGAGACCTCCTTTGCCAGAAACAAGATATAAGAATAGGTTTTACCCTTTTAACTGGCACAAAAACTGACACCTTTATTCAAGGCATCATGTTTGCAATAACCACAACACAAGCAGTCAAAATGCAAACAAAAAAGACAACTCTGATAATAATATGCACTGTCCTTGAATTTGATTGGTCCACACCCGAGACAGCTTTTCTTAGAGCCTAGTCTCCATTGGTGTTGGACCAGAAGACGCCAAAAGGCGTACAACTCAAAAACAGCGCACTCTCAGAGCATTGAGGGCTCGGGGTGAGCATTAACATTATGAGACCTCCTTTGCCAGAAACAAGATATAAGAATAGGTTTTACCCTTTTAACTGGCACAAAAACTGACACCTTTATTCAAGGCATCATGTTTGCAATAACCACAACACAAGCAGTCAAAATGCAAACAAAAAAGACAACTCTGATAATAATATGCACTGTCCTTGAATTTGATTGGTCCACACCCGAGACAGCTTTTCTTAGAGCCTAGTCTCCATTGGTGTTGGACCAGAAGACGCCAAAAGGCGTACAACTCAAAAACAGCGCACTCTCAGAGCATTGAAGGCTCGGGGTGAGCATTAACATTATGAGACCTCCTTTGCCAGAAACAAGATATAAGAATAGGTTTTACCCTTTTAACTGGCACAAAAACTGACACCTTTATTCAAGGCATCATGTTTGCAATAACCACAACACAAGCAGTCAAAATGCAAACAAAAAAGACAACCCTGATAATAATATGCACTGTCCTTGAATTTGATTGGTCCACACCCGAGACAGCTTTTCTTAGAGCCTAGTCTCCATTGGTGTTGGACCAGAAGACGCCAAAAGGCGTACAACTCAAAAACAGCGCACTCTCAGAGCATTGAGGGCTCGGGGTGAGCATTAACATTATGAGACCTCCTTTGCCAGAAACAAGATATAAGAATAGGTTTTACCCTTTTAACTGGCACAAAAACTGACACCTTTATTCAAGGCATCATGTTTGCAATAACCACAACACAAGCAGTCAAAATGCAAACAAAAAAGACAACTCTGATAATAATATGCACTGTCCTTGAATTTGATTGGTCCACACCCGAGACAGCTTTTCTTAGAGCCTAGTCTCCATTGGTGTTGGACCAGAAGACGCCAAAAGGCGTACAACTCAAAAACAGCGCACTCTCAGAGCATTGAGGGCTCGGGGTGAGCATTAACATTATGAGACCTCCTTTGCCAGAAACAAGATATAAGAATAGGTTTTACCCTTTTAACTGGCACAAAAACTGACACCTTTATTCAAGGCATCATGTTTGCAATAACCACAACACAAGCAGTCAAAATGCAAACAAAAAAGACAACTCTGATAATAATATGCACTGTCCTTGAATTTGATTGGTCCACACCCGAGACAGCTTTTCTTAGAGCCTAGTCTCCATTGGTGTTGGACCAGAAGACGCCAAAAGGCGTACAACTCAAAAACAGCGCACTCTCAGAGCATTGAGGGCTCGGGGTGAGCATTAACATTGAGACCTCCTTTGCCAGAAACAAGATATAAGAATAGGTTTTCCCCTTTTAACTGGCACAAAAACTGACACCTTTATTCAAGGCATCATGTTTGCAATAACCACAACACAAGCAGTCAAAATGCAAACAAAAAAGACAACTCTGATAATAATATGCACTGTCCTTGAATTTGATTGGTCCACACCCGAGACAGCTTTTCTTAGAGCCTAGTCTCCATTGGTGTTGGACCAGAAGACGCCAAAAGGCGTACAACTCAAAAACAGCGCACTCTCAGAGCATTGAGGGCTCGGGGTGAGCATTAACATTATGAGACCTCCTTTGCCAGAAACAAGATATAAGAATAGGTTTTACCCTTTTAACTGGCACAAAAACTGACACCTTTATTCAAGGCATCATGTTTGCAATAACCACAACACAAGCAGTCAAAATGCAAACAAAAAAGACAACTCTGATAATAATATGCACTGTCCTTGAATTTGATTGGTCCACACCCGAGACAGCTTTTCTTAGAGCCTAGTCTCCATTGGTGTTGGACCAGAAGACGCCAAAAGGCGTACAACTCAAAAACAGCGCACTCTCAGAGCATTGAGGGCTCGGGGTGAACATTAACATTATGAGACCTCCTTTGCCAGAAACAAGATATAAGAATAGGTTTTACCCTTTTAACTGGCACAAAAACTGACACCTTTATTCAAGGCATCATGTTTGCAATAACCACAACACAAGCAGTCAAAATGCAAACACAAAAGACAACCCTGATAATAATATGCACTGTCCTTGAATTTGATTGGTCCACACCCGAGACAGCTTTTCTTAGAGCCTAGTCTCCATTGGTGTTGGACCAGAAGACGCCAAAAGGCGTACAACTCAAAAACAGCGCACTCTCAGAGCATTGAGGGCTCGGGGTGAGCATTAACATTATGAGACCTCCTTTGCCAGAAACAAGATATAAGAATAGGTTTTACCCTTTTAACTGGCACAAAAACTGACACCTTTATTCAAGGCATCATGTTTGCAATAACCACAACACAAGCAGTCAAAATGCAAACAAAAAAGACAACTCTGATAATAATATGCACTGTCCTTGAATTTGATTGGTCCACACCCGAGACAGCTTTTCTTAGAGCCTAGTCTCCATTGGTGTTGGACCAGAAGACGCCAAAAGGCGTACAACTCAAAAACAGCGCACTCTCAGAGCATTGAGGGCTCGGGGTGAGCATTAACATTATGAGACCTCCTTTGCCAGAAACAAGATATAAGAATAGGTTTTACCCTTTTAACTGGCACAAAAACTGACACCTTTATTCAAGGCATCATGTTTGCAATAACCACAACACAAGCAGTCAAAATGCAAACAAAAAAGACAACTCTGATAATAATATGCACTGTCCTTGAATTTGATTGGTCCACACCCGAGACAGCTTTTCTTAGAGCCTAGTCTCCATTGGTGTTGGACCAGAAGACGCCAAAAGGCGTACAACTCAAAAACAGCGCACTCTCAGAGCATTGAGGGCTCGGGGTGAGCATTAACATTATGAGACCTCCTTTGCCAGAAACAAGATATAAGAATAGGTTTTACCCTTTTAACTGGCACAAAAACTGACACCTTTATTCAAGGCATCATGTTTGCAATAACCACAACACAAGCAGTCAAAATGCAAACAAAAAAGACAACTCTGATAATAATATGCACTGTCCTTGAATTTGATTGGTCCACACCCGAGACAGCTTTTCTTAGAGCCTAGTCTCCATTGGTGTTGGACCAGAAGACGCCAAAAGGCGTACAACTCAAAAACAGCGCACTCTCAGAGCATTGAGGGCTCGGGGTGAGCATTAACATTATGAGACCTCCTTTGCCAGAAACAAGATATAAGAATAGGTTTTACCCTTTTAACTGGCACAAAAACTGACACCTTTATTCAAGGCATCATGTTTGCAATAACCACAACACAAGCAGTCAAAATGCAAACAAAAAAGACAACTCTGATAATAATATGCACTGTCCTTGAATTTGATTGGTCCACACCCGAGACAGCTTTTCTTAGAGCCTAGTCTCCATTGGTGTTGGACCAGAAGACGCCAAAAGGCGTACAACTCAAAAACAGCGCACTCTCAGAGCATTGAGGGCTCGGGGTGAGCATTAACATTGAGACCTCCTTTGCCAGAAACAAGATATAAGAATAGGTTTTACCCTTTTAACTGGCACAAAAACTGACACCTTTATTCAAGGCATCATGTTTGCAATAACCACAACACAAGCAGTCAAAATGCAAACAAAAAAGACAACTCTGATAATAATATGCACTGTCCTTGAATTTGATTGGTCCACACCCGAGACAGCTTTTCTTAGAGCCTAGTCTCCATTGGTGTTGGACCAGAAGACGCCAAAAGGCGTACAACTCAAAAACAGCGCACTCTCAGAGCATTGAGGGCTCGGGGTGAGCATTAACATTATGAGACCTCCTTTGCCAGAAACAAGATATAAGAATAGGTTTTACCCTTTTAACTGGCACAAAAACTGACACCTTTATTCAAGGCATCATGTTTGCAATAACCACAACACAAGCAGTCAAAATGCAAACAAAAAAGACAACTCTGATAATAATATGCACTGTCCTTGAATTTGATTGGTCCACACCCGAGACAGCTTTTCTTAGAGCCTAGTCTCCATTGGTGTTGGACCAGAAGACGCCAAAAGGCGTACAACTCAAAAACAGCGCACTCTCAGAGCATTGAGGGCTCGGGGTGAACATTAACATTATGAGACCTCCTTTGCCAGAAACAAGATATAAGAATAGGTTTTACCCTTTTAACTGGCACAAAAACTGACACCTTTATTCAAGGCATCATGTTTGCAATAACCACAACACAAGCAGTCAAAATGCAAACACAAAAGACAACCCTGATAATAATATGCACTGTCCTTGAATTTGATTGGTCCACACCCGAGACAGCTTTTCTTAGAGCCTAGTCTCCATTGGTGTTGGACCAGAAGACGCCAAAAGGCGTACAACTCAAAAACAGCGCACTCTCAGAGCATTGAGGGCTCGGGGTGAGCATTAACATTATGAGACCTCCTTTGCCAGAAACAAGATATAAGAATAGGTTTTACCCTTTTAACTGGCACAAAAACTGACACCTTTATTCAAGGCATCATGTTTGCAATAACCACAACACAAGCAGTCAAAATGCAAACAAAAAAGACAACTCTGATAATAATATGCACTGTCCTTGAATTTGATTGGTCCACACCCGAGACAGCTTTTCTTAGAGCCTAGTCTCCATTGGTGTTGGACCAGAAGACGCCAAAAGGCGTACAACTCAAAAACAGCGCACTCTCAGAGCATTGAGGGCTCGGGGTGAGCATTAACATTATGAGACCTCCTTTGCCAGAAACAAGATATAAGAATAGGTTTTACCCTTTTAACTGGCACAAAAACTGACACCTTTATTCAAGGCATCATGTTTGCAATAACCACAACACAAGCAGTCAAAATGCAAACAAAAAAGACAACTCTGATAATAATATGCACTGTCCTTGAATTTGATTGGTCCACACCCGAGACAGCTTTTCTTAGAGCCTAGTCTCCATTGGTGTTGGACCAGAAGACGCCAAAAGGCGTACAACTCAAAAACAGCGCACTCTCAGAGCATTGAGGGCTCGGGGTGAGCATTAACATTATGAGACCTCCTTTGCCAGAAACAAGATATAAGAATAGGTTTTACCCTTTTAACTGGCACAAAAACTGACACCTTTATTCAAGGCATCATGTTTGCAATAACCACAACACAAGCAGTCAAAATGCAAACAAAAAAGACAACTCTGATAATAATATGCACTGTCCTTGAATTTGATTGGTCCACACCCGAGACAGCTTTTCTTAGAGCCTAGTCTCCATTGGTGTTGGACCAGAAGACGCCAAAAGGCGTACAACTCAAAAACAGCGCACTCTCAGAGCATTGAGGGCTCGGGGTGAGCATTAACATTATGAGACCTCCTTTGCCAGAAACAAGATATAAGAATAGGTTTTACCCTTTTAACTGGCACAAAAACTGACACCTTTATTCAAGGCATCATGTTTGCAATAACCACAACACAAGCAGTCAAAATGCAAACAAAAAAGACAACTCTGATAATAATATGCACTGTCCTTGAATTTGATTGGTCCACACCCGAGACAGCTTTTCTTGGAGCCTAGTCTCCATTGGTGTTGGACCAGAAGACGCCAAAAGGCGTACAACTCAAAAACAGCGCACTCTCAGAGCATTGAGGGCTCGGGGTGAGCATTAACATTATGAGACCTCCTTTGTCAGAAACAAGATATAAGAATAGGTTTTACCCTTTTAACTGGCACAAAAACTGACACCTTTATTCAAGGCATCATGTTTGCAATAACCACAACACAAGCAGTCAAAATGCAAACAAAAAAGACAACTCTGATAATAATATGCACTGTCCTTGAATTTGATTGGTCCACACCCGAGACAGCTTTTCTTAGAGCCTAGTCTCCATTGGTGTTGGACCAGAAGACGCCAAAAGGCGTACAACTCAAAAACAGCGCACTCTCAGAGCATTGAGGGCTCGGGGTGAGCATTAACATTATGAGACCTCCTTTGCCAGAAACAAGATATAAGAATAGGTTTTACCCATTTAACTGGCACAAAAACTGACACCTTTATTCAAGGCATCATGTTTGCAATAACCACAACACAAGCAGTCAAAATGCAAACAAAAAAGACAACCCTGATAATAATATGCACTGTCCTTGAATTTGATTGGTCCACACCCGAGACAGCTTTTCTTAGAGCCTAGTCTCCATTGGTGTTGGACCAGAAGACGCCAAAAGGCGTACAACTCAAAAACAGCGCACTCTCAGAGCATTGAGGGCTCGGGGTGAGCATTAACATTATGAGACCTCCTTTGCCAGAAACAAGATATAAGAATAGGTTTTACCCTTTTAACTGGCACAAAAACTGACACCTTTATTCAAGGCATCATGTTTGCAATAACCACAACACAAGCAGTCAAAATGCAAACAAAAAAGACAACTCTGATAATAATATGCACTGTCCTTGAATTTGATTGGTCCACACCCGAGACAGCTTTTCTTAGAGCCTAGTCTCCATTGGTGTTGGACCAGAAGACGCCAAAAGGCGTACAACTCAAAAACAGCGCACTCTCAGAGCATTGAGGGCTCGGGGTGAGCATTAACATTATGAGACCTCCTTTGCCAGAAACAAGATATAAGAATAGGTTTTACCCTTTTAACTGGCACAAAAACTGACACCTTTATTCAAGGCATCATGTTTGCAATAACCACAACACAAGCAGTCAAAATGCAAACAAAAAAGACAACTCTGATAATAATATGCACTGTCCTTGAATTTGATTGGTCCACACCCGAGACAGCTTTTCTTAGAGCCTAGTCTCCATTGGTGTTGGACCAGAAGACGCCAAAAGGCGTACAACTCAAAAACAGCGCACTCTCAGAGCATTGAGGGCTCGGGGTGAGCATTAACATTATGAGACCTCCTTTGCCAGAAACAAGATATAAGAATAGGTTTTACCCTTTTAACTGGCACAAAAACTGACACCTTTATTCAAGGCATCATGTTTGCAATAACCACAACACAAGCAGTCAAAATGCAAACAAAAAAGACAACTCTGATAATAATATGCACTGTCCTTGAATTTGATTGGTCCACACCCGAGACAGCTTTTCTTGGAGCCTAGTCTCCATTGGTGTTGGACCAGAAGACGCCAAAAGGCGTACAACTCAAAAACAGCGCACTCTCAGAGCATTGAGGGCTCGGGGTGAGCATTAACATTATGAGACCTCCTTTGTCAGAAACAAGATATAAGAATAGGTTTTACCCTTTTAACTGGCACAAAAACTGACACCTTTATTCAAGGCATCATGTTTGCAATAACCACAACACAAGCAGTCAAAATGCAAACAAAAAAGACAACTCTGATAATAATATGCACTGTCCTTGAATTTGATTGGTCCACACCCGAGACAGCTTTTCTTAGAGCCTAGTCTCCATTGGTGTTGGACCAGAAGACGCCAAAAGGCGTACAACTCAAAAACAGCGCACTCTCAGAGCATTGAGGGCTCGGGGTGAACATTAACATTATGAGACCTCCTTTGCCAGAAACAAGATATAAGAATAGGTTTTACCCTTTTAACTGGCACAAAAACTGACACCTTTATTCAAGGCATCATGTTTGCAATAACCACAACACAAGCAGTCAAAATGCAAACAAAAAAGACAACTCTGATAATAATATGCACTGTCCTTGAATTTGATTGGTCCACACCCGAGACAGCTTTTCTTAGAGCCTAGTCTCCATTGGTGTTGGACCAGAAGACGCCAAAAGGCGTACAACTCAAAAACAGCGCACTCTCAGAGCATTGAGGGCTCGGGGTGAGCATTAACATTATGAGACCTCCTTTGCCAGAAACAAGATATAAGAATAGGTTTTACCCTTTTAACTGGCACAAAAACTGACACCTTTATTCAAGGCATCATGTTTGCAATAACCACAACACAAGCAGTCAAAATGCAAACAAAAAAGACAACTCTGATAATAATATGCACTGTCCTTGAATTTGATTGGTCCACACCCGAGACAGCTTTTCTTGGAGCCTAGTCTCCATTGGTGTTGGACCAGAAGACGCCAAAAGGCGTACAACTCAAAAACAGCGCACTCTCAGAGCATTGAGGGCTCGGGGTGAGCATTAACATTATGAGACCTCCTTTGCCAGAAACAAGATATAAGAATAGGTTTTACCCTTTTAACTGGCACAAAAACTGACACCTTTATTCAAGGCATCATGTTTGCAATAACCACAACACAAGCAGTCAAAATGCAAACAAAAAAGACAACTCTGATAATAATATGCACTGTCCTTGAATTTGATTGGTCCACACCCGAGACAGCTTTTCTTGGAGCCTAGTCTCCATTGGTGTTGGACCAGAAGACGCCAAAAGGCGTACAACTCAAAAACAGCGCACTCTCAGAGCATTGAGGGCTCGGGGTGAGCATTAACATTATGAGACCTCCTTTGTCAGAAACAAGATATAAGAATAGGTTTTACCCTTTTAACTGGCACAAAAACTGACACCTTTATTCAAGGCATCATGTTTGCAATAACCACAACACAAGCAGTCAAAATGCAAACAAAAAAGACAACTCTGATAATAATATGCACTGTCCTTGAATTTGATTGGTCCACACCCGAGACAGCTTTTCTTAGAGCCTAGTCTCCATTGGTGTTGGACCAGAAGACGCCAAAAGGCGTACAACTCAAAAACAGCGCACTCTCAGAGCATTGAGGGCTCGGGGTGAGCATTAACATTATGAGACCTCCTTTGCCAGAAACAAGATATAAGAATAGGTTTTACCCTTTTAACTGGCACAAAAACTGACACCTTTATTCAAGGCATCATGTTTGCAATAACCACAACACAAGCAGTCAAAATGCAAACAAAAAAGACAACTCTGATAATAATATGCACTGTCCTTGAATTTGATTGGTCCACACCCGAGACAGCTTTTCTTAGAGCCTAGTCTCCATTGGTGTTGGACCAGAAGACGCCAAAAGGCGTACAACTCAAAAACAGCGCACTCTCAGAGCATTGAGGGCTCGGGGTGAGCATTAACATTATGAGACCTCCTTTGCCAGAAACAAGATATAAGAATAGGTTTTACCCTTTTAACTGGCACAAAAACTGACACCTTTATTCAAGGCATCATGTTTGCAATAACCACAACACAAGCAGTCAAAATGCAAACAAAAAAGACAACTCTGATAATAATATGCACTGTCCTTGAATTTGATTGGTCCACACCCGAGACAGCTTTTCTTGGAGCCTAGTCTCCATTGGTGTTGGACCAGAAGACGCCAAAAGGCGTACAACTCAAAAACAGCGCACTCTCAGAGCATTGAGGGCTCGGGGTGAGCATTAACATTATGAGACCTCCTTTGTCAGAAACAAGATATAAGAATAGGTTTTACCCTTTTAACTGGCACAAAAACTGACACCTTTATTCAAGGCATCATGTTTGCAATAACCACAACACAAGCAGTCAAAATGCAAACAAAAAAGACAACTCTGATAATAATATGCACTGTCCTTGAATTTGATTGGTCCACACCCGAGACAGCTTTTCTTAGAGCCTAGTCTCCATTGGTGTTGGACCAGAAGACGCCAAAAGGCGTACAACTCAAAAACAGCGCACTCTCAGAGCATTGAGGGCTCGGGGTGAACATTAACATTATGAGACCTCCTTTGCCAGAAACAAGATATAAGAATAGGTTTTACCCATTTAACTGGCACAAAAACTGACACCTTTATTCAAGGCATCATGTTTGCAATAACCACAACACAAGCAGTCAAAATGCAAACAAAAAAGACAACCCTGATAATAATATGCACTGTCCTTGAATTTGATTGGTCCACACCCGAGACAGCTTTTCTTAGAGCCTAGTCTCCATTGGTGTTGGACCAGAAGACGCCAAAAGGCGTACAACTCAAAAACAGCGCACTCTCAGAGCATTGAGGGCTCGGGGTGAGCATTAACATTATGAGACCTCCTTTGCCAGAAACAAGATATAAGAATAGGTTTTACCCTTTTAACTGGCACAAAAACTGACACCTTTATTCAAGGCATCATGTTTGCAATAACCACAACACAAGCAGTCAAAATGCAAACAAAAAAGACAACTCTGATAATAATATGCACTGTCCTTGAATTTGATTGGTCCACACCCGAGACAGCTTTTCTTAGAGCCTAGTCTCCATTGGTGTTGGACCAGAAGACGCCAAAAGGCGTACAACTCAAAAACAGCGCACTCTCAGAGCATTGAGGGCTCGGGGTGAGCATTAACATTATGAGACCTCCTTTGCCAGAAACAAGATATAAGAATAGGTTTTACCCTTTTAACTGGCACAAAAACTGACACCTTTATTCAAGGCATCATGTTTGCAATAACCACAACACAAGCAGTCAAAATGCAAACAAAAAAGACAACTCTGATAATAATATGCACTGTCCTTGAATTTGATTGGTCCACACCCGAGACAGCTTTTCTTAGAGCCTAGTCTCCATTGGTGTTGGACCAGAAGACGCCAAAAGGCGTACAACTCAAAAACAGCGCACTCTCAGAGCATTGAGGGCTCGGGGTGAGCATTAACATTATGAGACCTCCTTTGCCAGAAACAAGATATAAGAATAGGTTTTACCCTTTTAACTGGCACAAAAACTGACACCTTTATTCAAGGCATCATGTTTGCAATAACCACAACACAAGCAGTCAAAATGCAAACAAAAAAGACAACTCTGATAATAATATGCACTGTCCTTGAATTTGATTGGTCCACACCCGAGACAGCTTTTCTTGGAGCCTAGTCTCCATTGGTGTTGGACCAGAAGACGCCAAAAGGCGTACAACTCAAAAACAGCGCACTCTCAGAGCATTGAGGGCTCGGGGTGAGCATTAACATTATGAGACCTCCTTTGTCAGAAACAAGATATAAGAATAGGTTTTACCCTTTTAACTGGCACAAAAACTGACACCTTTATTCAAGGCATCATGTTTGCAATAACCACAACACAAGCAGTCAAAATGCAAACAAAAAAGACAACTCTGATAATAATATGCATTGTCCTTGAATTTGATTGGTCCACACCCGAGACAGCTTTTCTTAGAGCCTAGTCTCCATTGGTGTTGGACCAGAAGACGCCAAAAGGCGTACAACTCAAAAACAGCGCACTCTCAGAGCATTGAGGGCTCGGGGTGAGCATTAACATTATGAGACCTCCTTTGCCAGAAACAAGATATAAGAATAGGTTTTACCCTTTTAACTGGCACAAAAACTGACACCTTTATTCAAGGCATCATGTTTGCAATAACCACAACACAAGCAGTCAAAATGCAAACAAAAAAGACAACTCTGATAATAATATGCACTGTCCTTGAATTTGATTGGTCCACACCCGAGACAGCTTTTCTTGGAGCCTAGTCTCCATTGGTGTTGGACCAGAAGACGCCAAAAGGCGTACAACTCAAAAACAGCGCACTCTCAGAGCATTGAGGGCTCGGGGTGAGCATTAACATTATGAGACCTCCTTTGTCAGAAACAAGATATAAGAATAGGTTTTACCCTTTTAACTGGCACAAAAACTGACACCTTTATTCAAGGCATCATGTTTGCAATAACCACAACACAAGCAGTCAAAATGCAAACAAAAAAGACAACTCTGATAATAATATGCACTGTCCTTGAATTTGATTGGTCCACACCCGAGACAGCTTTTCTTAGAGCCTAGTCTCCATTGGTGTTGGACCAGAAGACGCCAAAAGGCGTACAACTCAAAAACAGCGCACTCTCAGAGCATTGAGGGCTCGGGGTGAGCATTAACATTATGAGACCTCCTTTGCCAGAAACAAGATATAAGAATAGGTTTTACCCTTTGTCTCCACAGCTGCCGTGACGAGTGTCGCTGTCTTCCTGCTGTCTCCACAGCTGCTGTGACGAGTGTCGCTGTCTTCCTGCTGTCTCCACAGCTGCTGTGACGAGTGTCGCTGTCTTCCTGCTGTCTCCACAGCTGCCGTGACGAGTGTCGCTGTCTTCCTGCTGTCTCCACAGCTGCCGTGACGAGTGTCGCTGTCTTCCTGCTGTCTCCACAGCTGCTGTGACAAGTGTCGCTGTCTTCCTGCTGTCTCCACAGCTGCCGTGACGAGTGTCGCTGTCTTCCTGCTGTCTCCACAGCTGCCGTGACGAGTGTCGCTGTCTTCCTGCTGTCTCCACAGCTACCGTGACGAGTGTCGCTGTCTTCCTGCTGTCTCCACAGCTGCCGTGACGAGTGTTGCTGTCTTCCTGCTGTCTCCACAGCTGCCGTGATGAGTGCCGGTGACTTCCTGCTGTCTCCACAGCTGCGGTGACGAGTGTCGCTGTCTTCCTGCTGTCTCTACAGCTGCCGTGACGAGTGTGGCTGTCTTCCTGCGGTCTCCACAGCTGCCGTGATGAGTGTGGCTGTCTTCCTGCTGTCTCCACAGCTGCCGTGACGAGTGTCGCTGTCTTCCTGCTGTCTCCACAGCTGCCGTGACGAGTGTGGCTGTCTTCCTGCTGTCTCACAGCTACCGTGACGAGTGTCGCTGTCTTCCTGCTGTCTCCACAGCTGCCGTGACGAGTGTCGCTGTCTTCCTGCTGTCTCCACAGCTGCCGTGACGAGTGTCGCTGTCTTCCTGCTGTCTCCACAGCTGCCATGACGAGTGTCGCTATCTTCCTGCTGTCTCCACAGCTGCCGTGACGAGTGTCGCTGTCTTCCTGCTGTCTCTACAGCTGCCGTGACGAGTGTCGCTGTCTTCCTGCTGTCTCACAACTGCCGTGATGAGTGTCGCTGTCTTCCTGCTGTCTCCACAGCTGCCGTAATTAGTGCCGGTGACTCCAGGTTGTCTCTGGCCGCTGCCGTGATGAGTGCCGGTGACTCCAGGTTGTCTCTGGCCGCTGCCGTGATGAGTGCCGGTGACTCCAGGTTGTCTCTGGCCGCTGCTGGAGCTCACAGGAAAATTCTGGTGAGTCGCTTTTAGGGGGGCTCACCGGTGCTCTGTGTACTACTATACACTGTACACTACTATACACTGTACGCTATACTATACACTGTATGCTATACTATACACTGTACACTATACACTGCACACTATACACTAAACTATACACTGTACACTATACTGTACGCTATACTATACACTGTACACTATACTATACACAACTATACACTACATTACTATACACTACACAACTATACACTGTACACTATACACAACTATACACTACATTACTATACACTACACAACTATACACTGTACACTATACACAACTATACACTACAATTACTATACACTACACTACTATGTACTACATTACTATACACTACACTACTATACACTACACTATACCCTACACTACTCTAAACTACAGTACTATACGCTACTATACACTATGCACTACTATACACTACAATGTAATATACACTACTATACACTACAATCGGTCCTGGGCCTCCCCTAGGTTGACTCAAAAGAGTAGCTGGTGTAGCGGTGTGTCGTAGTAAACAAAGCCACTGGGGAGACAAAGGCGGTTCGGCGTGGTGCTGGCCACCCACCCTCTCATGTGCCACAGTGCCGGCAGCCTTAATAGGTGCTTCTCTTCGCTAACAGCACTTGCCCCTATAGCCTGCCGTGGCTACACGGGGGACCTTTGTGTCTGTGTGAGTGATGACATGTGGCTCCGTGATGCCTCTGTCCGCTGGGATGCAGCTGAAGCCGGTGCCTGCGATGCTTCGTCTGCTGCAGTCGGTCGGTGTCGAGGGCGACACATTCACGTGGGAGCAGGTGGGTCCCATCACGACCACCAACACCATCATCATCTGCGTGGCTAGGAGATGTTGACTACCTCGCCTGGTGTACAGGAGGTCGTGGGACCCACCATCATCATTATCAGGGTGGCTAGGAGATGTTGACTACCTCGCCTGGTGTACAGGAGGTCGTGGATTCTATCGCGACCCTGACACCTGCTGTATAATTTGGATTTGCAGGATTATCACAGATGGCTACGTGCGGTGCGAAAGAAGTTCAACATAGTACAGACGTTACACTCACCCACCCACTCACCCAACCACTCGTCCACCCACTCATTCATTGACCTACTCAGCCACCCACTCACCCAACCACTCACCCACTCCATTTACCCACACACTAACACTCACTCATCCAACCACTCACTCATCCACTCACTCACCCAACCACTCACTCTACTCACCCTCTAACCCATCCACTCACCCTCTAACCCATCCACTCACTGACTAGTCCATCTCTTCCGCCCATGCCACTAAATCACTGATCCACCCACCCACTCACTGATTCTCTCACTGATCCACACACCCACTCACTCACCTACTCACTCACCTACCCACCCACTCACCCACTCAATCACTCAACCACCCACTCACTCACCTACCCACCCACTCACCCACTCAATCACTCAACCACCCACTCACTAACTCATCCACTCACTCACCCACCCACCTACTCACCCACTCAGTCACCCACTCGTGTGTGTGCATGCATGCGTGTGTGTGTGCATGTGTGTGTGTACGTCCCACGTAGGCGTACCACTACGTGGGACAATACATCAAGCGGAGACAACTTTACGATGTAGAGAGGCCGTACCTGGTGAGGTGTGGCGGGGACCCCCTGGGGGAGGTGTTTGGTGTGGAGGGATTCTCACTCAGAGATCCCAGGTGAGGGAGATAGAAAGAGGGTGGAGAGAGATTTGGTGGGTGGGTGAGTGAGTGTGGGTGAGCGGATGAGTTATTTAGTGAGTGAGTGGGAGGGAGGGCGAGTGGGGGAGTGAATTATTGAGTGGGTGGGTGAGCTGTTTAGTGAGTGGGTGAGTGATTGAGTGGGTGAATATTCTTTGGTTCTTTCACTAAAGTCACGTAGATAGAAAAATTATAATTTAAAAAGTGAAATAAAAATAAACAAACACGAGAGAGAGGGGTGGAGAGAGAGAGGGGCGGTAGATAGAGCCTGCATCCAAACCCAGCCTGGATCTCCCTGTCCCTCTCTTCCAGACACTCGGTGGCAGCGCTGTTCGTGAAGTCATTCTCCATAGTGACGGCCGACAGCAGGCGAGGTGAAGTTCCCCTCCCTCCTCCTCACTCCCTCCTTCTCACTCCCTCCCCGGGTTCATAGCGCGATGTAGCGCTAACTACAATACCGCTACCCATATACAGTCATACACTCACTCACACACTCACACACACTCACACATTCACTCACATACACACACACATTCACTCACTCACACTCACATATTCACTCACTCACACACTCACACACACTCACACATTCACTCACTCACACACACACTCACTCACACACACTCACACACTCACACACACTCACACATTCATTCACTCACACACACACACACTCACACACTCACACACACTCACACATTCACTCACTCACATAATCTCTTCTTTTTCTTCCCCTTCAGCTGGTGTCAATGTCACCACCACCTCCACCACCTCCACCACAGCCGGTGGTGTTGGTGTGGGTGGTGGTGGTGGTGGTGTGGGTGGTGGTGGTGGTGGTGATGGTGGTGGTGTGGGTGGTGGTGTTGGTGTGGGTGGTGGTGTGGCTGGTGGTGGTTGTGATGGTGATGGTGTAGGTGGTGGTGTGGGTGGTGGTGGTGATAGTGGTGGTGTAGGTGGTGGTGTTGGTGTGGGTGGTGGTGGTGTTGGTGTGGGTGGTGCTGGTGGTGTGGGTGGTGGTGGTGTGGTTGGTGGTGTTGGTGTGGGTGGTGGTGCTGGTGGTTTTGGTGATGGTGGTGTTGGTGTGGGTGGTGTTGGTGGTGTGGGTGGTGCTGATGGTGTTGTCGTGGGTGAGTGCGTGGTGTGCCGGAGTGAGCCGCATAGCTGCACGTTAGTTCACGGGACAGCGGCCACCTTGCCACGTGCCGCCGCTGCGCCTTGGAGCTGCAGCAGCGTGGCATGGCCTGCCCACTCTGCCGCAGGGAGATCCACTCTGTGGTGCACACGTTCCTGTCCTGACACGACACACACACACAGACAGACACACAACAACAACAACAACCGCCATTCGCCACTAAGTGGCGGTGACGTCACCACGACGCTTGTGCCAAGCTATGTGCACCCTGAGGCCACGTGAAGTGTCGAACACCCGCTGGCAGGAGGTCACGGGGCAGACCCAGGTGCCACGGGTCGACTGACTGAGATCACTGGCTGATGCACCACCTGTGCCCCCTACTGTGCCAACCTGCTGTGCTTTAGCCACCCGGCGCTCCGCTCGTTGTTCTGAGCGTCGCTCCTCCGCCCTCCGTTGTTGTTGGAGGGCAACTACCTCCAACTGCCCAGTAGCATCCTTCACGAGCCTCCACAGAAGCCGATCTTGACACCGCTGGTACCAGTCATCGGCAAGTCCACTCAGCTCCACGTCCTCCTGTACCACATCACTCCATCTCTTCTCTAGCCTGTGCCGCGCCCGCTTAGCCCCCTCGATCCGGCCGAACAAAAGCTGTTTTGGCATGCGGTGGCTGGGCATGCGGGCTACATGACCCAGCCTTGCCCGCCGGAGGAGCTCACCGATGGGACCTTGTCCAGATCTTTCAAGGATTTGTGAGCTCCTCACACAATCCAGTCTGGTTAAACCCAGGATGGATTGTAGGCAGGCCAGCCTAAATGTTTCTAACCGGCGAAGATGTTCCATTAGGGGGGGTCCACGTTTCGCAAGCGTAGAGAAGGGAGGGAATGACCGTGGCCGAGAAGACCTGAAGCTTAGTGCGGAGCGACAGACCAGGTAGCTTCCACACAGTGTTACGCAACTGATGAAAAGATATTGCCGCGATGCTGAATAATCCTTGCCAGGACCTTTCCCGGCACACTGAGGAGTGAGATGCCCCTGTAGTTGTTACAGTCTGTGCGGTCCCCCTTCTTAAAAAGGGGGACCACCAGGGCATCCTTCCAATCCTGCGGAACCCGTCCAGTGGTCCAGACCGTTATGATGTCATATAGGGCAGTCTGTGCACAAATGCCACCCTCAGCATTTCGCTTGGGAGATCATCTCTGCCCGCTGCCTTTCCTGGTCTCAGACTCCGGATCGCCTTCAGTACTTCCTCAACAGATGGCACCTCAGCCAGCCACTCACAGGGGGTGACTTCTTCCAATATTTGAGGCACCGCAGCCACAGCAGGGTCATCCTCACTTTGTGCAACGATGTTTTCCTGGCTGAGGGATTTTCCCTCCCCCAGGACCTCACAGAAATGCTCAGCAAATCTGCAAACCTGTTCCTGGGGGTCGGAGATTGGATCACCGTTTTTTCCCCTGATGGTAATAGTAAACAGACACACACACACAGACACACACACAGACACACACACACAGACACACACACAGACACACAGACACGCACAACAATAACAACAACCGCCATTCACCACTCAGTGGCAGTAATGTCACCACGACGCTTGTGCCAGGCTATGTGCACCTTGAGGCCACGTGAAGTGTTGACCGACCACTGGCAGGAGGCCACGGGGCAGACCCAGGTGCCACGGGTCGACTGACTGAGATGATATACACACACAGAGACACACAGACAGATACACACAGACACAGATACACACAGACACACACAGACACACACAGACACAGATACACACACAGAGAGACAGATACACAGAGAGCGTTTGTTAATGTATGTCTCATTAAGGACAATTTAATGTTCATATTTTTACCTCAGAATGTAAAAAAAATGTTCCTCAATGTTCAAAATATTTTTTGTTTACCTCAGAATATTTATAAAAAATACTAATGTTATTTTTTTTACCTCAGAATGTAAAAAAGATTTGTTTTTACCTCACAATATAAAAAAATTGTTTACCTCAATGTAGAAATTCTATTCTTTTACCTCAATCATACTCTTGAATGCGTTTATTGCCGTTTAATATATTAAACTTTTGCACATTTTACCTCATCGTTTCCTGTCATCACTTTACGAGTTCACCGTGTGTGCACTGTGTGTGTGGGGAGCGTTGGTGCGCCAAAGCAAACCCCTCCAGTGAAGGCCCCCCGTGTGGCCTCTAACAGACTGTAGGGGCAAGTGTCTCTTAGCAGCTCGCAGCAGCTGCGAGCACCGTCACGACAAAATTATCTTACATCCACGTTCACCCTCTGTGAATATTCACACGCACGTGGGAGACGCGCTAACCCATCCCTAGCGATCCGAGCGGTGCGTCTTAAGAGTGCGAGGATTATTCTCCTGGCCGCTCTAACACCGTTGCCACGTGACGAGCGACCTGACGGAGCTGCTTTCACTTGGTGCAGGGCAGGCCGCTCGCGTGGACCAAGATTGGCACAGCAACTCAGTGGGGGGCCCCCTTACACCCTGGTGGCAATACACTTAGTTTAGTTTTACTTAGGTCTCTGTTAGTGTGGGTCTCTGTGGGTATCTGTGTGGGTCTCTATGGGTCTCTGTGGGTCTCTGTGGGTATGGGTCTCTGTGGGTCTGTGTGGGTCTCTATGAGTATGGGTCTGTGGGTCTATGTGAGTGTGGGTGTCTGTGGGTCTCTGTGAGTCTATGTGGGTCTCTATGAGTCTCTGTGGGTCTCTATGAGTATGGGTCTCTATGAGTCTGTGAGTCTGTGTGGGTCTCTATGAGTCTCTATGGGTCTGTGTGGGTCTCTATGAGTATGGGTCTCTGTGAGTATGGGTCTCTGTGGGTCTCTATGAGTCTCTGTGGGTCTCTGTGAGTATGGGTCTCTATGAGTCTGTGTGGGTCTCTGTGGGTCTCTATGAGTCTCTATGGGTCTGTGTGGGTCTCTATGAGTATGGGTCTCTGTGAGTATGGGTCTCTGTGGGTCTCTATGGGTCTGTGTGGGTCTTTCCCTCCCCCCCCCCTTTATCCCCTGGCCGTCGCCTCCCCCTCGGGTGTCGGCCACGCCCACACCTCATCCAATCAGGAGTCTCTGGCTCACGGATGACGCGTCACCTCCAGCTTCCGGCGCTCAGCAGCACTTCCGGGGCGTGTAGAGTCCTGGGAGTCGGCGGCTGCGTCACGTGACCACTCCCACGTGGCTGCGTGCTGCCCGCTCCGTCCGTAGTTACCGTGAAAGACTTGAGACTTGCTGTATTTAGACTATATCGTGACATATTGAGGCGTTAAAACTATCACGGTTTGTTACTTGAACGATTTCCCTTCCCGCCGTGTAATAATGGGCAGTGTTTGGTAAGACTGTTGTTTTGTTTTTCATCATAACGGGACACATTTTTTACATTATTCCACATGCATAGCGGGGGGTAGGGTGTGAGCTTGAGACGTTTGGAAGCCGGTTTAGCATGAGCACTTTAAGATTTCGTCAATAATGTAATCGGTCTTGCTCAAGCAAATACATTATGAAATTTGCACACGTGTCAATAACGATTGAATTTTTTTACACGTGGAAAAATGTGTTCTATTTTTTTGCAAAAAATTGCAAATGCAGTTTATTTTCCAAGTGTTGTGAAAGCCTTTATTCTTAATGCTCTGTTGAGCACGAAGTGCCCGTGGGTATAACCTGTGGTAATCCCCATATATACAAAAGGCAAAGTTGTGAATGTGTGTGTTGTCTGTACTTCTCCACATGCAACAAACTGGAAATTTGCCATGTGGGTACTTTCCAGGCTGTACACCATGCAAACATTATACAAATACACCTTTGTATTTTTTTAGGGGGGGGGGGCTCAATAATGCATTTTATTTTTTGCACGGCAAGTGAGCTGTGACGTCAAATCTGTCACGTGACCACTTGTGTGCACCCAGCACGTGCCTGTCCAAGTAATAAACTCCACTCGTTAACACTTGTGTGCACCCAGCACGTGCCTGTCCAAGTAATAAACTCCACTCGTGAACACTTGTGTGTACCCAGCACATGCCTGTCCAAGTAATAAACTCCACTCGTGAACACTTGTGTGCACCCAGCACGTGCCTGCCCAAGTAATAAACTCCTGAGCACGAGGCGCGAGCGACTAACCAAGACATGGACAGAAGAGAGTGGTGGCAAGGCGAGTTGGCAGACGACATCTACCGCGTCCTTCGAGAGAAGGTATCCGCCTCTCTCGTCAATAGGCCTCCTACACGCAGACGCGAATCCTACGAACTGATTTACACGGCACGTACGTTTGAGTGCTCGACTCGCAGTGAGTGGGTTGCAAGTTCAATCCTGGCCAGCGGATCAACCCAGCCCCCTATCTCTCCGGGGACTATAACATGAGCAATACGGTTCGAAGAATAAAAGTGGCTGTGCTTTGGAGCTACGGATCTCCACACCTCGTGGTTTTGTTTCATCATAGGCTGAGGACTATTCTTAGCTCTTTCGGTAAAGTCACGTTGAAGGGAAACAATAAAATAATAATATATATAAAACAATAAAAAATTATCACGACATTTCAACCATAACACAAACAGTCGTCATCAGGTGTGTCGGTTTGCATAAAGTTATCTATTTTAAAACGATTTATTTATTTATAAAAACGTCAGCGCCACGCGCAGCGATTTGGCAGTTTATTTAGAAGGACTAGTCCATCTATGTTCTGAAAAGAGGAGGGGGGAGACGAAAAATTAATGTATGCTGTCTGAAAGCCACTGTAAGCGTGAACAATCAATTAAGACCTGAAATGGTTTATCAAATCTTTCCAATGATTGCTAAGCCAGAATCCATCTTCTCGGTTGAAATTGTCTCTGTGCTTGTATATGTGGATAACCTCATGAACGAATCTCTCATGGTAGCCAGATGGCTTACAAAGGCTGAGAACTACCGAATTAGTTCTTCGCCATCTTTCACTCGCTTGAAAAGGGAGACAATTTTGGCCCGTGGCTTTTGTCACTCTTGGTTTGCGTGACGGCGAAAGTTAAATGCTGTGGCCCACCGTAACCGGGCACGTCGCCTCCTTCGACCCCCAGAATAATCTATTATCGTTTCAAAACACCTCTTGACCTCTTGACCCAACTCCACAGCGTCCCAACTGCCCTACCAAACCCCGCGTCCTCTTTTTGTTTTTCCCTCACAGGAGCTGTCGCTGCCTCGGTTTTGCGCTACACTCGCCCCAGCTGCACCTCCGTCGCCACTTCGTCGACCTCCTGGCAACGCTGAGCGAGCACCTGCAGCTGAGTGTGGCCACGCACCACCTGGCCATCGCGATGTTAGACGTGTTCATGGACCGCCACAACATCACCGTCCTCTGCCTCTACACCTGCTCAATCTGCTACCTCATTATAGCAGGTCGGTCAATCGCTCACGTGCCCACCCACCCACCCGATCACCCGATCACTCGCTCATTTCTCGCTCGTACGCTTGGTCGCTTGCTCACCATCGGCATGCGTGTCCCTGACACCCTGCGCAGCCAAGTTCGAGGAGATGGATGAGCAGGTGCCGCGACTGGACTGGGTGAACCGGCTGGAGGTGATGACCAAGCAAGGGCTAAGTCTGTCCAAGGAGGAATTGCAGCAGACGGAGGTAGCTGCATGCCCCTATTAATTCAGCATGCAATGTTTCACCCCAGAACCGTTCCGTGCATTGTCATGATTCAAGGTCACGATTTGATTCAAGAAACCAATTGTTTCGTCTTGTTACTTTACAATCTTACTCTGTGGGTCTGTCGGTAAAGTCACGTAGATGGAAAAATAATTTTAAAAAATCACGACGTTTCGATGGCAACACAAGCAGTTGTCCTCAGGTGATTGCTTGTGTTGCGATCGAAACGTCAAAGACCCAAAGAGTATGAACACATCATCTCTGTTTCATGCCAACTAATTATTCTGTAAACAATTTGAATGTACAGCCCGAATTTGAATATAGAAGCGTGTCTTCTTACTAGATAACAGGAAGGCAAAAGCTGCAGAATAACATTACCACAGCAGACCTGACGAATGAACGTGGAGTGGTGCAGGAAATTCTCCCTTCCTATGGTGGGGCTCAGTCTCTCCGTAAAACAATCACCCCGTGACGATTTGCTTGTGTTGCGATCGAAACATCGTGATATTTTTTGTTAATTTTTCAATCTACGTGGCTTTACCGAAAGACCCAAAAGAATATGATCGTCTTCTTTGGTTCTTTCGGTAAAGTCACGTAGAATGAGAATAAAATAATCACTTGATGAAATAAATAACACAATAATGAGAATATTATTGTGTTATTTTATCAATGTATTATTTTATTCTCATTCTACGTGGTGACTTTACCGAAAGAACCAAAGAAGATGAATCCTTGCAGTCACGAAAGCTTTAAATCGAAATTTAATATGATGGTCATTGCATTTACCCGTGCAGACGAAGGGCCGAGTTGACTCCTTGACCAGACATTTGAACTGTTTTGCGAGCCACGCACCAAATAAACCCTCCAGGCAACACGCAGCAGCGTGGCGGACTGAATGCTTCACGGAGTGGTGGCAGCTGTGCCGTGCCAGCCCACTCTCCCATCTGCCTCCCCCCTGCACAGTTCCTGCTGCTGTGTACACTCGACTGGAACCTGTGCACGCCCACAGCGGCGCACTTCGTGAACTACTTCCTGTGGCTGTCGCGGCGTGAGGACGCCCCGGCTGGAGGCTCGTCCTACCGGCATGCGTACACGACCAAGTACACGGCCCACTTCCTTCAGCTCGCCCTGCAAGGTGCTCGCAGAGCTGTAGAGGAGCGCTTCGTAGGCAACGCTAAGGTGACCAGCGAAGAAGGGACAGTGCCTGAAACGTCACCGAATATATATATATTTTTTCCAACGTCGGAATGTTGATATTCTTAGCTCTTTCGGTAAAGTCACGTTGAAGGGAAACAATAAAATAATAAAATATATATAAAACAATAAAAAATCTCACGACGTTTCGACCATAACACAAACGGTCGTCATCAGGTGTGTCGGTTTGCATTAATTAATTTATTTTATAACGGGGTATTTAAAAAAACGTCAGCGCCACGCGCAGCGATTTGGCAGTTTATTTAGAAGGACGAGTCCATCTATGTTCTGAAAAGAGGAGGGGGGAGACGAAAAATTAATGTATGCTGTCTGAAAGCTACCGTAAGCGTGAACATGTCTTAATTGATTGTTCACGCTTACGGTGGCTTTCAGACAACATACATTAATGTTTCGTCTCCCCCCTCCTCTTTTCAGAACATAGATGGACTCGTCCTTCTAAACAAACTGCCAAATCGCTGCCCGTAGTGCTAACGTTTTTATAAATAAATAAATAAACACACACAAACACCTATTCTTAGTTTTTTCGGTAAAGTCACGTTGAAGAGAAACAACAAAATAATAAAATATATAAAACAATAAAAAAATTCTCACGACGTTTCGACCATAACTCAAACGGTCATCTTCAGGTGTGTTGGTTTGCATAAATTTATTTTTAAACGGCGCATTTATTTATTTATAAAAAACGTTAGCGTCACGCGCAGCGATTTGGCAGTTTACCCAGGACTAGTCCATCTATATTTTGAAAAGAGGAGGGGGGAGACGAAATTTTTTATAATGTATGCTGTCTGAAAGCCAATGTAAGCGTGAACAATCAATTAAGAACTGAAATGGTTTATCAAATATTTCCAATGATTGCTAAGATAGAATCCATCTTCTCGGTTGAAATTGTCTCTGTGCTTGTATATGTGGATAGCCTCATGAACGAATCTCTCATGGAAGCCAGATGGCTTACAAAGAACCTCTGTCTCGGAAAAGTCAATGGCATGTGAGCCTACTGAATTAGAACAATGATCTGCTACGGCCGAGGTGTTGGTCCTACCGTGTTTAAGGTCTGCTTTGTGTTCACGAATGCGGTCCGAGACATGGCGTTTGGTTTCTCCAATGTAACTACTACCACAGAGGCAACTTAGTTTGTAGACACCAGGGTATTGTATGTCCGGAATCACATCTTTTACAGACGGAACCAGATCACGGATTTTATGTAATGTGTTGAAACGGACCTGGATCTTGTGTTTATTCAAGATTTTGGAGATCTTTTTTGTGATCCCAGCAATGTAGGGTAAAGTGATGGTTTTGAAAGGCTCCTCAAGAGGGTTCTTCTTCATGGTTTGAGTGATACCATTGGAATCATTGAAGACTTGGTTCATCAAGGACTAAACACTGAGGTACCCCCCCTGGTGAGACACTGTTTAACCAATACATACTTCACTTGGAATGGAACTTTCTACAAACAAACTGAGGGCACCCCAATGGGCTCCCCCCTTTCTCCAGTTATAGCTAACATTTTCATGCAGAAATTTGAGACTGACGCCATCCAGACTGCCACTCTGCGCCCAACCTTATGGAAGAGGTACGTGGATGACACTTTTCTCATCTGGCCACATGGCCGGCCTGCTCTAGACCAATTCTTCGACCACATCAATTCCATACACCCAGCCATCAGATTTACCATGGAAGTCGAAATAGATGGCAAGATACCTTTTTTGGATGTCCTAATTAAAAAGAGACCTGATGGTTCAATGAGCCACTCTGTCTACAGGAAAGCTACCCATACGGATGCTTATCTGAAACCGGATTCCCACCACCATCCATCACAGAAGAATTCTCTCATCAAGACTCTGTATCATAGAGCCCAATGCATATCCGACCAGGAACACATAAGCAGTGAACTCAAGCACGTACACCAAGCTCTTAGGGCTAATGGTTACTCCGACTATACAATCCGCAAAGCTATCACTCAAACCATGAAGAAGAACCTTCTTGAGGAGCCTTTCAAAACCATCACTTTACCCTACATTGCTGGGATCACAAAAAAGATCTCCAAAATCTTGAATAAACACAAGATCCAGGTCCGTTTCAACACATTACATAATATCCGTGATCTGGTTCCGTCTGTAAAAAATATAATTCCGGACATACAATACCCTGGTGTCTACAAACTAAGTTGCCTCTGTGGTAGTAGTTACATTTGAGAAACCAAACGCCATGTCTCGGACCGAATTCGTGAACACAAAGCAGACCTTAAACACGGTAGGACCAACACCTCGGCCGTAGCAGATCATTGTTCTAATTCAGTAGGCTCACATGCCATTGACTTTTCCAAGACAGAGGTTCTTTGTAAGCCATCTGGCTTCCATGAGAGATTCGTTCATGAGGCTATCCACATATACAAGCACAGAGACAATTTCAACCGAGAAGATGGATTCTATCTTAGCAATCATTGGAAATATTTGATAAACCATTTCAGTTCTTAATTGATTGTTCACGCTTACATTGGCTTTCAGACAGCATACATTATAAAAAATTTCGTCTCCCCCCTCCTCTTTTCAAAATATAGATGGACTAGTTCTGAGTAAACTGCCAAATCGCTGCGCGTGACGCTAACGTTTTTTTCTAAATAAATAAATGCGCCGTTTAAAAATAAATTTATGCAAACCAACACACCTGAAGATGACCGTTTGAGTTATGGTCGAAACGTCGTGAGAATTTTTTATTGTTATATATATTTTATTATTTTGTTGTTTCTCTTCAACGTGACTTTACCGAAAAAACTGAGAATATGAATTACTGCAGTCACGAAAGCTTTAAATAAAAACACACAAACACCGTTAAATAAATAAATAAATGCAAACCTCCACTTCTTTCAAATGTTTCTTGCCGTTGCTTTTCACACCTGATGATGACCGTTTGTGTTATGGTCGAAACGTCGTGAGAATTTTTATTGTTTTATATATATTTTATTATTTTATTGTTTTCCTTCAACGTGGTGACTTTACCGAAAGAGCTAAGAATATTAATTACTGCAGTCACGAAAGCTTTAAATCAAAATTTTAGTCGGAATGTTTGTTCAAATGTTCAGGGTGCCGTTGGCCCAACGTTCCTCGTTCACTGGGTGCTTGTGCGTTTAAGCGTCTGTGTGTGTGCCTGCCTGTCATTCCTGTGTGCAGGGTAGAGGTGGCATAGCGGTTAGCGCTACGCTGCAGCTACGACCCTGGACACCCTGCTGGTCCAATGCCCGCTCACGGCTATCACCAGTGACGATTATCTGAACCGGTCCTGGGCCTCCCCTAGGTCGACTCGGCCTCAAATGAGTAACTCAATGCGGTGTGTAAACATCGCTAGCACTGGGGAGACAAAGGTGGCCGGGCGTGGTGCTGGCCACCCACCCCCTCGTGTGCCGTGCCGGCCTTCATAGGTGCTCGCTAACAGCACTTGCCCCAACAGTCTGTTAAGGCTAAACGGAGGGTTTTTGTCTTTGTGTGTATGCAGACCACGTATTCCTGAGTTTCCGTCCATCCGTGGTGGCGGCTGCAAGCATAGCATTGGCCCGTATAGAAGTGAAGCTGCCCTCTGCGTGGACTCTGTACATGCAACACTTCACTGGCCTTGCCTGGGAGATGATCCTGCCGTGCGCGGAGCAGCTGATTTGGTGATTTGCACGACAAAACAACACAAAGCTCTCCTAAGTGACCGTTTAAGAGACCTATTAAGGCTGAGTTGTGGCTCACGAGGCAGCAACGTGCTCTTTTCTCTCCACAATTTATGTTTACAAACCAATACCGGTTACCCGTTAAAGCCGAATTTACCCAAGGGAAATTGAATACAGGTTATGCGTCGCTGCCCGAACCATCACTGCGGCCCAAAACCATCACTGCTTTAAGATTAACTGTTAGTCAAAGTGAAAGTGGTCTCCCAGGTCAAATGAGCAATGTCGGTGGGACCGAGGTAGTCGTGTCAATCCAACATTCACACGGTGGAGGCCAGTGTCTCCAGAGGACAAATACTGTTGTCAAGTTGGCATGACGAGAGACTACTAAAAAAAAACACAACGAGTATGCCATTGTGCAACAGATGGCAAATATTTTAAACAATATCCATGACGACTAAATGAAGCTGATATGTGGATTCCTGTGCGTGCGAATTTCACGTCCTAGTCCATCACGGATGCCCTGAGACTCGGTGAGGCGCTCCAGCATTACCCATGGTGCCTTGTGACTCATTGGTAGATGGGCCCTTATGGTTGAGGTTTCTCATCACCTTGCTGAATTAAATAAGCAGATGAACGCTAAACGATTAGACATTCCTCTGGTGCTGTTGCTGGCTTCTTAGTATTTTGGGCCTGTGCTTAGCAACCGTTATTTAAACATAACAACATTAAGTTGCACACTCTTAATTTTTAGAGATTGGAGAGTATGGTTTTCAGATTTTGCCCCAGGGTTGTTTCCACTTATGTTATATTGAGGACAAACTACTACAAACGACAGTACTATGCAGTGGTGTTAATTACTGCAGTACATCCTAGATGTTTTTATTGATGTTAAATTATTATATTGCTGTCAAGGGCACGGTGTGATATTGGGTTCAAGGATCACAAGATGGGTGTGAACCTAACATTATTAGACCCACATGCATGGACCTGTGTGTGTCAAGATGGGCTTGAACCTAACATGATTAGACACACAGGCATGGACCTGTGTGTGTCAAGATGGGCTTGAACCTAACATGATTAGACCCACAGGCATGGACCTGTGTGTGTCAAGATGGGCTTGAACCTAACATGATTAGACACACAGGCATGGACCTGTGTGTCTCAAGATGGGCTTGAACCTAACATGATTAGACCCACAGGCATGGACCTGTGTGTGTCAAGATGGGCTTGAAGCTAACATGATTAGACCCACAGGCATGGACCTGTGTGTGTCAAGATGGGCTTGAACCTAACATGATGAGACACATAGGCATGGACCTGTGTGTGTCAAGATGGGCTTGAACCTAACATGATTAGACACACACAGGCATGGACCTGTGTGTCTGTTCTAACTCTACGTCCTCCCCCTGTGTTCGAACTCTTCAGTAAATACAACTTCAACAGGAAGCAGGTCATGGAGCTTCAGGAAAATTCTGCTGTCCACTCTGAGCAGCCCTCCCACTCAGCCTCAGCCATACCACGTGTGCCTCTTCACCAGTCAACTCTACAGCAGCAGCAGCAGCCACAGCCACTACAGCAGCAGCAGCAACAGCAGCAGCCACAGCAGCAGCAACAGCAGCAGCAGCAGCCACAACAACAGCAGCAGCCACAGCAGCAGCAGCAACAGCAGCAGCAACAGCAGCAGCAACAGCAGCAACAACAGCAGCAGCAGCAACAGCAGCAACAGCAGCAGCCACAGCAGCAGCCACAGCAGCAGCAACAACAGCAACAAATGATGCAGCAGCAGCAACTGCAGCAGCAGCAGAAACCACAGCAGCAGCAGCCACAACAACAACAGCAGCAGGAGCAATAGCAGCAGGAGGAGCAGCAGCAGCCACAGCAGCAGCCACAGCAACAGCCACAGTAGCTGCAGCAGCAGCCACAGCAACAACAACAACAGCAGCAGCAACAGCAGCAGCCACAGCAGCAGCAGCCACAGCAGCAGCAGCAACAACAGCAGCAGGAGGAGCAGCATCTGGTGCCCAAGTCGGTGCAGACGCCACCTGTGGAGGTGGGTCAGGAGATGGAGTCGTCGTCGCCGCCGCTGCCGCCGCCGTTCAGCAACATTTGGGATGACCACGTTTTGGCCGCGCAAGCCGCGTGTCAGCAGGAACCTGGCCATCGAGCCGCACAACAGATAGATCGGCAGGCTGTGCGGCGATTGCTGTTGCGTTTTCGGCAGGGCACCGATTTCAGGAATGCAGAACACGGAGCGAGTTGTCGGTCAAAGCTCAGCTCGTCAGAGCTTTGGTCGGCAAGCTGGGGGGGTGGGGGGTGTTCAAGGAGGCTGTAGATCCATACTCTTTGGTTCTATTGGGTAAAGTCACGTAGGTAAAAAATAAAATAACAAAAATCACGACGTTTCGGCCACAACACAAGCGGCCTTCATCAGGTGAAGGGACGAGACTGTCTGGAGGACAGCGCTGGAGTGAGCTGTAGATTACCGGCAACGAAAGCGTCACAGAATCTTCGCGACGATTGCAAATTTAAATTAATGAGGCGTCGTGCCGCACACAATCCCGCGACATCGCAAACCGACTTCCGCTGGTCAAGAGGCCAGCCGAACGCCGACAAATAGTGGGTCGGCCTGCAGTTAAAAGCCACGCTGTTCGGGCCCGGCTCCACTCTGGCCATTTTATGTTTGGCCATGAATTCAAATGGCCAAAGAGACATAGTAAGAAAATGTCATCAAGCCTAAGTGAGCATTGGTTGATGCTTATTTTCACGGGAGTTTCTCAGCCAATGAAGGTATTTTTTAAGGACATGTCTGCGAAGTGATCGTTGCCGTTCCACAAAGCGGCACTTACTGCGTCAATCCCGGCGGAATAATTGGTCGCGAAAGCTTCCGTGTTAAACTGGAATAATTGCAGAATCTACCTCTTGTGTGGGAATTGAACTGGCGACTATCTGGTTATAGGTTGGACACTTTTATCACTGCGCTACACTGAACAACATTACCAAATACACTGAACATAATGTGCCATCTGTTTAGCCATTAAAATAAAAAATAACCATGCGTGGAATTTGTACCAATCTCATGTCTCTGTTTCGGGGCATAGTGTTAGCCCAAAGCCACCCAGACATTTCCATTAAACAGTGCGAACTGTGTCTGCTACTTGTTTTTTATATATTGCGACCTTATCACTTATGCACCTCTCAGAAAGAACGTGTATTCATGAAATTACGTGTAATTATAGGGATGGCAAAGTCGGTTTCGAAGTTTTCTGCATCAACATGTGAAAGATGCTGCTACGGACAGGTGTATTGCTGTAATTTCATTGTGGATAATTATGTACACTTTAAATGGGCACATTTAATCCTGTGTGTGACTGGGTGACAGCATTTATATTCAGAATTATCTCTTGCATGTGAGACAAGGGAATCATTAATTGTTTTAGACTATTAATTTAGAAAAAAATATGTTACTGATAAAACTGTCTTCCTGCTCAAACGATCATGGCAAGATATTCGTATTTGTGGCCCTGATCCAGTGTTGGTAATTCCTTTAATATCACCAACAAAGAGTATTTAAACCTGTAATTGACGAAAAAATCCGATCATAACAGCGCAGGTTGTAAAATCATGTTTTACTTGCAAATAAACGGTTTCTTCTTAAGCAGTGCATTGTGGTTCTCTTACCTTTGGTCACTGTCAAAATAAATCAGAGCAAATCTGACCGACTGCTGTCAGGTAGCACCAATACAGAGATGGGTAACTCTAGGCCCATGTAGTCATTGATCAGACTCATCAGTGTGGTATCACCACCAATACAGAGATGGGTAACTCTAGGCCCATTTAGTCATTGATCAGACTCATCAGTGTGGTATCACCACCAATACAAAGATGGGTAACTCTAGGCCCATGTAGTCATTGATCAGACTCATCAGTGTGGTATCACCACCAATACAAAGATGGATAACTCTAGGTCCATGTAGTCATTGATCAGACTCATCGGTGTGGTATCATCACCAATACAGAGATGGGTAACTCTAGGCCCATTTAGTCATTGATCAGACTCATCAGTGTGGTATCACCAATACAGAGATGGGTAATTTATAATAAAGGTTTTTGGGTTAGATCGCGTTTATTTATAAATGTGTCGTAACCCTCCACCACCCGACATGGCCAATCAGCAAAAAAAGTGTCACGTTGACAAAAAGACAAATAGTTCACTACTTTAGCCCACCGGTGTGTTGAAGAGTGAATCCACATTTACAGTTTGAGTACGACGTTTCGCTGGTAAATACATCCAGCAATCATCGGGCAATTCGCCAGAATGGTAAAGCCCTCGCTTGCTCCCGGTTTTATATAGAGCAGCAGGGTGACGTCATCACTTAACTCATATCAGGTGCAGTGATTAGAGGCGGAGGGGGGGTATTGTAATTATATAATCGATTGATAATCAGTCAATGGTTATGATTAGTAATGAGTTGTAGATTAGTAATTCTTTAAATCAAAATGTAATGTGTATTATTTAATAATACGCTTCCAGGCCGCACTAAGCCTGTAGCTGTCAGAGCGATTAAAGTTATTCTTGTTCCTCTCAATTTCAATGGATTCTCTAATTAGTCTTTGCCAGTAATAATTCGTTTTACACACCACTGCAACATTGTCAAAATCAATTGAGTGTCCTTGTTGACAAGCATGTTCTGCCACTGCTGACAGTTCTGTTTGAGATAATTTAATATTTATCTGATGTTCTTTTAGTCTTACGCTGATGTTACGTCCCGTCTGTCCAATGTAGCAGCTGCCACATAAACAATTAATCCGATATACACCTTCTGTTGATAATTTAGGTAATGCGTCTTTAGTACAAGATACTAGTTTTTAAATTTTGTGTACTGTACCAAATCTTACTGTAATGTTTTGCTTTTGCAAAACACGGGCTAATTTGTCAGTTACTCCTGAGATATATGGAATTTTTATTGTTTTAACAATCTGGTCGCTTTCAGCAGTATTGCTTTGCGATCGTGATTTGGCATTCAGTGCTCTGTTAATTTGAGCATTATTGTAGCCATTCTGTCGTAGTGCGTCTTTAACGTGTTTAATCTCTCTCACTAGACTCTCACCATCTGACACTGTTTTAGCCCAATGTATGAGCGTCTTGATAAGAGAGGATTTCTGAGCTGGATGATGATGTGATTCTGCATTCAGATAGGTATCAGTGTGCGTTTGCTTTCTGTAAACGCTGTGTTATTTTACCGTTTAGGCCATGTCCAAGCAAAATATCTAGGAATGGGAGTGTGTTATTCACCTCCATTTCCATGGTGAACTGGATGGCCGGGTTTTGTGCATTGAGATGATTTAGAAAATCATTAAGTGTATCTTTACCATGTGGCCAGACAACCAGTGTCATCCACATATCTAAACCAAAAGGATGGTTTCAATGTGCTCGAGGCAAGTGCTCTTATTTCAAAGTTTTCCATGTACAAATTTGGTATAGCAGGGGATAAAGGAGAACCCATTGCTGCTCCTTCTTTTTGTTTAAAGAAATCCCCTCTCCATAAGAAATAAGTGTTATTTAAACAATGGCCATCAAGTTTCGGAATATCTTTTGGTAAACCGGTATTCTTTACTAGTGTATCAAGTAATTTAAGCGATTCGTCCACTGGAACCTTAGTGAACAGAGAAATCACATCGGAGTAAGTTTAATATCTTTAATCACATTCACAAGATGTTCTGAATTTTGGTCGCGAAAGCCTATGTGTTAAACTAAACAGAGATGGGTAACTCTAGGCCCATGTCATTGATCAGACTCATCAGTGTGGTATCATCACCAATACAGAGATGGGTAACTCTAGGCCCATGTAGTCATTGATCAGACTCCATCAGTGTGGTATCATCACCAATACAGAGATGGGTAACTCTAGGCCCATTTAGTAATTGATCAGACTCATCAGTGTGGTATCATCACCAATACAGAGATGGGTAACTCTAGGCCCATGTAGTCATTGATCAGACTCATCAGTGTGGTATCACCACCAATACAGAGATGGATAACTCTAGGCCCATGTAGTCATTAATCAGACTCATGAGTGTGGTATCACCACCAATACAGAGATGGGTAACTCTAGGCCCATTTAGTCATTGATCAGACTCATCAGTGTGGTATCATCACCAATACAGAGATGGGTAACTCTAGGCCCATTTAGTGATTGATCAGACTCATCAGTGTGGTATCATCACCAATACAGAGATGGGTAACTCTAGGCCCATGTAGTCATTGATCAGACTCATCAGTGTGGTATCATCACCAATACAGAGATGGGTAACTCTAGGCCCATTTAGTCATTGATCAGACTCATCAGTGTGGTATCATCACCAATGCTCACTGCAGTGAAGACTGCCTCTGACAAGCCGCACATGTAGAGTTACCACTTTCACACCGCGGGGTCAATTAGCTGGGCTAATTCAAAGCTGCTTGAGAAAAATACAATACAAACTCAGCGTCTGATGTCACACTACTGCTAAGGCAAGATGAGCCCATCAATAGTAACACTGTGTGTCTGTGTACACCTATGTTAACCACGCTGTGTGTGTGTACACCTATGTTAATCACACTGTGTGTGTGTACACCTATGTTAATCACACTGTGTGTGTGTACACCCCATGTTAATCACACTGTGTGTGTGTACACCTATGTTAATCACACTGTGTGTGTGTACACCCCATGTTAATCACACTGTGTGTGTACACCTATGTTAATTACACTGTGTGTGTGTACACCATGTTAATCACACTGTGTGTGTACACCTATGTTAATCACACTGTGTGTGTGTACACCATGTTAATCACACTGTGTGTGTACACCATGTTAATCACACTGTGTGTGTACACCTATGTTAACCACACTGTGTGTGTACACCATGTTAATCACACTGTGTGTGTGTACACCATGTTAATCACACTGTGTGTGTACATGTTAATCACACTGTGTGTGTACACCATGTTAATCACACTGTGTGTGTGTGAACACCATGTTAATCACACACTGTGTGTGTGTACACCATGTTAATCACACAGTGTGTATGTACACCTATGTTAATCACACTGTGTGTGTGTACACCATGTTAATCACACTGTGTGTGTGTACACCATGTTAACCACACTGTGTGTGTACACCATGTTAATCACACTGTGTGTGTACACCATGTCAATCACACTGTGTGTGTACACCTATGTTAATCACACTGTGTGTGTACACCTGTTAATCACACTGTGTGTGTGTACACCTATGTTAATCACACTGTGTGTGTACACCTCTGTTAATCACACTGTGTGTGTACACCATGTTAATCACACTGTGTGTGTACACCATGTTAATCACACTGTGTGTGTACACCTATGTTAATCACACTGTGTGTGTGTACACCATGTTAATCACACTGTGTGTGTACACCTATGTTAACTAAATGCCAACGTTGGCTCGACGTTGCATGTTTACTGGGTTTGAATTAAAATGTTGTGTTCTCGATGGAGTAATTTCTGCCCCTCTAAATTTTTCAACGCTTTTACCGAACTTGAAAATGTAGTTTACTTCCTGTCGTCCAATCAATCACACATGTTGCACGCGGTGACGATGCATATCCTGTATTAAAATCGGCATCAATTAATCAATTTATTGCCTCCTTTCCAGCAATTAAAAAAAAGATTTATGGACGGCGTCTTAAATTTTGTTGTGCAGGTGGGAAAAACGCCGCGGTCCCTAAACTGCGGAATCGTCTCGCGCGACGAGCAGGCGCCGCGTGTCTGAGGCGCGCCTGCTCCGTGTGCGTGTTAACGAGTTACGGACAGCATCACACGCACACACAAAAAAGTAGCACGTTGAAGATTAATTTATAAAGTAATCAATCAATTAAGCGGCTCTTTTAAAGCAATTACAATTTTTTTTGTATGGACGGATTATTTAATTTAATGTTTTTTTTGGCTAGGTCAATGAAACGCCGCGGTCCCTAAAGTGTGGAATCGCCTCGCCGGGGAAGCAGGCGCCACGTCCTTCTCTCACGGAGGTGAGTTATAAACTATTTAATTATTGTTGTTATTGTTATTAATCTTCACTTCTCTGTGTTTACGTCGCGTTTAAAGCTTGTGATCACTTCCCGTTGTCCACTCGACTTCTTCTTCTTTACCTTTTAGCGCACTTTAAAATAATAAGGCGTTGTTTAATAATAAAACGTTGTTGTTATTGTGTGTAAGGCGTTTCCAGGGTAGTCCTCGACTTACGACGGAGTTGCGTTACAGCGACCAACACCGGAACTCGGAAATATCGTCCTTAGCCTAGCCGGGAGTCTTACAGAATGGTGATTATTTAGCAAAAACAGATCATTTACAGTAGTACTGTATAAACTATATACCGTATGTATTTATTACAATACTGTATTGCTATAACAACTTTAAACATGCATTGAACGTAACGTATCGTATGTTGTACTGTACTCGCCAAGATTCGTACCTCGCACGCCGCTGCGTTTGCCTGCCGCGCGAAATTTAAAAGATTTTAACAATTTTGTCTTATCGTAAGATCGTAAGATCGAAATAGCGTAAGTCGGGGATCGTCGTAAGTCGGGGATCGTCGTAAGTCGGGGACCTCGTGTGCTTCCTGCAGGCTGTCACCACCACGTGTGTTGTCACCACGTGTGATGTCACCACCTCGTGTGATGTCACCACCTCGTGTGATGTCACCACCACGTGTGTTGTCACCACCTCGTGTGATGTCACCACCACGTGTGATGTCACCACCACGTGTGTTGTCACCACCACGTGTGATGTCACCACCACGTGTGATGTCACCACCACGTGTGTTGTCACCACCACGTGTGTTGTCACCACCACGTGTGTTGTCACCACCACGTGTGTTGTCACCACCACGTGTGATGTCACCACCACGTGTGATGTCACCACCACGTGTGTTGTCACCACCACGTGTGTTGTCACCACCTCGTGTGATGTCACCACCACGTGTGTTGTCACCACCTCGTGTGATGTCACCACCACGTGTGTTGTCATCATCTCGTGTGCTGTCACCACCACGTGTGTTGTCACCACCACGTGTGATGTCACCACCACGTGTGTTGTCACCACCACGTGTGTTGTCACCACCACGTGTGTTGTCACCACCACGTGTGATGTCACCACGTGTGTTGTCACCACCACGTGTGTTGTCACCACCACGTGTGTTGTCACCACCACGTGTGATGTCACCACGTGTGATGTTACCACGTGTGTTGTCACCACCACGTGTGTTGTCACCACCACGTGTGATGTCACCACCACGTGTGTTGTCACCACCACGTGTGATGTCACCACCACGTGTGTTGTCACCACCACGTGTGATGTCACCACCACGTGTGGTGTCACCACCACGTGTGGTGTCACCACCACGTGTGATGTCACCACCACGTGTGATGTCACCACCACGTGTGATGTCACCACCACGTGTGATGTCACCACGTGTGTTGTCACCTCGTGTGCTGTCACCTCGTGTGCTGTCACCTATTAATAAACTCCGCGTTCAAATCCAATTAAAATTAGTTTTATACATTTGTGGCGGCCCATTGTAAAACGTCAACACACTGAGATGTCTCAGAATATTGAAGTCAGCAACCCCCCCCCCCCCAAAGTCAAAATCCTGGCTCCTAGCCCACTGACCCTCCTCCACCTACAACACGTGGAGATCCGTTTATACAGCAGAGTTGCAAATCATTCATTAAGGTGGAGAAATAGTTCACGTGTGGAGTTAACGGGGAATAAAAATAGCAGATTATATATGTGTGTGTGTAGACCAGGCGTCTCAATGTCATACTGTGGCCACGAGAATAATACAGAACTGGGCTACTTGTTTACCAATACTGAGTTATATATTAACATTGTTTACCAATGCTGAGTTATATATTAACATTGTTTACCAATACTGAGTTATATATTATCATTGTTTACCAATACTGAGGTATATATTAACATTGTTTACCAATACTGAGTTATATATTAACATTGTTTACCAATACTGAGTTATCTATTAACATTGTTTACCAGTACTGAGTTATATATTAACATTGTTTACCAATACTGAGTTAATATATTATCATTGTTTACCAATGCTGAGTTATATATTAACATTGTTTACCAATGCTGAGTTATATATTATCATTGTTTATCAATACTTAGTTATATATTAACATTGTTTACCAATGCTGAGTTATATATTAACATTGTTTACCAATACTGAGTTATATATTATCATTGTTTACCAATACTGAGTTATATATTAACATTGTTTACCAGTAGTGAGTTATATATTAACATTGTTTACTAATACTGAGTTAATATATTATCATTGCTAACCAATGCTGAGTTATATATTAACATTGTTTACCAATGCTGAGTTATATATTAACATTGTTTACCAATGGTGAGTTATATATTAACATTGTTTACCAATACTGAGTTATATATTAACATTTTTTACCAATGCTGAGTTATATATTAACATTGTTTACCAATACTGAGTTATCTATTAACATTGTTTACCAATACTGAGTTATCTATTAACATTGTTTACCAATACTGAGTTATATATTAACATTGTTTACCAATGCTGAGTTATATATTAAGATTGTTTACCAATGCTGAGTTATATATTAACATTGTTTAACAATGCTGAGTTATATATTAACATTGTTTACCAATACTGAGTCATATATTAACATTGTTTACCAATACTGAGTTATCTATTAACATTGTTTACCAATACTGAGTTATATATTATCATTGTTTACCAATACTGAGTTATATATTAACATTATTTACCAATACTGAGTTATATATTAACATTGTTTACCAATACTGAGTTATATATTTACATTGTTTACCAATACTGAGTTATATATTAACATTGTTTACCAATACTGAGTTATATATTAACATTGTTTACCAATACTGAATTATCTATTAACATTGTTTACCAATACTGAGTTATATATTAACATTGTTTACCAATGCTGAGTTATGTATTAACATTGTTTACCAATGCTGAGTTATATATTAACATTCTTTACCAATACTGAGTTATATATTAACATTGTTTACCAATACTGAGTTATCTATTAACATTGTTTACCAATACTGAGTTATCTATTAACATTGTTTACCAATACTGAGTTATCTATTAACATTATTTACCAATACTGAGTTATATATTAACATTGTTTACCAATACTGAGTTATATATTAACATTGTTTACCAATACTGAGTTATATATTAACATTGTTTACCAATACTGAGTTATATATTAACATTGTTTACCAATACTGAATTATCTATTAACATTGTTTACCAATACTGAGTTATATATTAACATTGTTTACCAATGCTGAGTTATGTATTAACATTGTTTACCAATGCTGAGTTATATATTAACATTCTTTACCAATACTGAGTTATATATTAACATTGTTTACCAATACTGAGTTATCTATTAACATTGTTTACCAATACTGAGTTATCTATTAACATTGTTTACCAATACTGAGTTATCTATTAACATTGTTTACCAATACTGAGTTATATATTAACATTGTTTACCAATGCTTAGTTATATATTAACATTGTTTACCAATGCTGAGTTATATATTAACATTGTTTACCAATGCTGAGTTATATATTAACATTGTTTACCAATACTGAGTTATATATTAACATTGTTTACCAATACTGAGTTATCTATTAACATTGTTTACCAATACTGAGTTATCTATTAACATTGTTTACCAATGCTGAGTTATATATTAACATTGTTTACCAATACTGAGTTATCTATTAACATTGTTTACCAATACTGAGTTATCTATTAACATTGTTTACCAATACTAAGTTATATATTAACATTGTTTACCAATACTGAGTTATATATTAACATTGTTTACCACTACTGAGTTATCTATTAACATTGTTTACCAATACTGAGTTATCTATTAACATTGTTTACCAATACTGAGTTATATATTAACATTGTTTACCAATACTGAGTTATATATTAACATTGTTTACCAATACTGAGTTATATATTAACATTGTTTACCAATACTGAGTTATCTATTAACATTGTTTACCAATACTGAGTTATATATTAACATCGTTTACCAATACTGAGTTATTTATTAACATTGTTTACCAATACTGAGTTATGTATAACATTGATTACCAATACTGAGTTATATATAACATTGTTTACAAATACTGATTTATCTATTAACATTGTTTAACAATACTGAGTTATCTTTTAACATTGTTTACCAATACGAAGTTATATATTAACATTGTTTACCAATACTGAGTTATATATTAACATTGTTTACCACTACTGAGTTATCTATTAACATTGTTTACCAATACTGAGTTATCTATTAACATTGTTTACCAATACTGAGTTATATATTAACATTGTTTACCAATACTGAGTTATATATTAACATTGTTTACCAATACTGAGTTATATATTAACATTGTTTACCACTACTGAGTTATCTATTAACATTGTTTACCAATACTGAGTTATCTATTAACATGTTTTACCAATACTGAGTTATATATTAACATTGTTTACCAATACTGAGTTATATATTAACATTGTTTACCAATACTGAGTTATCTATTAACATTGTTTTACCAATGCTGAGTTATATATTAACATTGTTTACCAATGCTGAGTTATATATTAACATTGTTTACCAATACTGAGTTATCTATTAAGATTGTTTACCAATACTGAGTTATCTATTAACATTGTTTACCAATACTAAGTTATATATTAACATTGTTTACCAATACTGAGTTATCTATTAAGATTGTTTACCAATACTGAGTTATCTATTAACATTGATTACCAATACTGAGTTATCTATTAACATGGTTTACCAATACTGAGTTATATATTAACATTGTTTACCAATACTGAGTTATATATTAACATTGTTTACCAATACTGAGTTATATATTAACATTGTTTACCAATACTGCGTTATATAAAGCATTGTTTACCAATCCTGAGTTATATATAACATTGTTTACCAATACTGAGTTATCTATTAACATTGTTTTACCAATGCTGAGTTATTTATTAACATTGTTTACCAATGCTGAGTTATATATTAACATTGTTTACCAATACTGAGTTATCTATTAAGATTGTTTACCAATACTGAGTTATCTAATAACATTGTTTACCAATACTAAGTTATCTATTAACATTGTTTACCAATACTGAGTTATCTATTAACATTGTTTACCAATACTGAGTTATATGTTAACATTGTTTACCAATGCTGAGTTATATATTAACATTGTTTTCCAATACTGAGTTATATATTAACATTGTTTACCAATACTGAGTTATCTATTAACATTGTTTACCAATACTGAGTTATATATTAACATTGTTTACCAATACTGAGTTATATATTAACATTGTTTACCAATACTGAGTTATATATTAACATTGTTTACCAATACTGAGTTATATATTAACATTGTTTACCAATACTGAGTTATATATTAACATTGTTTACCAATACTGAGTTATCTATTAACATTGTTTACCAATACTGAGTTATATATTAACATTGTTTACCAATACTGAGTTATATATTAACCTTGTTTACCAATACTGAGTTATATATTAACATTGTTTACCAATGCTGAGTTATATATTAACATTGTTTACCAATGCTGAGTTATATATTAACATTGTTTACCAATACTGAGTTATATATTAACATTGTTTACCAATACTGAGTTATATATTGACATTGTTTACCAATACTGAGTTATCTATTAACATTGTTTACCAATGCTGAGTTATATATTAACATTGTTTTCCAATACTGAGTTTTCTATTAACATTGTTTACCAATACTGAGTTATATATTAACATTGTTTACCAATACTGAGTTATATATTAACATTGTTTACCAATACTGAGTTATATATTAACATTGTTTACCAATACTGAGTTATATATTAACATTGTTTACCAATACTGAGTTATATATTAACATTGTTTACCAATACTGAGTTATCTATTAACATTGTTTACCAATACTGAGTTATATATTATCATCGTTTACCAATACTGAGTTATTTATTAAAATTGTTTACCAATACTGAGTTATATATTATCATTGTTTACCAATACTGAGTTATATATTAACATTGTTTACCAATACTGAGTTATATATTAACCTTGTTTACCAATACTGAGTTATATATTAACATTGTTTACCAATGCTGAGTTATATATTAACATTGTTTACCAATACTGAGTTATATATTAACATTGTTTACCAATACTGAGTTATATATTGACATTGTTTACCAATACTGAGTTATCTATTAACATTGTTTACCAATACTGAGTTATCTATTAACATTGTTTACCAATACTGAGTTATCTATTAACATTGTTTACCAATGCTGAGTTATATATTAACATTGTTTTCCAATACTGAGTTATATATTAACATTGTTTACCAATACTGAGTTTTCTATTAACATTGTTTACCAATACTGAGTTATATATTAACATTGTTTACCAATACTGAGTTATATATTAACATTGTTTACCAATACTGAGTTATATATTAACATTGTTTACCAATACTGAGTTATATATTAACATTGTTTACCAATACTGAGTTATATATTAACATTGTTTACCAATACTGAGTTATATATTATCATCGTTTACCAATACTGAGTTATTTATTAACATTGTTTACCAATACTGAGTTATATATTATCATTGTTTACCAATACTGAGTTATATATTAACATTGTTTACCAATACTGAGTTATATATTAACATTGTTTACCAATACTGAGTTATATATTAACATTGTTTACCAATACTGAGTTATCTATTAACATTGTTTACCAATACTGAGTTATATATTAACATTGTTTACCAATACTGAGTTATATATTAACCTTGTTTACCAATACTGAGTTATATATTAACATTGTTTACCAATGCTGAGTTATATATTAACATTGTTTACCAATGCTGAGTTATATATTAACATTGTTTACCAATACTGAGTTATATATTAACATTGTTTACCAATACTGAGTTATATATTGACATTGTTTACCAATACTGAGTTATCTATTAACATTGTTTACCAATAATGAGTTATCTATTAACATTGTTTACCAATACTGAGTTATCTATTAACATTGTTTACCAATGCTGAGTTATATATTAACATTGTTTTCCAATACTGAGTTATATATTAACATTGTTTACCAATACTGAGTTTTCTATTAACATTGTTTACCAATACTGAGTTATATATTAACATTGTTTACCAATACTGAGTTATATATTAACATTGTTTACCAATACTGAGTTATATATTAACATTGTTTACCAATACTGAGTTATATATTAACATTGTTTACCAATACTGAGTTATATATTAACATTGTTTACCAATACTGAGTTATCTATTAACATTGTTTACCAATACTGAGTTATATATTATCATCGTTTACCAATACTGAGTTATTTATTAACATTGTTTACCAATACTGAGTTATATATTATCATTGTTTACCAATACTGAGTTATATATTAACATTGTTTACCAATACTGAGTTATATATTAACCTTGTTTACCAATACTGAGTTATATATTAACATTGTTTACCAATGCTGAGTTATATATTAACATTGTTTACCAATACTGAGTTATATATTGACATTGTTTACCAATACTGAGTTATCTATTAACATTGTTTACCAATACTGAGTTATCTATTAACATTGTTTACCAATACTGAGTTATCTATTAACATTGTTTACCAATGCTGAGTTATATATTAACATTGTTTTCCAATACTGAGTTATATATTAACATTGTTTACCAATACTGAGTTTTCTATTAACATTGTTTACCAATACTGAGTTATATATTAACATTGTTTACCAATACTGAGTTATATATTAACATTGTTTACCAATACTGAGTTATATATTAACATTGTTTACCAATACTGAGTTATATATTAACATTGTTTACCAATACTGAGTTATATATTAACATTGTTTACCAATACTGAGTTATCTATTAACATTGTTTACCAATACTGAGTTATATATTATCATCGTTTACCAATACTGAGTTATTTATTAACATTGTTTACCAATACTGAGTTATATATTATCATTGTTTACCAATACTGAGTTATATATTAACATTGTTTACCAATACTGAGTTATATATTAACATTGTTTACCAATACTGAGTTATATATTAACATTGTTTACCACTACTGAGTTATCTATTAACATTGTTTACCAATACTGAGTTATTTATTAACATTGTTTACCAATACTGAGTTATATATTAACATTGGTCAAATAGCCCAGAAATCCTGTCCTGCTAATCTTCCAGCAAATGGAAGAAGCACTGTGTACTTTTTTTTTATTTAAAGCTTTCGTGAGCAGTAATTCATATTATTAGCTCTCTCCGTAAAGTCACGTTAAAGGGAAACAATAAAATCATACAAATATATAAAACATTATATATTTTATTACTTTATTGTTTCCCGTCACTGTGTACTTGTGAACGCAGTCGTATTTGTTTTGTGTGTATGGGCGAACTTCTTTCGCACAATACGTAGCCAACCATGTTAACCGGAGGTGCGGGTTGGGGCAAGGATGATAACAACTAACTAACTAACACACACACAGAGCACTTCTAACCAAGTTAAGTTTTCAATCTAGATGTAAGAAGTGAATATAGCTTCAGTATCTATACTCTTTGGTTCTTTTGGGTAAAGTCACGTAGGTGAAAATAAAATAACAAAAAATCACGACGTTTCGGCCACAACACAAGCAGCCTTCATCAGGTGAAGGGACGAGACTGTCTGGAGGACAGCGCTGGAGTGGAAGAAGCCACGCTTAGATCACGACCTTTAAGCTGTGTGAGAAGAAAAAGACCACGCGCCTTGATAAAGGAATTAGCATATAATTTAGCATTGAAATGGCTCATTGAAATAGCTAAGTTAAAGTATACACATCTGCAGAGGCACCCCTTGACAAAGGAATTAGCATAGAATTTAGCATTGAAATAGCTGAGTGATGTTCTGTTTGAGAGGAGACCTGATGGCTCATTGGGGCATTCTGTCTACAGGAAACCCACCCACACAGATTCCTACTTGAAACCTGATTCCCACCACCACCCAGCCCAAAAGAATTCTCTCATCAAAACTTTATACCATAGGCCTCATTGCATTTCGGACCAACACCACCTGACCAGTGAATTAAAACATGTACACCTGGCCCTCAAAAGGAATGGTTACTCTGACCGTACCATCCGCCAAGCTGTTTCTCCCTCCATACAGAAACAACCACTTGATACTCCGGTCAAAACCATCACACTACCATATATAGCAGGCGTTACTAAAAAGATTTCCAAAATTCTAAACAAACACAAGATCCAGGTCCGGTTCAATACAGTACACAAAATGAAGGATGTCATTCCTGACTTACAGTACCCCGGGGTTTACAAATTGAGTTGTACCTGCGGTGATTGCTATATCGGGGAGACAAAGCGACATGTTTCTGACCGAATTCCCGAGCACAAATCAGATTTGAAATACGGCAAAACGAATTCTTCTGCCGTGGCTGATCACTGTTACAACGCTGTGGGTGATCACGATATAATTTTCTCCGATACCAAGGTTCTTTGCAAACCCATGGGTTTTTATCAGAGATTTGTTCACGATGCAATTCAGATCTACAAAAACAGACACAATTTCAACCGAGAAGATGGTTTCAAATTAAGCAACCATTGGAAAGATGTTCTAAATCGAACTAAACATTAAACTAATTTCAATGGTACAGTATATTTTTCAAGTAGTGGTACCCCAAACTTTCGCAGCTCTTATAAATTCCCTTTTCACACCATCAATAGGTAAACTTCCCCCCGCGCCAAACGGCAAGTCCACCGGCACGTACACCACCTCTTTTCTGAAATCGGCCAATCAAATGCTATTTTTTATGCTAATTTCTTTGTCAGGACACCTTGTTTGCTCGCACACAGTTTAAAGGCCCGCGGTCTGAGCGTGGTTGTGTTTCGCTAAATTCTCCTGTTTGATTTGTACTAGGTGCCTCGGTGAATGTATTTGCTCTGACTTTAACATAGCTATTTCTGTGACCAGTTACAAGCTAATCACTCATCTATTTCAATGCTAAATTCTATGCTAATTCCTTTGTCAAGGGGTGTCTCAGCGGATGTGTATACTTTAACTTAGCTATTTCAATGAGCCATTTCAATGCTAAATTATATGCAGATTCCTTTGTCAAGGCGCTTTGTTTCTTCTCACACAGCTTAAAGGTCGTGATCTGAGCGTGGCTTTTTTCACTCCAGCGCTGTCCTCCAGACAGTCTCGTCCCTTCACCTGATGAAGGCCGCTTGTGTTGTGGCCGAAACGTCGTGATTTTTGTTATTTTATTTTTTTACCTACGTGACTTTACCCAATAGAACCAAAGATTATGGATCCTAGCAGTCACGAAAGCTTTAAATCTAGAACTGTGAATCCATTTGCAAGTAAACTCACATTTCAACAATGAGGGTTGAAAGCATTAAGCATTAGCTCTGTCTGCATGTCTGTTCTGTTGTAAAGATGATCCAATATGAACACAATTGTAGCACAACAGCTCTGTTGCTATTAGGGACCTAACAATGTTGAAAACTGGCCAACATTGATTAAACGGCCCACTCATGGTCCAGAGCAGAACTCGGTACCACCTAAGGTAGCAAAACTTAAGTCGTACCCATTTATTTGGATGGAAAATGAAAGTAAATTACTTGATAGTCTCACTCATTGCATTTGTTTATCACTGGCCACGTAGAGAAATTGAAACTGCTCAATTTAGGCCACCTCACGTGGTACCGACAAAGGAGACATCTCATGGGCTATGAAAAAATAAGAATAGGTTGTATCCTTTCTGGCAATAAAACAGATCTTAAGATTCATTGAAAAAGGTTTCTGTTTGGTGTTTGAACATGTAAACACCCGTTTTATTGCCAAAAAAGGATCAAATCTATTCTTATTTTGTCATACTTTGATACCGGAAAAACGGTCTCATTTTGAAGCGTCTCATGGACTATTGGATGGGGAGAAAAAAAACGGCGCTAAAAGTCAGCGCCGACCTCTCCTGTCGTGCCCAGTGACGTCATCACGGGCGAAGTTCACCGCGCGAAGTCAAACGCCGCCTCGTGAGCGCTGCTCGAAACACAAAATCATCGCTCGGTGAACATTTCCGAGGACAAACAAACGCATGCCGGGAACCGTGTGAGTTTGTGTTTCTTGTTTCCTCTGCGCAATGTGGGGGAGGGCTTCATCCAGCAGTGGATTGACAAAAGCGCTGTATTCATACTGCACAGGCTACGCTAATGTCACATTTAGGCCCATGGACCGAACAAACGCGTCTCTCTTTCTCCATCTGTCTCCATTTTCTCTCTCTTTCTCTCTTCACTGCTGGCCTGTAGGTTTGGGCCGAGCGAGTTCCTGCCGGGGATTTGGCTCTTCAGGAGTTGATTCCCCCCGTGGCTTTGTCGGCACGAGGCGACCGCGCGGAGTGTCAAGGGCTCCACCGGGCCCCAAGCCGCTGCCCCAGCACCACCGTAGTAGCCAAACCACCGGTGCTCGGCATGGCCTGTATGAAGGTCTTGCTGGACCTCATGTTGAGCACGGGGTACAACATCGTCCAGGAGAACGGACAGAGGAAGTTCGGACCGCCGCCCGACTGGCAGGGGCCCCCTCCCGCCCGTGGCTGCGAGGTGTTTCTGGTGAGGATCCCGCGCGACCTCTACGAGGACGAGCTGGTGCCCGTGCTGGAGACGGTGGGGAAGCTCTACCAGCTCCGCCTCATGATGGAGCATAGCGGAGAGACCCGCGGCTATGCGTTCGCTACCTACGTGACGCTCGCCCAAGCCACGGATGCCGTCAAGAAACTCGACAAATTCGAGATCCGTCCCGGACGCCGCATTGGAGTCTGCTTCAGCGTGGACAATCGCCGCCTCTTCATTGGGGGGCTGCCAGAGGACAAGAAGCGAGCGGAGGTGATGATGGCGATGAGCGGTGCCACAGAGGGCGTGGTGGACGTCAAGATGAGCGTCTGTCGCCGGGACAAAACCCTCAACCGAGGCTACGCGTTCATCGAGTACGGGAGCCATCGCGCGGCCGCCATGGCCAGGAAGAAGCTCCTTCGAATCAACTTCCGGCCATGGGGCCGGACCATCAAGGTGGGCTGGGCCATCCCGGAGTGGGACACGGTGGCTGCGGCCGCGGCAACGGAAGACGAGGAGATGGAGGCGGCGGTGCCAGACCTGCGGCAGCCGGAGTGCACGGGCACCGGCAAAGCCGCACACAGCCTGTTTGAGGGCTGGGGGGCACGCACGTGCCTGTGGTGGGTACCTCGCCACCTGCGGCCCATGCCCGTGGCTCTCGAGGCGGTGCCGGAGGCGGCCGTGCTGTCGTGGGCGGGGCGGCTGCGGATGCTGTGCCGGACCGCCGGCATCAGCTACCCAATATTCGAGCTGCACGCTTACTCGGGGCCCGGGATGCCCGCGGGCCTCCTCTATAAGGTGTCGATTCTCGGGAAGGGAGAAGGCGCCGGCATCTTCCCCGCATTTCTGAGCTCCAGCGAGGAGGGAGCACGGGAGGTGGCGTGTCAGCTCGCCTACAACATCCTCAGCAATGCGAATCCCCCGCCTCCGGCCACGCCCTCTCGTGGAACCTTTGAGCAGGTTACACGAGAGGGCGTGGCCAGAGGCGTGGCTAGGCCCCGCCTCTGGCCACGCCCTCTCGTGGAACCTTGGAGCAGGTTACACGAGAGGGCATGGCCAGAGGCGTGGCTAGGCCCCGCCTCCGGCCACGCCCTCTCGTGGAACCTTGGAGCAGGTTACACGAGAGGGCGTGGCCAGAGGCGTGGCTAGGCCCCGCCTCCGGCCACGCCCTCTCGTGGAACCTTTCGAGCAGGTTACCGGAGTAACTCGGCTAGCCCCACCTGTTGCCTTTGCCCCAGATGCGCCTCCTTCCCTGATTGGTTGTTACCTCTGTGGCCGTACCTTTGAAGCCCTTGCCAGGCCAGCAGGTGTCACCCTGTCATGTCAGCAGGTGTCACCCTGTCATGTCAGCAGGTGTCACCCTGTGATGTCAGCAGGTGTCACCCTGTGATGTCAGCAGGTGTCACCCTGTCATGTCAGCAGGTGTCACCCTGTCATGTCAGCAGGTGTCACCCTGTGATGTCAGCAGGTGTCACCCTGTGATGTCAGCAGGTGTCACCCTGTCATGTCAGCAGGTGTCACCCTGTGATGTCAGCAGGTGTCACCCTGTCATGTCAGCAGGTGTTACCCTGTGATGTCAGCAGGTGTCACCCTGTCATGTCAGCAGGTGTCACCCTGTGATGTCAGCAGGTGTCACCCTGTGATGTCAGCAGGTGTTACCCTGTGATGTCAGCAGGTGTCACCCTATGATGTCAGCAGGTGTCACCCTGTGATGTCAGCAGGTGTCACCCTGTCATGTCAGCAGGTGTCACCCTGTGATGTCAGCAGGTGTCACCCTGTCATGTCAGCAGGTGTTACCCTGTGATGTCAGCAGGTGTCACCCTGTCAAGTCAGCAGGTGTCACCCTGTGATGTCAGCAGGTGTCACCCTGTCATTGCACTTTAATGAAAACCGACAACAGAATCCTTGAAGAAAAAAAACTCATTCAGGTGTTTGACATGTCAACGCCATTTCGTTTTGAAAATGTAGCAGAGAAAAATATATATTGTTCACATCGCATTCTGTTTTGTCAATGATCTCTGTAACGTGCGACTGCTCTGCAAGCCATGCATTAACCCCTTTCTGTCTCAATTTAATTCCCAGCATGCAATTCTCCAAGCCTCAGATTTTATAAAATCTTTCGCGCAACTTTAATCCTAGTAAATATATTTTTTTCTTTTAAAACACAAGCATTATATTTAGTCTATTGCATGGCTAAAGTATTCTAAGTAAAAATATAAATTGTATTAAACCAATGTTAGATCATCGCTATGATAAATATATTTCTACCCTACAATATACAAATCTACATTGTGCTAATGTTTCAATTCTACTTTTATTAACTTACAAATATATATATAGTCTAGGACACATTTTCAAAGGAATATTTTCATGTACCCAGACAATATTTGCACGTGCCCACATAAAAAAAACTTGCAGACTGCATACGTAGCTACGACAACAGAATCCTTGAAAAAACGAATTCAGGTGTTTGACATGTCAACGCCATTTCGTTTTGAAAATGTAGGGGAGAAAAATATATATTGTTCACATCGCATTCTGATGTCAAAACATTTGAATCTTTATAAAATTGAAAAACCCTTGAACAACTTTGCTGCACATGGAGATGTCCGTGCACCACCTCGTTTCCACAGCCTCTATCCCGGTGCCATTTGTATTTCATGCACATACCGCCGTTAAGAGTTTGATGTTTTATTGATTTTCAATTTTGGTGTTTTTTTGCTGTAATGTTTTTTTGTTACTTTTTTAGTGGAAATAAAGTCCTGAAAAGTCTCTTCCTCTCTCTCTCTCTCCACTCTCTCGGCCGGGTCTCTGCCACTTTTGGTTCTGAGTGTCGCATGCTTGGGATCCTTCTTTCCCTCCTCTGTGGATTTAATTTGATTTGCTGATTTACACGTCAACATATTTCAGACTTTTTCCTAATCATTACCAACGTTTCCATGGCCATGTACTTTAGAGTAACTTATTACCTTTTACCACAGCATCATAATATAATTTTTCTGGATCATCGCCTTCATAGCTTTGATCAATCACCAATGGTTTACTGGTTCGTTTGTGTATTTACTTATGCCACCGTCTTTCCCCGTGGGACCATGTGGCGTGAAGTTGTGTCGCACATAAACAGAATCGGTGCACATCACGATTTTCCGTACTCGACTGTCAGTTGCCATCCCCGGGGCGATGTGCACATTTGTCGACTCGGCGAATCGATTTGATTTCGGGGCCCCGTTGGGTCGCCCCTTTTGTGCTTTTGCGTGAGCCGGATTTCAGCGCAATTCCCGATCCGCTGTGGTGCCACGGTCTCGGAGCAACTCTGCCATCGCCTCGACTCCCCCGTGCCCCCCCACACCGAGCACGCACCTGCAGCGCGCGCACGTAGCGTCCTGGCGGGGGATTGCCCGGCACGACGGGTTTTCATCCGAAGGGTCTCTGGGATGAAAGTCCCGCGGTTTCCCGGTGCTAGGAGAATGGCCGACCCTCGCAGAGCGAGTCACATTGCGGCGCCCCTGAGTTGGCTTCAAATTGTTTGGGCGCGCGAAGTTTCGCCGGGTCGGCGGCGACGAGTCGCACGCGACGCTCCCCGCCTTCTCGAGCCACTCGCGGAATCCGTGCGACGCCGGCGAGCGCCGCTACGAGGCGGCGATAGGCAAAGTTCCCTTTCGTCTTCGTCCCTCCGACTCTCACGGCGTCCGCGCGACGCCGTGAGCACGGCCGTGAGGTACGTGATGGGGCCTGCGAGCATTTGCGGACTTGGGTAGCGGTAGACCTAGGGTCGGCTCGTAGAATATTCCCTCCGGGCGGTGCGGGGTTTGCGCCACGAATAAAAGTTAGCAGAGAGCATCGGTGTGGTGCGCGTGTGATTCCCGTGCGGAGCGGCGCCGTGGGCGGATGCGCGGCGAGAGCGAGGGCGGAGCCGCGGCCGGAGCTCGCGCGTTGAGATCATCGCCCGTCGGCGTGGCCGCGAGTGGGCCGCCGCGTGCTGCGTCAGCGTCAGCCGTAGTGGGCGCGCGGCGTGCACGGACGCGCGTTGAGATAATCGCCCGCAGGTGCGAGACCGTTCGGGCCCCGTGTTAACGACGGCTGCGGTGCGCGCGGATGCTCGTGGAGGTAATCGCTCCCCGGTGTAGGCGCTAGCGTGCCGCTGTCCGCTGCGTTAGCGATAGCCGCGGTGCGCGCGGGGGTGCGTGGGTTTACTCCGTGCGGCCGTGAGCCAGCAGCACGAGTCTGTCCCTCGGAGAGGGCGCTGGCGCGGGGGGCCCGATCGCTCGGTCGGCGGGGGCCCGGCGGGAGCCGACCGATGCGGTGGAGGAGGCGGCGGAAGGGGCGGACGTCGCGCCCCACCTGCCCAGCGAGGGCGGTGGGGTGGACGTCGGCCCCCACACCGCCATGGCCCTGTACACGTTAAAGTATTGAGCACAAACTCAAGGAGCAGGAAAAATGGTAATGTTGCTTGGATTTAATTTTAATATCATTGCAACTGTATAGTTTTGATATGTTTTATTGAAAAAACATTCACGTGCATTGGCATGTCCCTCTGTCTCAAACATTAATAATGTATCATCTGCAAATGTCCTTTAGCAATGTAAATTTTTGTGCAACATTGATATGCAGCTTGAAGAATGACGGAGTCTTATAACTGTAGACACTTCGGATTTTCAATCAAAATTTACAAATAAACCACTCTACCATAAACATGCTACATTCCAGCTAAAGTATAGTAGTATATTACTGTAAAGTAGTATGGTGTATAGCACAGATATTTTGTACAAATCCAGTGAGATGGGAGTGCTGCTTTGATGCATTACGCTTGGATCCGATCTCATGGGTTCAATTCAGGCTAACCCCTAAGGGTACAATTTTATTTTTACAGTTTCAATCGGACCAAGTACCTGGGGAGGTTTATTCCAAGTCAACGTGGCTTAAAATCTGCCATGCTGAAATAAAATAGCTGGACGTTATTGCTTCTGACGTGAGTGCAGGACTCGCTTTCCATGCCAAGGTGCGGAGGCTCATTTGGGCGACCAAAGGAATTCCGAATGCATGTTACAATCACGTTAATTTCAGATGACTGGATTCATTGGTAGAGTGCTCCAACTTGGGCAGAGATTTCTGGCTGGAAAGTGATGTGGTTAAAACGTTTGTCTCGCAGTTTTAAAGGTTGCAATTTCAAAATACAGTTTGGGCATCAGAGCTCAATAAATTGAGTACTACTCTGTGTGAGGTTAACAGGAGTCATCCAATGGAGAGACTGGGCTACGCCACATAAATGTGGAATTTATATCAGTTGACAGGTCAAACGTACTCTTTGTCCTTTTTGGTCACTTTATTATTATAGGCTAGTGGTGTTTGTGTGTTTTAATCACAGAGATGGGGGGGGGCATTGCACCTCGCTACACCCATCCACTGCTGACGGTAGAGGTTGTGTGTGTGTTTACACTGTGTCTGTGTGTGTACACACAGACACAGTGTAAACACACACAGTGTACACACACACACATTGTACACACACACAGATTGTACACACACAGTGTACACACACAGTGTACACACACACAGTGTACACACACAGTGTAAACACACACAGTGTACACACACAGTGTACACACACTGTAAACACACAGTATAAACACACACAGAGTGTACACACACACACAGTGTAAACACACAGAGTGTACACACACAGTGTAAACACACACAGAGTAAACACACACAGTGTAAACACACAGTGTAAACACACACAGTGTACACACACACGCATTGTGTACACACACACAGTGTACACACACATTGTGTACACACACACACATTATGTACACACACACATTGTGTACACACACAGTGTACACACAGTGTACACACTGTGCACACACAGTGTACACACACACAGTGTACACACACACAGTGTACACACACACAGATTATACACACAGTGTACACACACACACAGTGTACACACACACAGTGTACACACACACAGTGTACACACAGACACATTGCGTACACACAGTGTACACACAGACACATTGCGTACACACACAGTGTATACACACATAGTGTACACACACACAGTGTACACACAGTGTACACACACACATTGTGTACACACACACAGTGTACACACACATTGTGTACACACACACAGTGTACACACACTGTGTACACACACACAGTGTACACACACACAGTGTACACACACAGTATATACACACAGTGTACACACACACACAGTGTACACACAATAATGTCCACGTTGTTGTTGTAGCTGAGCCCACGCACCCAAGGGAGGGAGCAATGAAAATGAATCTACATCAACTTAAACTCCAATCCCGCTCTGTGACGCCACCATTCAGTATTACTTCATCGGCGTGAAACGCCAGGGGGAGGTGTACCTCGCTAGTGACGGCATGTCACCAAGGTATTCCGCTGCGCTCTTGAGCGTGATGTCACCTCCGCTTGGGTCACTGCCAATATCGTTCCAGGGCCAATCCTTATTTGGGCAAAGCTACGCCCAGTGACTGGCGGCTCATTAACATAATGTATTCGTTAAAGCCGTCGCGAGTTTATTGCGACGGGTTCAGCACTCACGACATAACGGCCAGCCACATTAACATAATTTATTCACTCTCTAGTTTATTTAGTTACGGAACCGCTCATTGTGGGAGGAGCGTGTCTCGTACCCCGGACGTGACGTCACGTCACCTGCTGCCGCGAGACGTTACGAGGTAACAGGAAGCGATATGCACTGAAATCCGAGGTGAGAAAGTCTCATTGCGATTGTGGTTGTTGTGGTGGTGGTGATTGTGGTGGTTGTTGTTGTTGTTTACCAAGGTAGAGCCTCGCTCTCTCTCGTAGGGATGTCAGTTGAGTAGCAGCGAGCATGGGAATCGATGTCCAGGTTGGAACTTTACAGCGCGGGGCCTAGCCACGCGGGGCCTTGCCTCCTGCCCTCGCCTGATTGCATTCACTTTAATTATCTCGCTTAAGTTGAATTTGTCTTCACCCGGCTCGCCACTTTGTAACTTTGTTTTAGTGTAAATATTCACGCAGTTTTTATTTTCTTTTGTTACCAGGCCAAGCCCGCTTGAGCTGCTATACCGCTCTTGTTATCAGAAGCGACCTGCCCACAACAACACAAGGTGAGGCTTTGTCAACGTGTGTGAATGTTTTGACTTAAATCTTTGGTGACTGCAGGAATTAATATTCTTGGTTCTTTCGATAAAGTCACGTAGATAGAAAATGAAATTAAAATAACATAATAAATTAAATGAAAAATATAATTTTTTTTAAATGAATAAAAAAAACCCACGACGTTTTGATCGCAACACAAGTGGTCTTTATCTTATTAAATTTAATCTGTTATTTTTATTTTCTATCTACGTGACTTTACTGAAAGAACCAACAATACGTGTGTCAATGTATCTATCGATCAAAGATGCTAAGCGCGTGCCGCTGTTGACTCTGAATGTGTGGAGGGGAACACGTTCACGGGGAGAGAGAGACAGAGACACGGATAGCCTCGGCTATGTTGATTGATCCTCGATTCATTACTTGGTGGAGTGAGGAAGAATTAATGCTGAGCAGATGAAGGTGGCCAGGCATGGTGCTGGTCACACCACCACCTGTTTACTCATGGCAGTGTGTGACAGTGTCAAGTTTGTGTTTGCAGTAAAGTCTATTAACTCTGTTGAACAAGGAGGTTATATCAAAACAATAGTTTATTTTTGTTTTCCTCTGGAACTCTTACTAAGAATGGAAACAGGGAGTTTACACAGCACACACATTCAGCTGAAGTCGGAACTGTTCATCCCCAGCATTCAAGGACATCTGAGCTTGGATTCACACCTCTAAGTTGCGATTGAACATTAATTCATGCATTTCTGCATAACACAGATAGTATTGTTTTCAACACCCTTTGCTATGTCAGCTGAATTTAGCTTTCATAAATATTCCTTTTGTAGTCAGACAGCCGAAATTGTGTGCTTAGAGTTTTAGGTTAACATTCATCTTGAAGATATGAAGGCTTCCAGGCATATTAATGACTTTTTCCCTCTCATTGTGTGCCATAGCAGCCCGTGGAGAGAAACCCTTCAGGTGCACTCTGTACGTGAAGGCGTTTGCACAGTCACCACATCTAAAAGTACACCAGAGAACACACACGGGAGATAAACCCTTCAAGTTGCAGGGTGTGCGTGAAGGCATTTGCACGTTCATCAAATCTGATGAATTTGGGAAACTTTTTCACTACATCATGAATATATTAATAAGTATAGACGTGTAAGTCACGTGTGCATTCCTCTGTGCCTGACGTGTAGATGGTGTGGATATTCTTTTTTTCTGTCTGCAGCTGACGCTTCCTCTGCAGAATTGGTCTGATGGAGCAAAGGCACTCAGCGCAGCTCGGTACGACAAGTCAACAATGCGACCAGCGTGCATACGGCACAGATCGGACTGGAAATTTGAGACGGCACCAGAGAACTCACACAGGAGAGAAACCCTTTAAATGTACTGTGTGTGGGAAGGCATTTTCATGGTCATCTGCTCTTAAAAAACACCAGAGAACACACACGGGAGAGAAACCCTTCAAGTGCACTGTGTGTGGGAAGGCATTTTCAGATTTATCTACTCTTAAAAAACACCAGAGAACACACACAGAAGAGAAACCCTTCAGGTGCACGATGTGCGGGATGGCGTTTACACAGTCATGTAATCTTGTAACACACCAGAGAACACACACGGGAGAGAAACCCTTCCAGTGCAGTGTGTGTGGGAAGGCATTTTCACGGTCATCTCTTAAAAAACACCAGAGAACACACACGGGAGAGAAACCCTTCAAGTGCAGTGTGTGCGTGAAGGCATTTGCACATTCATCAAATCTTCAAGTACACCAGAGAACACAGAAGCATCAGAAGATCCACAAGGAGTGGAGTCTGAAATCAGCTTGTGAAAGTCAAAGTGCCGCAATGAGCCCATCCCTCATGAAACAAGAACCGGACGAAAATCCCAGCTTAGACACTTTTAAGGTATAAAGGTGAAATATGAAGAGGTGAAGCTGAAATATGAAGAGGTGAAGGTGAAATGTGAAGAAGTGATGAGCGAAGAAGTGAAGGTAAAATGTGAAGATGAAGATTCAACTCCAAAATTGGACCTTCACATCGTGAAGCAGGAGGAGAATTCTGACTGAGGCAGAGCGAGGCAACTCCCAGCAGTTTGTGGAAGTGGAGGTGTGGGTGGACTTGCTCCTAGACAATACAAAGTCAAGTGGAGACCCGGTAGATGTGTAAGCCAAAGACGATGTCGCTACAATAGATGCACCTTTGTCACAGGCCTTTAATGATTAGAACGTGAAGTTGAACACTCATTTCTTAGGTTCATCCTGCAGAGTAAGGGCGGCCAGTCTTTGTGGGCCCGTGGGTTGGGTAGATCTCTAACCAGGAGCAAGAGCCAATAAGCTCCCAAGCATTCATGGTGCTTGCTTAACCACCTCAGCAACTCGGAGTTCTGTGTCGTACCTCATCACAAACACTCGAAGAGCATCCCCAAGTAGCAGCTGCCCCTGTGTGGCACAAGGTGGTGGCCCTGCACCGGCCTGCATGTGGACAAGAGTCTGTCAGTAGGGGACGATGATTGATGTGTCATCTCAGTTGTGTAGTTTGTAGGTAATGTTTAGAATTTGCTACATTTTCACTCAGACGCCAGCATGCAATGGCCTCGTTTTGAATGACACAATAGTATGTTTTACATACACTCTGAAGCAGACTGCAACTTTTTTTCAAAAGCTTGTTAATACGATGTAATGTGATGCAGTATATTTCACTGCAGTAATCCAATTTTGTTAATATGCCTGTCAATAATTTAGAATGTATACTTGTCTGGTTTTGTGCATACTTGTAACATTTGATCTGTAAGGGTCAAACATTGAATAAGTGATGTTAGGACAAAGTGTGTGTGTGTTTTGGAAGTAACTTGTACAGAGAAGTCAGGTGAGACCCGTTGTTCTTGTGATACAGGTCAAACGGTGTTTTTGTGTTCCACGAAGCATCTGGAGCAACTCATCGTCTTTGAAATAGGGAGTACGCTCGGATCATTCATCAGTTACAAGGTATACCACTTAAAGGTTACACGTATAGGAGGAGGTACATTCTCTACAACACGAATTGTAGTTTTGTCTTACGTGTTGACGTAGATTTTGTCTAACTAGGACTACAAATGCTCCTTACTGATTGACGTCTGGATGTTCGTACCTAACGGTTGAAGCAAACCCCACTGCTGTTGTTGAGACGCTGTGCACCAATAAGGGTCCAACACATTGACGGCCTTCAGGCCAGGAAAGTCACAACATTTGCACACGAAGGATGCATTCACGCAAGTACCCCATGCTCCGTTTTGAAGTTTTAAAATGAAACATCTTTGAATTGTGTTGTGTTTTGAATTAGATAATTTGTATTTCTTCATTAAAAGCTTGTTTCAATTTACATCTGGAAGACTTCATTGAAAAGGACATTTCGTGTGAATTTTCTCTCGTCATTAAGTAGATGGCCTTGCCGGGGGTTCGGTTCAATGCGGACACAAACAGTGAACACACACACAGTGTACACACACAATGTACACACACAGTTTATACACAGTGTACACACAATGTACAGACAGTGTACACAGACAGTGTACACACACACAGTGTACACAGTGTACACACACAGTGTACACACACACTGTATACACAAAGTGTACACACACACAGTGTACACACACAGTGTACACACACAGTGTATACACAGTGTACACACACAGTGAACACTGTACACACACAGTGTCTGTACACAGTGTACACACACAGTGTATACACAGTGTACACACAGTGTACACACACGCACAGTGCACACACACAGTGTACACACACAGGGTACACACAGTGTATACACAGTGTACACACACAGTGTACGCACACACTGTATACACACAGTGTACACACACACAGTGTACACACAGTGTACACACACTGTACACACAGTGTACACACATACATTGTACACACAGGGTACACAGTGTACACACACACAGTGACACATACACACAGTGACACACACAGTGACACAGTGAAACACAGCGACACACAGTGACACACACAGTGTACACACACAGTGTACACACACACAGTGTATACAAACAGTGTACACACAGTGTATACAAATAATGTACACACAGTGTACACACACAGTGTACATACACAGTGTGCACACACAGTGTACACAAACTGTACACACACAGTGTATACACACAGTGTACACACACAATGTACACACAGTGTACACACACACAGTGTACAAACACGCAGTGTACACACAGTGTATACACAGTGTATACACACAGTGTACACACAGTGTACACACACAGTGTATACACAGTGTACACACACAGTGTACACACACACACAGGGTATACACAGTCTACACACACACAGTGTACACACGGTGTACATACAGTGTATACACCCAGTGTACACACACAGGGTACACACACAGTGTATATATACACACACAGAGTGTACACACACAGTGACATAGTGACAACAACCGCCATTCGCCACTAAGTGGCGGTGACGTCACCACGACGCTTGTGCCAGGTGTACACACACGCACAGTGCACACACACAGTGTACACACACAGGGTACACACAGTGTATACACAGTGTACACACACAGTGTACGCACACACTGTATACACACAGTGTACACACACACAGTGTACACACACTGTACACACACTGTACACACAGTGTACACACATACATTGTACACACATAGTGTACACACAGGGTACACAGTGTACACACACACAGTGACACATACACACAGTGACACACACAGTGACACAGTGAAACACAGCGACACACAGTGACACACACAGTGTACACACACAGTGTACACACACACACAGTGTATACAAACAGTGTACACACAGTGTATACAAATAATGTACACACAGTGTACACACACAGTGTACATACACAGTGTGCACACACAGTGTACACAAACTGTACACACACAGTGTATACACACAGTGTACACACACAATGTACACACAGTGTACACACACACAGTGTACAAACACGCAGTGTACACACAGTGTATACACAGTGTATACACACAGTGTACACACAGTGTACACACACAGTGTATACACAGTGTACACACACAGTGTACACACACACACAGGGTATACACAGTCTACACACACACAGTGTACACACGGTGTACATACAGTGTATACACCCAGTGTACACACACAGGGTACACACACAGTGTATATATACACACACAGAGTGTACACACACAGTGACATAGTGACAACAATCGCCATTCGCCACTAAGTGGCGGTGACGTCACCACGACGCTTGTGCCAGGTGTACACACACGCACAGTGCACAGTGTACACACACACAGGGTACACACAGTGTATACACAGTGTACACACACAGTGTACGCACACACTGTATACACACAGTGTACACACACACAGTGTACACACAGTGTACACACACTGTACACACAGTGTACACACATACATTGTACACACATAGTGTACACACAGGGTACACAGTGTACACACACACAGTGACACATACACACAGTGACACACACAGTGACACATTGAAACACAGCGACACACAGTGACACACACAGTGTACACACACAGTGTACACACACACAGTGTATACAAACAGTGTACACACAGTGTATACAAATAATGTACACACAGTGTACACACACAGTGTACATACACAGTATGCACACACAGTGTACACAAACTGTACACACAGTGTATACACACAGTGTACACACACAATGTACACACAGTGTACACACACACAGTGTACAAACACGCAGTGTACACACAGTGTATACACAGTGTATACACACAGTGTACACACAGTGTACACACACAGTGTATACACAGTGTACACACACAGTGTACACACACACACAGGGTATACACAGTCTACACACACACAGTGTACACACGGTGTACATACAGTGTATACACCCAGTGTACACACACAGGGTACACACACAGTGTATATATACACACACAGAGTGTACACACACAGTGACATAGTGACAACAACCGCCATTCGCCACTAAGTGGCGGTGACGTCACCACGACGCTTGTGCCAGGCTATGTGCACCGTGAGGCCATGTGAAGTGTCGAACGCCCGCTGGCAGGAGGTCACTGGGCAGACCCAGGTGCCACGGGTCGACTGACTGAGATGACTGGCTGATGCACCACCTGTGCCCCCTACTGTGCCAACCTGCTGTGCTTTAGCCACCCGGCGCTCCGCTCGTTGTTCTGAGCGTCGCTCCTCCGCCCTCCGTTGTTGTTGGAGGGCGACTGCCTCCAACTGCCCAGTAGCATCCTTCACGAGCCTCCTCCACAGAGGCCGATCTTGACACCGCTGGTACCAGTCATCGGCAAGTCCACTCAGCTCCACGTCCTCCTGTACCACATCACTCCATCTCTTCTCTAGCCCGTGCCGCGCCCGCTTAGCCCCCTAAATCCGGCCAAACAAAAGCTGTTTCGGCATGCGGTGGCTGGGCATGCGGGCTACATGACCCAGCCATCGCAGCCTTGCCTGCCGGAGGAGCTCACCGATGGGACCTTGCCCAGATCTTTCAAGGATTTGTGAGCTCCTCACACAATCCAGTCTGGTTAAACCCAGGATGGATCGTAGGCAGGCCAGCCTAAATGTTTCTAACCGGCGAAGATGTTCCATTAGGGGGGTCCACGTTTCGCAAGCGTAGACAAGGGAGGGAATGACCCTGGCTGAGAAGACCTGAAGCTTAGTGCGGAGCGACAGACCAGGTAGCTTCCACACAGCGTTACGCAACCGATGAAAAGATATTGCCGCTCGACTGATTCGGAGTGAGACCTCTGCTGTTAAACTGGAGCCAGTCATAAGCACACTGCCCAGGTATGGGAAACTCTCCACTCTCTCCACAACTGCCCCATCACCGATTGGGAGTTGTGGGGGTGGAGTGTCTGATGGTACAAAATACCCAGGCAGGTGCTTAGTTTTGGTGGGGCTGATGGTAAGGCCCCACCTCTTAGTGGCACGCTCCAGTCTCAGCAGCAGCGTCTCCAACTCCTCCTCTGACTGAGCAGCTATTACCACATCATCAGCATACATAACGTGGTTGAGCAATAGGGAGCCATCCCTTGACCGCACTCGGGCATCGATTAGCCTCCCATTATATCTGTACCATATGGAGATTCCCCCGGTACAGCTATTGAAGGCTTCACGAACTACGTGGTCAAAATAGATGTTGAATAATGTGGGAGCCAGAGGACATCCCTGTCGCACCCCAAGGCGATACTGAATAATCCTTGCCAGGACCTTTCCCGGCACACTGAGGAGTGAGATGCCCCTGTAGTTGTTACAGTCTGTGCGGTCCCCCTTCTTAAAAAGGGGGACCACCAGGGCATCCTTCCAATCCTGCGGAACCCGTCCAGTGGTCCAGACTGTTGTTATGATGTCATATAGGGCAGTCTGTGCACAAACGCCACCCTCCCTCAGCATTTCGCTTGGGAGATCATCTCTGCCCGCTGCCTTTCCTGGTCTCAGACTCCGGATCGCCTTCAATACTTCCTCAGCAGATGGCACCTCAGCCAGCCACTCACAGGGGGTGACTTCTTCCAATATTTGAGGCACCGCAGCCTCAGCAGGGTCATCCTCACTTTGTGCCATGATGTTTTCCTGGCTGAGGGATTTTCCCTCCCCCAGGACCTCACAGAAATGCTCAGCAAATCTGTGAACCTGTTCCTGGGGGTCGGAGATTGGATCACCGTTTTTTCCCCTAATGATGGTAATAGGTGTGGTGCTGCAGGTTACTTTTTTGATGGAGTTAAATAGAGATTTGTGATCACGGGCCACTGAGGCAGACTCCATCTCCTCCGCAACCCGCGACCACCACCCATCCTTGCAGCGCCTCACGGCTCTCCGAACCTCCGAGTGAAGGCTGCGGTAAGCCTCCTCATTCTCTGACGTAGGATTCTGTAGCCGATGACAGTGGGCCTGTCGCTTTTTCTCAACCATCCTGAACACCTCCTCTGTCAACCAGGGTCTCTGGGGAGGTCTGGACCGCGTACCCAAAGCAGCCGTTGCAGCTGCATGAGTCACAGTCCTAAACCTCGCCCATTTACCCTCGACATCAGGAGGAGTCGGGGACGATGCCAATCCCAGCCGCAAGCGATGATGAAATTCTCGCTTGCAACTTTCATCAGATAACTGAGACCAGGCCACTTTATGTTGGAATGGGGTCCTGGGTGTACACCCACCACCGGAGTGGAAGAATGGCAGGCGCATCTTACAGATGACTAGTCGATGGTCAGAGGGCAGATCAGCTCCACGGTAGGTCCTGGTGTCAAGGACATGGGCTCGCATTCGCTGGTCCGTCACTATGTAGTCCAGCAGATGTTCTTGCTTGGACCCGGCATGCATCCATGATGTTGTGTGGATGCGCCGATGCCGGAACAGCGTGTTGGTAATTACAAGCCCATGGGCTGCACAAAAATCTAGCAGCCTCCTACCGTTGTTATTGAGCTGATCTGGCCCATGCCCTCCAATCACTCCAGACCAGGTGCCAGTATCACCCAACATGATGACTCTATCCCGAGGGGCCACTTTAGCCAGCACCTGTGACAGGAGGTCATAGAAGGCATCTGACTCATCGGCTTTGCCTGCATCCCTCCACGGATGTTCGTCTTCGGTGGGGGCATAAGTAACCACGACCACCATTCCTCGCCTCCGGTTGATGGGAAGGCGAGCCCAAAGTAGCCTGGGGCTTACAGCTTCCCACACCTCACCGCCACGCTCCCACGCCCCCTTCATTCTTTTGTTCAAAAGAAGACCCACACTCTGTTGTTTGGCAGTCTGCTGCCCCGAGTACAGGACTGTCCACCCCTCATGGTGGCAGGAGCCAGAGCCGGTCCACCGGACCTCCTGAATGCCGCATAGATCCAGGCGGTACCGGTCCAGCTCCCGACAGAGGAGTGGCAGCCTCTCCTCTGCAGTGAGCGTTCGAACATTCCACGTGGCCACCCGTAGTGGCTTTTCGTTGTTTCTGGAGTAGCCCCGAGGGTAGGTATTCAATCTCCTGGCTCCGCCAATTGGGGTTTGGCCAGGAGACGTCATAGACGCCTGGCCCCCCGGGGCCTCCGGCACAAGCTTATTAGTTACATATTTCAGTTTAATTCGTGGTTTCGTGGTAATTAATTGAAGGTGGAGGGATTAGCAGCCCCTCGCACCCGTCCAGAGCCCTCTTTTAGCCCCTGTGGTGGACATATATGCCATGAGGGGAGGAGCCAATAAAAAATTGGATCTCCCCCCACAGCACTGTCCACGACAGAGTTGCCCGTCCGGCACCGCGAGGAGGTAGGGGGTTGTTTTGACATAGTGACACACACACACTGACACACAGTGACACGCACACAGTGACACAATGACACACACAGCGACACACAGTGACACAGTGTATACACACAGTGTACACACACACAGTGTACACACACACAGTGTATACACAATAATGTCCACGTTGTTGTTGCTGAGCTCACACACCCAAGGGAGGGAGCAATGGAAAATGAATCTAAATCAACTTAAACTCCAACTCTGTGACGTCACCACTCTGCATTACCTCATCGGCGTGAAACGCCAGGGGGAGGTGTACCTTTCTAGTGACGTCATGTCACCAAGGTATTCACCCCTCCCCCATCCACCGCACTCTTGAGCGTGACGTCACCTCCGCCCGTGTCACTGCCGATATCGTTCCAGTGGCAATCCTTATTTGGGCAAAGCTACGCCCAGTCACTGGTGGCTCATTAACATAATGTGTCCGTTAAAGCCGTTGCGAGTTTATTGCGACGGGTTCAGCGCCCACGCCCCCATCCCTCGACATATGGGCCGGCCCTCATTAACATAATTTATTCAGTTAAAGAGTCGCTCGTGGGAGGGAAGTGACGTCATACTACTTCCTGCTGTCGCGAGGAAACAGGAAGCTGCCGTGTGCGTTCTTGCCCTGAAATCCGAGGTGAGAAATTCTCATCTTTGTGGTGGTGGTTGTTGTTGTTGTTGTTTACCAAGGTAGAGCCTCGCTCTCTCTCTCAGGGATGTCAGTTGAGTAGCAGCGAGCATGGGAATCGATGTCCAGGTTGGAACTTTACAACGCGGGGCCTAGCCACGCGGGGCCTTGCCTCCTGCCCTCGCCTGATTGCGTTTACTTTAATTATCTCGCTTAAGTTTAATTTGTCTTCACCCGGCTCGCCACTTTGTAACTTTTTTTATTGTAAATATTCACGCAGTTTTTATTTTCTTTTTTTCCAGGCCAAGCCCGCTTGAGCTGCTATACAGCTCTTGTTATCAGAAGCGACCTGCCCACAACAACACAAGGTGAGGCTTTGTCAACGTGTGTGAATGTTTTGACTTAAAACTTTGGTGACTGCAGGAATTAATATTCTTGGTTATTTCGGTAAAGTCACGTAGATAGAAAATCAAATTAATATAACAGATAATAATTTTTCTTTTTTTACAATGAAGCAAAAACCCCACAACGTTTCTATGGCAACATTAATGTTGAAGATGCGAGGGCTTACAGGAATGTTTATGACATTTGCCCTCTCATTGCGTGCCATGACAGTGCTGTTTGCACAGTCACACATAGTCACTGTAAGATGATTTTCTCGGTCGTGTTTTTGTATTTTTGCTTGTTGTGGTTGCACCCGATTCAAGAGCCGAATGGCTCACGGGACTATAACCAAAATAAATCAAACTGAAAATCAAAAAAACTGAAACCGCGTGATGAATTTTGGGGAAGTTTTTCACTGCATCTCCAAATATATATAAAAGTCAAAGTTGTGATTGCGTGTGTTGTCTGTTCAAAATGTTTAGCGTACTTCCCGACATGCAACAAACTGGAAATTTGCCATGTGGGTACTTTCCAGACTGTACACCATACAAACATTATACAAATACACTTTTGTGGGTTTTTTTTGGGGGGGGGGAGTTCAATAATGTATAGATTTTTTGCACGGCTAGTGAGCTGTGACGTCAAATCTGTCACGTGACCCTCGCATGTGGAAGCGTCACGCATTGTAGTGTAGTGGTTAGCGCTGTCTGTGTATCTGTATGTGTCTGCGTGTTTGTGTCTGTGTGTCTGTGTGTGTATCTGTGTGTGTGTCTGTGTGTGTGTATCTGTGTGTGTCTGTGTGTGTGTGGAAGAGTAACGCATTGTAGTGTAGTGGTTAGCGCTACGCCGCGCTACGAACCCGGCGACCCAAGTTCGATTCCCGCTCACGGCCACCACCGGCGACGATTATTTGAACCGCTTCTGGGCCTCCCCTAGGTCGACTCAGCCTCAAACGAGTAACTGTTGTGGTGTGAACATCGCCACTGGGGAGACAAATGCGGCCGGACGTGGTGGATCCAAGTCCCGGGCGAAGCCGGGTAGTACAGCTAGTCATGAATACATGAATGAATATAGACGTGTAAGTCACGTGTGACTGTATATATTAATTCCTCCATGGCTCGATACTGACGTGTAGATGGTGTGGATATTCTTATTTTCTGTCTGCAGCTGACGCTGGTCTGATGGAGCAAATGCACTCAGCACAGCAGCTCGGTACGACAAGTCAACAATGCGACCAACGTGCATACGGCACGGATCGGACTGGAAATTTGACACAGCACCAGAGAACTCGCACAGGAGAGAAACCCTTCAAGTGCACTGTGTGTGACAAGGCATTTTCAGATTCATCGACTCTTAAAAAACACCAGAGAACACACACGGGAGAGAAACCGTTCAAGTGCACTGTGTGTGGGAAGACATTTTCAGATTCATCTGCTCTTAAAACACACCAGAGAACACACACGGGAGAGAAACCTTTCAAGTGCAGTGTGTGTGGGAAGGCATTTTCAGATTCATCGACTCTTAAAAAACACCAGAGAACACACACGGGAGAGAAACCCTTCAAGTGCACTGTGTGTGGGAAGGCATTTTCAGATTCATCGACTCTTAAAACACACCAGAGAACACACACGGGAGAGAAACCCTTCAAGTGCACTGTGTGTGGGAAGGCATTTTCACAGTCATCTGCTCTTAAAATTCACCAGAGAACACACACGGGAGAGAAACCCTTCAAGTGCAGTGTGTGTGGGAAGACATTTTCAGATTCATCTGCTCTTAAAACACACCAGAGAACACACACGGGAGAGAAACCTTTCAAGTGCAGTGTGTGTGGGAAGGCATTTTCAGATTCATCTACTCTTAAAAAACACCAGAGAACACACACGGGAGAGAAACCCTTCAAGTGCACTGTGTGTGGGAAGGCATTTTCAGATTCATTTGCTCTTAAAACACACCAGAGAACGCACACGGGAGAGAAACCCTTCAAGTGCAGTGTGTGTGCGAAGGCATTTTCAGATTCATCTCATCTTCAAAGACACCATAGAACACACACGGGAGAGAAACCCTTCAAGTGCAGTGTGTGTGGGAAGGCATTTTCACAGTCATTTGCTCTTAAAAAACACCAGAGAACACACACGGGAGAGAAACCCTCCAAATGCACTGTGTGTGCGAAGACTTTTTCAGATTCATCTACTCTTAAAACACACCAGAGAACACACACGGGAGAGAAACCCTTCAAGTGCAGTGTGTGTGGGAGGACATTTTCAGATTCATCTACTCTTAAAAAACACCAGAGAACACACACGGGAGAGAAACCCTTCAGGTGCAGTGTGTGTCAGAAGACATCTTCAGGTTCATTTGCTCTTAAAACACACCAGAGAACACACACGGGAGAGAAACCCTTCAAATGCAGTGTGTGTGGGAAGACATTTTCAGATTCATCTACTCTTAAAACACACCAGAGAACACACACGGGAGAGAAACCCTTCAGGTGCAGTGTGTGTGGGAAGACATTTTCATGGTCATCTGCTCTTAAAACACACCAGAGAACACACACGGGAGAGAAACCCTTCAAATGCAGTGTGTGTGGGAAGACATTTTCAGATTCATCTACTCTTAAAACACACCAGAGAACACACACGGGAGAGAAACCCTTCAGGTGCAGTGTGTGTGGGAAGACATTTTCATGGTCATCTGCTCTTAAAACACACCAGAGAACACACACGGGAGAGAAACCCTTCAAATGCAGTGTGTGTGGGAAGACATTTTCAGATTCATCTACTCTTAAAACACACCAGAAAACACACGGGAGAGAAACCCTTCAGGTGCAGTGTGTGTGGGAAGACATTTTCATGGTCATCTGCTCTTAAAAGACACCAGAGAACACACACGGGAGAGAAACCCTTCAAGTGCAGTGTGTGTGTGAAGACATTTTCAGATTCATTTGCTCTTAAAACACACCAGAGAACACACACGGGAGAGAAACCCTTCAAGTGCAGTGTGTGTGTGAAGGCATTTTCACGGTCATCTGCTCTTAAAACACACAAAAGAACACACACGGGAGAGAAACCCTTCTTGTGCAGTGTGTGTGGGAAGACATTTTCTGATTCATCTGCTCTTAAAAAACACCAGAGAACACACATGGGAGAGAAACCCTTCTTGTGCAGTGTGTGTGGGAAGACATTTTCAGATTCATCTACTCTTAAAAAACACCAGAGAACACACACGGGAGAGAAACCCTTCAAGTGCAGTGTGTATGGGAAGGCATTTCCAGATTCATGTAATAAAACACCAGAGAACACACACGGGAGAGAAACCCTTCAATTGCAGTGTTTGTGGGAAGACATTTTCACGGTCATCTGCTCTTAAAAAACACCAGAGAACACACACGGGAGAGAAACCCTTCAAGTGCAGTGTGTGTGTGAAGGCATTTTCACAGTCATCTGCTCTTAAAACACCAGAAAACACACACGGGAGAGAAACCCTTCAAGTGCAGTGTGTGTGGGAAGGCATTTTCACAGTCATCTGGTCTTAAATCACACCAGAGAACACACACGGGAGAGAAACCTTTCAAGTGCAGTGTTTGTAGGAAGGCATTTTCACATTCATCTGCTCTTAATAAACACCAGAGTACACACGGGAGAGAAACCCTTCAAGTGCAGTGTGTGCGGGAAGGCATTTGCACATTCATCAAATCTTCAAGTACACCAGAGAACACACAGGAGAGAAACCCTTGAGGTACACTCTGTGTGGGATGATGTTTGCACAGTCATCACATCTTAAAGTACACCAGAGAACACACACGGGAGAGAGACCCTTCAGGTGCACTCTGCGGGAAGGCGTTTGCACATTCATAAAATCTTCAAGTACACCAGAGAACACGGAAGCATCAGAAGATCTGCAAGGAGTGGAATCTGAAATCAGCTTGTGAAAGTCAAAGTGCCACAATAAGCCCATCCCTCATGAAACAAGAACCGGACAAAAATCCCAGCTTGGACACTTTTAAAGGTATCGAGGTGAAATATGAAGAGGTGATGATGAAGAGGGAAGAAGTGATGGTGAAGAGGGAAGAAGTGAAGGTGAAATGTGAAGATGAAGTTTCATCTCCAAAATGGGACCTTCACATCAATGGAGGCAACGTGAAGCAGGAGGAGAATTCTGACTGTGAGGCAGAGGGAGGCAACTCCCAGCAGTTTGTGGAAGTGGAGGTGTGGGTGGACTTCCTCCGAGACAATCCAAAGTCAAGTGGAGACCCGGTAGATGTGTAAGCCAGAGACGATGTCGCTACAATAGATGCACCTTTGTCACAGGCCTTTAATGACAAGAATGTGAAGTTGAACACTTTGTGGGCCTGTGGGTTGGTTAGATCTCTAACCAGGAGCAAGAGCCAATAAGCTCCCAAGCATTCACTATCTTATCATAATTGCTTTTACATGGTGCTTGCTTAATCGCCTCAGCAACTCGGAGTTTTGTGTCTCATCACAAACACTCGAAGAGCATCCCCAAGTAGCAGCTGCCCCTGTGTGGCACAAGGTGGTGGCCCTGCACCGGCCTGCATGTGCACAAGAGCCTGTCAGTAGGGGGCGATGATTGATGTGTCATCTCAGTTGTGTAGTTTGTAGGTAATGCTTAGAATTTGCTACATTTTCACTCAGACGCCAGCATGCAATGGCCTACTCGTTTTGAATGACACAATAGTATGTTTTACATACACTGTGAAGCAGACTGCAATTTTTTTTTAAAAGCTTCTTGTTAATACGATGTAACGTGATGCAGTATATTTCACTGCAGTAATCCAATTTTGTTAATATGCCTGTCAATAATTTAGAATGAATACTTGTCTGGTTGTGTGCATACTTGTAACATTTGATCTGTAAGGGTCAAAAATTGAATAAGTGATGTTAGGACAAAGTGTGCGTGTCTGTTTGGAAGTAACTTGTACAGAGAACTCAGGTGGGACCCGTTGTTCTTGTGATACAGGTCAAACGGTGTTTTTGTGTTCCACGAAGCATCTGGAGCAACGCATTGTCTTTGAAATAGGTAGCACGCTCGGATCATTCATCAGTTACAAGGCATACCACTTAAAGGCTACACGTATAGGAGGAGGTACATTCTCTACAACACGAATTGCAGTTTTGTGTTACGTGTTGACGTAGATTTTGTCTAACTGGGACTAGAAATGCTCCTTGCTGATTCACGTCTGGATGTTCGTAACCATCGGTTGAAGCAAACCCCACTGCTGTTGTTGAGACGCTGTGCACCAATAAGGGTCCAACACATTGACGGCCTTCAGGCCAGGAAAGTCACAACATTTGCACACGAAGGACGCATTCACGCAAGTACCCCATGCTCCGTTTTGAAGTTTTAAAATGAAACATCTTTGAATTGTGTTGTGTTTTGAGTTAGATGATTTTATTTCTTCATTAAAAGCTTATATCAATTTACATCTGGAAGACTTCATTGAAAAGGACATTTCATGTGAATTTTCTCTCGTCATTAAGTAGATGGCCTTGCCGGGGGTTCGGTTCAATGCGGACACAAACAGTGTACACACACAATGTACACACACAGTGTACACACACACACAGTGTACACACAGTGTACACACACAATGTACACACACAGTGTACACACACAGTGCACACACACACAGTGTATGCACACAGTGTACACACACACAGTGTACACACACACAGTGTACACACACATTGTACACACAGTGTACACACAGTGTACACACACACAGTGTATACACACAGTGTACACACACAGTGTACACACAGTGTATACACAGTGTATATACATACACAGTGTACACACAGTGTATACACAATAATGTCCACGTTGTTGCTGAGCTCACACACCCAAGGGAGGGAGCAATGGAAAATGAATCTAAATCAACTTAAACTCCAACTCTGTGACGTCACCACTCTCCATTACCTCATCGACGTGAAACGCCAGGGGGAGGTGTACCTCGCTAGTGACGTCATGTCACCAAGGTATTCACCCCTCCCCCCATCCACCGCGCTCTTGAGCGTGACGTCACCTCCGCTCGGGTTACCGCCGATATCGTTCCAGTGGCAATCCTTATTTGGGCAAAGCTACGCCCAGTGACCGGTGGCTCATTAACATAATGTGACCGTTAAAGCCGTCGCGAGTTTGTTGCGACGGGTTCAGCGCCCACGCCTCCATCCCTAGACGTATGGGCCGGCCTGATTAACATAATTTATTCAGTTAGAGAGCTGCTTGTGGAAGGGCACTGACGTCATACTACTTCCTGCTGTCACGAGGCAACAGGAAGCTGCTGTGTGCGCGCTTGCACTGAAATCCGAGGTGAGAAATTCTCATCGTTGTGGTGGTGGTGGTTGTTGTTGTTGTTTACCAAGGTAGAGCCTCTCTCTCTCAGGGATGTCAGTTGAGTAGCAGCGAGCATGGGAATCGATGTCCAGGTTGGAACTTTACAACGCAGGGCCTAGCCACGCGGGGCCTTGCCTCCTGCCCTCGCCTGATTGCGTTCGCTTTAATTATCTCGCTTAAGTTTAATTTGTCTTCACCCGGCTCGCCACTTTGTAACTTTGTTTTATTGTCAATATTCACGCAGTTTTCATTTTCGTTCTTTTGTTAGCAGGCCAAGCCCGCTTGAGCTGCTATACCGCTCTTGTTATCAGAAGTGACCTGCCCACAACAACACAAGGTGAGACTTTGTCAACGTGTGTGAATGTTTTGACTTAAAACTTTGGTGACTGCAGGAATTAATATTCTTGGTTCTTTCGGTAAAGTCACGTAAATAGAAAATAAAATTAAAATAACAGATAATAAATTAAAAGAAAAATAAAACAAATAGAAAATGAAGCAAAAAACCCACGACGTTTCGATCTCAACACAAGTGGTCTTTATCTTATTGAATTGAATCTGTTATTTTTATTTTCTATCTACGTGACTTTACTGAAAGAACCAACAATACGTGTGTCAATGTATCTATCGGTCAAAGACGCTAAGCGCGTGCCGCTGTTGACTCTGAATGTGTGGAGGGGAACACCTTCACGGGGAGAGAGAGACAGAGACACGGATAGCCTCGGCTATGTTGATTGATCCTCGATTCATTACTTGGTGGAGTGAGGAAGAATTAATGCTGAGCAGATGAAGGTGGCCAGGCATGGTTCTGGTCACACCACCACCTGTTTACTCATGGCAGTGTGTGACAGTGTCAAGTTTGTGTTTGCAGTAAAATCTATTAACTCTATTGAACACGGAGGTTATATCAAAACAATAGTTTATTTTTGTTTTCCTCTGGAACTCTTTATAAGAATGGAAACAGGAGGTGAACACAGCACACACATTCAGCTGAAGTCGGATCTGTTCATCCCCAGCATTCAAGGACATCTGATCCTGGATTCACACCTCTAAGTTGCGATTGAACATTAATTCATGCATTTCTGCAAAACACAAATAGTATTGTTTTCAAAACCCTTTGCTATGTCAGCTGAATTTAGCTTTCATAAATATTAATTTTGTAGTCAGACAGCCGAAATTGTGTGCTTAGAGTTGTTGGTTAACATTCATCTTGAAGATATGAAGGCTTCCAGGCATATTAATCACATTTTCCCTCTCATTGTGTGCCATAGCAGCCCGTGGAGAGAAACCCTTCAGGTGCACTCTGTACGTGAAGGCGTTTGCACGTTCATCAAATCTGATGAATTTGAGAAACTTTTCATTACATCATGAATATATTAATAAGTATAGACGTGTAAGTCACGTGTGCATTCCTCTGTGCCTGACGTGTAGATGGTGTGGATATTACTTTTTTCCTGTCTGCAGCTGACGCTTCCTCTGCAGAATTGGTCTGATGGAGCAAAGGCAGTCAGCGCAGCTCGGTACGACAAGTCAACAATGCGACCAGCGTGCATACAGCACGGACCGGACTGGAAATTTGACACTGCACCAGAGAACACACACGGGAGAGAAACCCTTCAAATGTACTGTGTGTAACAAGGCATTTGCATGGCCATCAGTTTTTCAGAACCACCAGAGAACACACACGGGAGAGAAACCCTTCAGGTGCACGATGTGCGGGATGGCGTTTGCACAGTCATGTAATCTTGTAATACACCAGAGAACACACACGGGAGAGAAACCCTTCAAGTGCAGTGTGTGTGGGAAGGCATTTGCACATTCATCTGCTCTTAAAAAACACCAGAGAACACACACAGGAGAGAAACCCTTAAAGTGTACTTTGTGCGGCAAGGCGTTTTCAGATTCATGTCATCTTGTAACACACCAGAGAACACACACGGGAGAGAAACCCTTCAAGTGCACTGTGTGCGTGAAGGCATTTGCACATTCATCTGCTCTTGTAAAACACCAGAGAACACACACGGGAGAGAAACCCTTCAGGTGCACTGTGTGTGGGAAGGCATTTCCAGATTCATCTAATCTTCAAAGACACCAGAGAACACACACGGGAGAGAAACCCTTCAAGTGCACTGTGTGTGGGAAGACATTTTCAGATTCATCTGCTCTTAAAACACACCAGAGAACACACACGGGAGAGAAACCCTTCAGGTGCAGTGTGTGTGGGAAGACATTTTCACATTCATCTACTCTTAAAAAACACCAGAGAACACACACGAGAGAGAAACCATTCAAGTGCACTGTGTGTGGGAAGGCATTTCCAGATTCATCTAATCTTCAAAGACACCAGAGAACACACACGGGAGAGAAACCCTTCAAGTGCACTGTGTGTGGGAAGACATTTTCAGATTCATCTGCTCTTAAAACACACCAGAGAACACACACGGGAGAGAAACCCTTCAGGTGCAGTGTGTGTGGGAAGACATTTTCAGATTCATCTACTCTTAAAAAACACCAGAGAACACACACGGGAGAGAAACCCTTCAGGTGCAGTGTGTGTGGGAAGGCATTTTCACAGTCATCTGCTCTTAAAACACACCAGAGAACACACACGGGAGAGAAACCCTTCAAGTGCAGTGTGTGTGGGAAGACATTTTCAGATTCATCTGCTCTTAAAAAACACCAGAGTACACACACGAGAGAGAAACCCTTCAAGTGCAGTGTGTGCGTAAAGGCATTTGCACATTCATCAAATATTCAAGTACACCAGAAAACACAGAAGCATCAGAAGATCCACAAGGAGTGCAGTCTGAAATCAGCTTGTGAAAGTCAAAGTGCCGCAATTAGCCCACCCGTCATGAAACACGAACCGGAAGAAAATCCCAGCTTGGACACTTTTAAAGTTATCGAGGTGAAATGTGAAGAGGTGATGGTGAAATGTGAAGAGGTGATGGTGAAGAGGGAAGAGGTGATGGTGAAGAGGGAAGAAGTGATGGTGAAGAGGGAAGAGGTGATGGTGAAGAGGGAAGAAGTGATGGTGAAGAGCGAAGAAGTGAAGGTAAAATGTGAAGATGAAGATTCAACTCCAAAATGGGACCTTCACATCGATGGAGGCAACGTAAAGCAGGAGGAGAATTCTGACTGTGAGGCAGAGCGAGGCAACTCCCAGCAGTTTGTGGAAGTGGAGGTGTGGGTGGACTTCCTCCGAGACAATACAAAGTCAAGTGGAGACCCGGTAGATGTGTAAGCTTGAGATGTCGCTCCAATAGATGCACCTTTGTCAAAGGCCTTCAATGACAAGAAGGTGAAGTTGGACACTCAGTTGCTAGGTTCAACCTGAAGAGTAAGGGCGGCCAGTCTTTGTGGACCTGTGGGTTGGGTAGATCTTTAACCAGGAGCGAGAGACAATAAGCTCCCAAGCATTCACTATGTTATAATAATTGCATTTACACGGTGCTTGCTTTATCGCCTCAGCAACTCGGAGTTTTGTGTCGTACCTCGTCTGAAACACTCGAAGAGCATCCCCAAGTAGCAGCTGCCCCTGTGTGGCACAAGGTGGTGGCCCTGCATTGGCCTGCATGTGGACAAGAGCCTGTCAGTAGGGGGCGATGATTGATGTGTCATCCCAGTTGTGTAGTTTGTAGGCAATCTTGATTCCAAGCTTTCGTGACTGCAGGAATCCACACTGTTGAGTTCTTTCGGTAAAGTCACCACGTGGGTAGAAACTTAACAGATCACGGCGTTTAGATCACAGCACAAGCAATCGTCATCAGGTGGGACAACCACAGCAAGAGAAACTGCTGAAGTAGTAGGCGCCTACTCCAGCAGTTTCTGATTATTGCTGCTGTGCTTGTCCCACCTGATGACGATTGGTTGTGTTGCCATCGAAACGCCGTGATTTATTATTTGTAGCGTAATGGTTTGAATTTGCTACATTTTGACCCAGACGCCAGCATGCAACGGCCTACTCGTTTTGAATGACGCAACAATAGTACGTTGTACATACACTGTTAAGCAGACGGTGCGTATTTGTAAAATAACTTCTTGTTAATACGATGTAACGTGATGCAGTCAATTTCACTGCAGTAATTCAATGTTGTTAATATGCCCGTCAATGATTTAGAATGAATACTTGTCTGATTGTGCGCGTGCATGTAACATTTTGTCTGAGGGTCAAACATTGAATAAGTGATGATAGGACAAAGTGCGTGTGTGTTTTGGAAGTAACCTGTACAGAGAACTCGGGTGAGACCCGTTGTTCTTGTGATACAGGTCAAAGGGTACTTTTATGTTTCACGAAGCGTCTGCCTCTGGAGCAACTCATTATCTTTGAAATAGGTAGCACGCTCGGATCATTCATCAGTTACAAGGCATACCACTTGAAAGTTACACGTATAGGAGGAGGTACATTCTCTACAACACGAATTGTAGTTTTGTCTTACGTGTTGACGTAGATTTTGTCTAACTGGGACTAGAAATGGTCCTTGCTGATTGACGTCTGGATGTTCGTACCTATCGGTTGAAGCAAACCCCACTGCTGTTGTTGAGACGCTGTGCACCAATAAGGGTCCAACACGTTGACGGCCTTCAGGCCAGGAAAGTCACAACATTTGCACACGAAGGATGCATTCACGCATGTACCCCATGCTCCGTTTTTAAGTTTTAAAATGAAACATCTTTGAATTGTGTTGTGTTTTGAGTTAGATGATTTTATTTCTTCATTAAAAGCTTGTATCAATTTACATCTGGAAGACTTCATTGAAAAGGACATTTCGTGTGAATTTTCTCTCGTCATTAAGTAGATGGCCTTGCCGGGGGTTCGGTTCAATGCGGACACAAACAGTGTACACACACAGTGTACACACACAGAGTACACACACACAGTGTACACACAGTGACACACTGACACAGTGACACACACACAGGGACACACACAGTGACACAGTGACATACAGTGACACACACAGTGACACACAGTGACACAGTGACACAGTAACAGTGACACACAGCAACACAGTGACACACACAGTGACAAACACACAGTGACACACACAGTGACACCGTGACACAAACTGACACCGTGACACCCACAGTGACACACACAGTGACACAAAGATAAAGATCCCCATATAGCCTTAACAGACTGTAGGGGCAAGTGCTGTTAGCGAGCACCTATGAAGGCCGGAACGGTACACGAGGGGGTGGGTGGCCAGCACCACGCCCGGCCGCCTTTGTCTTCCTAGTGGCAATGTTTGCACACCGCACCAGGTACTCATTTGAGGCTGAGTCGACCTAGGGGAGGCCCTGGACCGGTTCAGATAATCGTCACTGGTGTTGGCCGTGAGCGGGAATCGAACCCGGGTCGCCAGGTTCATAGCGCAGCGTAGTGCTAACCGCTACACTACCGCTCCCCATGCACAGTGACACACACAGTCACAACAACAACAACAACCGCCATTCGCCACTAAGTGGCGGTGACGTCACCACGGCGCTTGTGCCAGGCTATGTGCACCCTGAGGCCACGTGAAGTGTCGAACGCCCGTTGGCAGGAGGTCACGGGGCAGACCCAGGTGCCACGGGTCGACTGACTGAGATGACTGGCTGATGCACCACCTGTGCCCCCTACTGTGCCAATCTGCTGTGCTTTAGCCACCCGGCGCTCCGCTCGTTGTTCTGAGCGTCGCTCCTCCGCCCTCCGTTGTTGTTGGAGGGCGACTACCTCCAACTGCCCAGTAGCATCCTTCATGAGCCTCCTCCACAGAGGCCGATCTTGACACCGCTGGTACCAGTCATCGGCAAGTCCACTCAGCTCCATGTCCTCCTGTACCACATCACTCCATCTCTTCTCTAGCCCGTGCCACGCCCGCTTAGCCCCCTCAATCCGGCCGAACAAAAGCTGTTTCGGCATGCGGTGGCTGGGCATGCGGGCTACATGACCCAGCCATCGCAGCCTTTCCCGCCGGAGGAGCTCACCGATGGGACCTTGCCCAGATCTTTCAAGGATTTGTGAGCTCCTCACACAATCCAGTCTGGTTAAACCCAGGATGGATCGTAGGCAGGCCAGCCTAAATGTTTCTAACCGGCGAAGATGTTCCATTAGGGGGGTCCACGTTTCGCAAGCGTAGAGAAGGGAGGGAATGACCGTGGCCGAGAAGACCTGAAGCTTAGTGCGGAGCGACAGACCAGGTAGCTTCCACACAGCGTTACGCAACCGATGAAAAGATATTGCTGCTCGACTGATTCGGAGTGAAACCTCTGCTGTTAAACTGGAGCCAGTCATAAGCACACTGCCCAGGTATGGGAAACTCTCCACTCTCTCCACAACTGCCCCATCACCGATTGGGAGTTGTGGGGGTGGAGTGTCCGATGGTACAAAATACCCAGGCAGGTGCTTAGTTTTGGTGGGGCTGATGGTAAGGCCCCACCTCTTAGTGGCACGGTCCAGTCTCAGCAGCAGCGTCTCCAACTCATCCGAATGTGCAGCTATTACCAAATTATCAGCATACATAACGTGGTTGAGCAATAGGGAGCCATCCCTTGACCGCACCCGGGCGTCGATCAGCCTCCCATTATATCTGCACCATATGGAGATTCCCCCGGTACAGCTATTGAAGGCTTCACGAACTACGTGGTCAAAATAGATGTTAAATAATGTGGGAGCCAGAGGACATCCCTGTCGCACCCCAAGGTTAACAGGGAATGGCTCTGACTCCCGGCCACGTAGTTTTACCCGTGCCCGCTCACCATCATGAAGGTCCTTAATGATCGTGAGCAGAGGGTCAGGTACTCCAAAAGCACGAAGAACGACCCAGAGCCCAGGCCTACTGATGGTATCATAGGCCTTGACCAGTTCAATAAAGCAGAGATGTAGGTCTTGTTGGAATTCCCTACACCTCTGCTGTAGCAGACGGACAGAAAATATGGCATCTGTGCAGGACCGCCCTTTCCTGAAACCGCATTGGGGCTCCGCAAGCCTCTCCTCAGCGTGCCTGGCAAGGCGATGTTGAATAATCCTTGCCAAGACCTTTCCTGGTACACTGAGGAGTGAGATGCCCCTGTAGTTGTTACAGTCTGTGCGGTCCCCCTTCTTAAAAAGGGCGACCACCAGGTCATCCTTCCAATCCTGCGGAACCCGTCCAGTGGTCCAGACTGTTGTTATGATGTCATATAGGGCAGTCTGTGCACAAACGCTGCCCTCCCTCAGCATTTAGCTTGGGAGATCATCTCTGCCCGCTGCCTTTCCTGGTCTCAGACTCCGGATCGCCTTCAGTACTTCCTCAACAGATGGCACCTCAGCCAGCCACTCACAGGGGGTGACTTCTTCCAATATTTGAGGCACCGCAGCCTCAGCAGGGTCATCCTCACTTTGTGCCACGATGTTTTCCTGGCTGAGGGATTTTCCCTCCCCCAGGACCTCACAGAAATGCTCAGCAAATCTGCAAACCTGTTCCTGGGGGTCGGAGACTGGGTCACCGTTTTTTCCCCTAATGATGGTAATAGGTGTGGCGCTGCAGATTACTTTTTTGATGGAGTTAAATAGAGATTTGTGATCACGGGCCACTGAGGCAGACTCCATCTCCTCAGCAAACCCGCGACCACCACCCATCCTTGCAGCGCCTCACGGCTCTCCGAACCTCCGAGCGAAGGCTGCGGTAAGCCTCCTCATTCTTTGATGTGGGATTCTGTAGCCGATGTCAGTGGGCCTGTCGCTTTTTCTCAACCATCCTTAACACCTCCTCTGTCAGCCAGGGTCTCTGGGGAGGTCTGGACCACGTACCCAAAGCAGCCATTGCAGCTGCATGAGTCACAGTGCATGAGTCACAGTCCTAAACCTCGCCCATTTACCCTCGACATCAGGAGGAGTCGGGGACGATGCCAATCTCAGCCGCAAACGATGATGAAATTCTCGCTTGCAACTTTAATCAGATAACTGAGACCAGGCGACTTTAGGTTGGAATGGGGTCCTGGGTGTACACCCACCACCGTAGTGGAAGAATGGCAGGCGCATCTTACAGATGACTAGCCAATGGTCAGATGGCAGATCAGCTCCACGGTAGGTCCTGGTGTCAAGGACATGGGCTCGCATCCGCTGGTCCGTCACTATATAGTCCAGCAGATGTTCTTGCTTGGACCCGGCATGCATCCATGATGTTGTGTGGATGCGCCGATGCCGGAACAGCGTGTTGGTAATTACAAGCCCATGGGCTGCACAAAAATCTAGCAGCCTCCTACCGTTGTTATTGAGCTGATCTGGCCCATTCCCTCCAATCACTCCAGACCAGGTGCCAGTATCATGACCAACTAGGGCATTGAAGTCACCCAACATGATGACTCTATCCTAAGGGGCCACTTTAGCCAGCACCTGTGACAGGAGGTCATGAAGGCATCTGACTCATTGGCTTTGCCTGCATCCCTCCACGGATGTTCATCTTCGGTGGGGACATAAGTAACCACGACCACCATTCCTCGCCTCCGGTTGATGGGAAGGCGAGCCCAAAGTAGCCTGGGACTTACAGCTTCCCACACCTCACCGCCACGCTCCCACGCTCCCTTCATTCTTTTGTTCAAAAGAAGAGCCACACCGTGTTGTTTGGCAGTCTGCTGCCCCGAGTAGAGGACTGTCCACCCCTCATGGTGGCAGGAGCCAGAGCCGGTCCACCGGACCTCTTGAATGCCACAGAGATCCAGGCGGTACTGGTCCAGCTCCCGACAGAGGAGTGGCAGCCTCTCCTTCGCAGTGAGCATTCAAACATTCCACGTGGCCACCCGTAGTGGCTTTTCGTTGTTTCTGGAGGAGCCCCGAGGGTAAATATTCAATCTCCTGGCTCCGCCAATTGGGGTTTGGCCAGGAGACGTCATAGACGCCTGGTCCCCCGGGGCCTCCGGCACAAGCTTATTAGTTACATATTTCAGTTTAACTCGTGGTTTAGTGGTAATTAATTGAAGGTGGAGGGGTTACCAGCCCCTCGCACCCATCCAGAGCCCCCGTTTAGCCGCTGTGGTGGACACAGATGCCATGAGGGGAGGAGCCAATCAAAAATTGGACCTCCCCCCACAGCACTGTCCACGACAGAGTTGCCCGTCCGGCACCGCGAGGAGGTAGGGGGTTGTTTTGCCGGACACAGTGTATATACACACAGTGACACACACACAGTGACACAGTGACACACATTGTGTGCACACGCAGTGTACACACACATAGTGTACACACAGTGACCCACACACAGTGACACAGTGACACACACACACAGTGACACACACATACAGTGACACAGTGACACACACACAGCGACACAGTGACACACACACACAGTGACACACACAGTGACACAGTGACACACACACAGTGACACACACACACAGTGACACAGTGACACAACAATCGCCATTCGCCACTAAGTGGCAGTGACGTCACCACGACGCTTGTGCCAGGCACAGTGACACACAGTGACACAGTGACACACACAGCGACACACAGTGACACACAGTGACACATACAGTGTATACACATAGTGTACATACACACAGTGTACAAACACTCACAGTGTATACACAATAATGTCCACGTTGTTGCTAAGCTCACACACCCAAGGGAGGGAGCAATGGAAAATGAATCTAAATCAACTTAAACTCCAACTCTGTGACGTCACCACTCTCCATTACCTCATCGGCGTGAAACGCCAGGGGGAGGTGTACCTCGCTAGTGACATCATGTCACTAAGGTATTCACCCCTCCCCCGTCCACAGCGCTCTTGAGCGTGACGTGACCTCCGCTTGTGTCACTGCCGATATCGTTCCAGTGGCAATCCTTATTTGGGCAAAGCTACGCCCAGTGACTGGCGGCTCATTAACATAATGTATCCGTTAAAGCCGTTGCGAGTTTATTGCGACGGGTTCAGCGCCCAGCCCCTACCCCTCGACATATGGGCCGGTCTCATTAACATAATTTATTCAGTTAGTGAGCCGATGTGGGAGGGAAGTGACGTCATACTACTTCCTGCTGTCGCGAGGCAACAGGAAGCTGCCGTGTGCGCGCTTGCACTGAAATCCGAGGTGAGAAATTCTCATCGTTGTGGTGGTGGTGGTTGTTGTTGTTGTTTACCAAGGTAGAGCCTCTCTCTCGTAGGGATGTCAGTTGAGTAGCAGCGAGCATGGGAATCGATGTCCAGGTTGGAACTTTACAACGCGGGGCCTAGCCACGCGGGGCCTTGCCTCCTGCCCTCGCCTGATTACATTTACTTTAATTATCTCACTTAAGTTTAATTTGTCTTCACCCGGCTCGCCACTTAGTAACTTTGTTTTATTGTAAATATTCACACAGTTTTCATTTTCTTTTGTTAGCAGGCCAAGCCCGCTTGAGCTGCTATACCGCTCTTGTTATCAGAAGCGACCTGCCCACAACAAGACAAGGTGAGGCTTTGTCAACGTGTGTGAATGTTTTGACTTAAAACTTTGGTGACTGCAGGAATTAATATTCTTGGTTCTTTCGGTAAAGTCACGTAGATAGAAAATAAAATAAAAGGTAATAATTTTTCTTTTTTACAATGAAGCAAAAAACCCCACAACGTTTCTATGGCAACATTAATGTTGAAGATGCGAGGGCTTACAGGAATATTTATGACATTTGCCCTCTCATTGCGTGCCATGACAGTGCTGTTTGTACAGTCACACATAGTCACTGTAAGATGTTTTTCTCGGTCGTGTTTTTGTTTTGTTGCTTGTTGTGGTTGCACCCGATTCAAGAGCCGAATGGCTCACGGGACTATAACCAAAATAAATCAAACTGAAAATCAAAAAACTGAAACCGCGTGATGAATTTTGGGAAAGTTTTTCACTGCATCTCCAAATATATATAAACGGAAAAGTTGTGATTGTGTGTGTTGTCTGTTCAAAATGTTTAGCGTACTTAGCGACATGCAACAAACTGGAAATTTGCCATGTGGGTACTTTCCAGACTGTACACCGTGCAAACATTATACAAATACACTTTTGTGTTGTTTTTTGGGGGGGGAGTTCAATAATGTATAGATTTTTTGCACGGCTAGTGAGCTGTGACGTCAAATCTGTCACGTGACCCTCGCATGTGGAAGCGTCACTCATTGTAGTGTAGCGGTTAGCGTTGTCTGTGTGTGTGTCTGTGTGTGCGTCTGTGTGTGTGTCTGTCTGTGTGTGTGTCTGTGTGTGTGTCTGTGTGTGTCTGTGTGTATCTGTGTGTGTGTCTGTGTGTGTATGTGTCTGTGTGTGTGTGAAAGCGTAACGCATTGCAGTGTAGTGGTTAGCGCTACGCCGCGCTACGAACCCGGCGACCCGAGTTCGATTCCCACTCACGGCCACCACCGGTGACGATTATTTTAACCGGTCCTGGGCCTCCCCTAGGTCGACTCAGCCTCAAACGAGTACCTGCTGTGGTGTGTGAACATCGCCACTGGGGAGACAAAGGCGGCCGGACGTGGTGAATCCAAGTCCCGGGCGAAGCCGGGTAGTGGTCTTATATTCATAATCAGATTTTTTTTATTTCGACTCCAGGAAAATCGGTGAAATGGAAGCCAACGATAGGCCCCAGTTGTGGGCCCTTCTTAACCTGCTAACAAAATATTATTATTCTTTGTCAGTGATGTCCTCACCTAAGCGTGTGAGACGAGACGGACGCACGAGACTCTAGTCTCCCGTTGCTGTACATCACTCACAGAGCACCACAGCGCCCCCCCCAGATCCACAACAGCGTTCGCCCCGCGAGACTCTGGCACCTTCTCCCTGCCTCAGCTGGACCATCAACAACGGCAACATTTGTGTCAACAACAGCAGCAACAGCTAACTTGGCATGTTCCGCAGCACGGAACAACTTCAGGGCGGAACAACTTCGCAACTCGTGTTTAAAATCGTCACGCAAGACGGCTCTCCGCGAGACGTCGTGGGCACACGGCGCGTTACTTTTATCCCCGAATAAAACTCGGACAACGTGAATGCGTGGAAACGAGAAACGATGTCGGAACGCAACGGGGCATCGCAAATCGTGAAGATTTTTGCGAGAGCGAGAAAGAAAAGCTTCCTTCTAGACGTCGCCGCCGCAGCGCCACGACGGCACCAGCGTGAGCAGAAGCGCCGTGGGCCAAGCGGCACCGGGGCAGCAAGACGCCTTGCTGGTGGCGGACGCCCGCCCCGCTGACGTCGTCGCCGCCGCTGACGTCGTCGCTGATGACGTCGTCACCGCTGATGACGTCGCTGATGATGTCGTCGCCGCTGCAAAGGGGCAAGCGGAGAAACGAGACGTCAGTCGCCATCGCTATGATGAGAGCGATGTACGAGTACCGGGGGGGCCTCTTACAACCCTCCGCCTCCTCCTCCATCTCCACCACCACCAACACCACCAACATCACCACCAACACCACCACCACCAACATCACCACCACCAACACCACCACCACCAACATCACCACCACCAACATCACCAACACCACCAACACCACCACCAATACCACCAACACCACCAACACCAACACCACCAACACCACTAACACCACCACCACCAACACCACTAACACCAACACCACCACCAACACCACCAACACCACCAACACCACCACCAACACCACAAACACCACCAACACCACCAACACCACTAACACCACCACCACCAACACCACCACCGCCACCATCTCCACCACCACCACCACCTCCTAGGGAATGGAAGATTTGTTGGAGGTTGTTGGTAGTTGAGTCTGAAACTTCTTCCTCACTTGTTCACTCTGCCACTCACCCAATCATTCAGAGAGACGATCCATCACACTACGTTTAAAACTATTTGGTAAATTAAAACGCCGACTGTCACATCATCGATGTCGGGTGCCCGATTGTAACTCCTCTGCGGTGAGTGGTGGACCACCACCACCACCACCACCACCCCCCGCGTGTCAACAACGCTCTTTGCCAAAACAGCAAACCCCTGCCCAGAGTTGCGATGCTGAGAATATTTTTATTGTCAAAGCGTTCTTTTATCTCCGTTTGACCGGAACTTTGTTGACTGCCCTCGATGTGTGCACCTCCGTGAGTCTATGGGAGCCTTTAACATTGAAGTCTATGGGAGCCTTTAACAGTGAAGTCTATGGGAGCCTTTAACAGTGAAGTCTATGGGAGCCTTTAACAGTGAAGTCTATGGGAGCCTTTAACAGTGAAGTCTATGGGAGCCTTTAACAGTGAAGTCTATGGGAGCCTTTAACATTGAAGTCTATGGGAGCCTTTAACATTGAAGTCTATGGGAGCCTTTAACAGTGAAGTCTATGGGAGCCTTTAACATTTAAGTCTATGGGAGCCTTTAACATTGAAGTCTATGGGAGCCTTTAACATTGAAGTCTATGGGAGCCTTTAACATTGAAGTCTATGGGACCCTTTAACATTGAAGTCTATGGGAGCCTTTAACATTGAAGTCTATGGGAGCCTTTAACATTGAAGTCTATGGGAGCCTTTAACATTGAAGTCTATGGGAGCCTTTAACATTGAAGTCTGTGGGAGCCTTTAACATTGGAGTCTATGGGAGCCTTTAACATTGAAGTCTATGGGAGCCTTTAACATTGAAGTCTGTGGGAGCCTTTAACATTGAAGTCTGTGGGAGCCTTTAACATTGAAGTCTATGGGAGCCTGTAACATTGAAGTCTATGGGAGCCTTTAACATTGAAGTCTATGGGAGCCTTTAACATTGAAGTCTATGGGAGCCTTTAACATTGAAGTCTATGGGAGCCTTTAACATTGAAGTATATGGGAGCCTTTAACATTGAAGCCTATGGGAGCCTTTAATATTGAAGTATATGGGAGCCTTTAACATTGAAGTATATGGGAGCCTTTAACATTGAAGACTATGGGAGCCTTTAACATTGAAGTCTATGGGAGCCTTTAACATTGAAGTCTATGGGAGCCTTTAACATTGAAGTCTATGGGAGCCTTTAACATTGAAGCCTATGGGAGCCTTTAATATTGAAGTATATGGGAGCCTTTAATATTGAAGTATATGGGAGCCTTTAACATTGAAGCATATGGGAGCCTTTAACATTGAAGACTATGGGAGCCTTTAACATTGAAGTCTATGGGAGCCTTTATCATTGAAGTCTATGGGAGCCTTTAACATTGAAGTCTGTCGGAGCCTTTAACATTGAAGTCTGTGGGAGCCTTTAACATTGAAGACTATGGGAGCCTTTAACGTTGAAGTCTATGGGAGCCTTTAACATTGAAGACTATGGGAGCCTTTAACATTGAAGTCTATGGGAGTCTTTAACATTGAAGTCTATGGGAGCCTTTAACATTAAAGTCTATGGGAGCCTTTAACATTGAAGTCTATGGGAGCCTTTAACATTGAAGTCTATGGGAGCCTTTAATATTGAAGTCTATGGGAGCCTTTAACATTGAAGTCTATGGGAGCCTTTAACATTGAAGTCTATGGGAGTGTTCTATGTTGAACTTCTTTCGCTCCGCACGTGGCCAGCCATGCAAACCCGCTGGCGGCATTCACAAAACAGACTCAGCTCCCGTGCCTCTGATTAGCACGGTTGGCCACGTAGGGTGCGAAAGAAGTTCAGGTCACGTACACATACAGAGAGACCCACGGACACCCAGGTCCACGGAGGCACAGATTAGCACGGTTGGCCACGTAGGGTGCGAAAGAAGTTCAGGGCACGTACAGCCCTCGCGACAGGGAGCGTCGAGGCGCGATGACGGCGTGCCGAACGAACGAGGAGCCTCTTCATCGTCAGGGCCGTCGTTTGCGACATGGCCGGGTAGCTTCTGAAAAGCTGCACGGCTCGGTGGGCATCAGGCGGTGAAATAAACAAAAAGAGTCTCCAGCGAGCGGAGAGCGAGAGGAGAGGCGGAGAGGGACGGACGCTCTGGCGCGGCGTTCGGTCTCACCACAGGATGGTTGCGGGCGGCCACGCCAACACCGAGCACTCAATGTACACCGCCTCTCCCTCTCTCGCCCTGTACATCCTGTCTGGCTCCAACAGCATTTGCAGGGCGCTGGCTGTGTGAGGTGGTCGTCGGGGGGCTGCCGCGTCCCCCCCTACGAGTCGTGGAGGGGGGGGGGGTCGTAGAAGGCGATTCGCACAAAGTGGGTTTTTAAAAAATATAAAAAAATCGATTTTCAGAACCCTCTCTCCCTCTCGCCTGCGAGGTTCTGCGGCTCGGAGTGGTTGTTTCTCACGTTGGCCTCTCGTCACCGTGGCGGTCGCGTGGATTTCTCCCTCCGGGTCCTTCCGGGCGTCTCTCCCCCCGCACCGCGCTCAGAATCGACATCGCGCATTTCAAAGCGTTTGGGCCGCGAAACAAAAAAATGTCCGCGCCCGCTGACGACGGCGACGGCCCGGTCGCCGGTGAAAAAGCGCCACGTAGCTCAGTGGGGCCCTTACCTGCCGGTCAAACACAAAAACAAAGTTTTTCGCAGTTTTAGTTTTCCTAACGAGGGGACGCCGGCCCGGCCCCCGGGGGTCGACGTGGGGGGGTCACGCCGGGGTCGCGGGTCGTGAGCGACAACTCCGTTGTTGTCCGCCCGGCGGTGGGAGTGAGCTCACCGCGGTGCTTCCCGTCTAGGCGGGTGGCACGCGGTGGGGTGAAGTGTGGGACACTTCAAGAGGTTTGGCTGGCGTGGTGGAGGAGTGGGGTCCAACGTGCCCTGCCTAGAGGGGAGCTACCTACAGCCCTCTGTGTAGTGAAGGACCTCCTCCTTATCCTCCTCCCCCTCCTCCTCCTCATCCTCCTCCTCCTCATCCTCCTCCTCATCCTCCTCATCCTCCTCATCCTCCTCTACCTCCTCCTCCTCCCCCTCCTCCTCCCCCTCCTCATCCTCCTCCTCCCTCCTCCTCCTATTCCTCCTTCCACCAACAGGGGCACGAGCAAGTACTTGCAGTGCTGCACCTTAACAAACTGCGTACTCAACTGGGCCCTGTACGTGTGTGTGTGTGATGTTGCAACCGTGCACCTTTCCGTCGTGTGTCCGGAGATTGCTGCTTTGCTGCATACACCTGATGTGAGCTTCTTTGGTACCGTACGTGGCCAGAGATGATAACCGCAGCTGTGGGCGAAAATACAGCAGAGTGTTAGTAGGGTCTCTGTGTGAGTAGTGTGTGGGTCTCTGTGTGAGTAGTGTGTGGGTCTCTGTGTGAGTAGTGTGTGTGTCTCTCTGTGAGTAGTGTGTGGGTCTCTGTGTGAGTAGTGTGTGGGTCTCTGTGTGAGTAGTGTGTGTGTCTCTCTGTGAGTAGTGTGTGGGTCTCTGTGTGAGTAGTCTGTGGGTCTCTGTGTGAGTAGTGTGTGGGTCTCTGTGTGAGTAGTCTGTGGGTCTCTGTGTGTGAGTAGTGTGTGGGTCTCTGAGTGAGTAGTGTGTGGGTCTCTGTGTGAGTAGTCTGTGGGTCTCTGTGTCTGAGTAGTGTGTGTAGTGTGTGTGTCACACAGATACCCACAAGTGTTTCGAGTACTCTATCCCGCTTGAACGTCGAAGTGCTTCGTTGAAGCCATCTTTTGCAAGAGCCGGGGCGCTTCTGAAAAAAAAAAAGAGCCACGAAGCTCAGTGGGCATTGCCTGGTGAAGTCAAAAGAGTCGAGTTTAGTCGATGGCCTTTAGTGGGAGTAGCGTTGAGGGGGGGCATCGTCTCAAGTGGGGTAGCGGCGCTGTTTGCTACTCACGGTCAAGGGGCAGGGCGAAGGGGTTGTGACGGTCGCCCAGCACAACGACCAGCAAGGCCACTAAACGAGTGGTGGTGTGGAAAGCCTCCATTGGGGGGGGGGGGGTGGCAGATGGTCGGCCTGGCGGCTTCCTTCACTTGGCTAGGAGGGGTGAAGGGGAGGGAGTAGGAGGAGCAGTGGGAATGATATTTATTTAGACTGCAAGAGGAGGAATCCAAAGCGCTACGAAGCTCTTTTTGTCACGCATGTCCAGCTGTGGCACTGGGTCAGAAACATGACAACAAACACAAAACAAACACACGGCGTGAGTGCAGAGTTACAGGAAGAGTAAAACAAATCACTTTAAAAATATATATACTAATAAAACTAACCAATGTTTAATGTTGCCACGGGAAGCACACCACCGTGCTACATAGCTCTTTTTAAGAAGAGACATTGGCCCATAAACGGTGGGCTGATATCAAGTGGACATTCAGGGCAAAATACTCTAAACGCGTGGCGTTTCTGAATGTGGAGGGGAAAAAACCGGAGGACTCGCGGAGAAAAATCCACACGGCCGCGGGGAGCGAGAAACGTCAACTCCAAAGATAGAGCAGGGAGTGTCAGGGTCGGTATCAAACCCCACGACCTCCTGTGCACCAGGTGACAACCATGCCGGGTTAAAGACCTCCTCCTTCACAAGGGACAATTGGATGCATGCCTAAGGCTCCCTCATTGATGGACACGTTCCTCCTGCGTTGAGCAAAATGTTTAGGTTCTCATTTCGCAGAGGCTGCATTTTTTGCCACCGCAGAAAACGAACGTTGGGGGAAACGCCTCCTCACATCGGACTCTTTGGTTTTTGTTCGCTAAAGTCACGTAGGTAAAAAATAAATAATTTTTAAAAAACAACTCAATTTAAATCACGACGTTTCGGAGGCAGTAGCACAAGCTTCCGTCTTGAGGGGGAAACCGTCACAGCAAAATTGCTGCATCAAGTGAAGAGAACTGTTAAGACAATTCTAGATTTACAGCTTTCGTGACTGCTAGGATCCATACTCTTTGGTTCTATTCGGTAAAGTCACGTAGGTAAACAATAAAACAACAAAAATCACGACGTTTCGGCCACAACACAAACGGCCTTCATCAGGTGAAGGGATCAGGTTGTCTCGAGGACAGCGCTGGAGTGAAACACAGCCACGCTCAGACCGCGGACAGCTTAAAGGTCCACGGTCTGAGCTTGGCTGTGTTTCACTCCAGCGCTGTCCTCGAGACAGCCTGATCCCTTCATCTGATGAAGGCCGCTTGTGTTGTGGCCGAACCGTCGTGATTTTAGTTTTATTTTTTACCGTGACTTTACCGAATAAAACCAAAGAGGAACTCTAAGACACCCGAGATTGTATACAGGTTAAGGGGGGGGGGAGAGACAAGAAGGGCCGTGGGGGGGGGGCTAAGTTAAGCCGCCTTCTGTTATGCTGCAGGGGGTTGGGGACGGAGAGATGGCCGTGTGCAGGTTGAAGAGCGTTACACACATGAACCAGAGGCAGGAGGCAGTAGTTAAGGTGACAAACTGGTTGCCTTGCAGATTATACTGCTGTAAACTATAAGGCTGCTAAAGTTTAATTTGGGTTTAACTTTCTTTTTTTACCTCCGCGACTTTACCGAAAAAAATCCAAAGAGTATGAATCCTTGTACATCACGAAAGCTTCAAATCTAGCGCCTCACATCGTGTTAGTTTGGCACCGATGTTCGTGCTGTTTTTTTTAAACTAGATCAATAAAACAACATTGATTACATAATAAAGTATAAAAGCTTTCGTGACTGCATAAAATTACTCATTGGTTTTTTCGGTAAAGTCACGTATGTAGACATTTTATTGTAGAAATACAATAAAATTATATTAAAAAACCAATGAGTAACATTGATTACAGCCCCAGCTCAGGTTTTTTTCCCATCAATGAAACAGCCCCTGGAGTGAGAGCACCTCCCAGGATAGAAACCAACACTGCCGCACGTCTGTCCAAGAGCTGTGTAAAAAAAACAATTGAGTTGAAAAAATGTCAAGCCGACAGGGAAAGGGGCCCCTGGCAACTGTGACCGCCAGCCAGGTCGATGTGTTGGTAATGAGAACGTGCAATTTTTTTGTATCCTTGGAAACACGGACTATGAATAAAACGAGATATTCTTAGCTCTTTCGGTAAAGTCACGTTGAAGGGAAAATAATAATAATAAAATATATAAAACAATAAAAATTCTCACGACGTTTCGACCATAACACAGACGGTTGTCATCAGGTCGAAACGCCGTGAGAATTTTTATTGTTTCTATATATTTTATATATTTTTTTTATTGTTTCCCTTCAACGTGACTTTACCGAAAGAGCTAAGAATATGAATTACCGCAGTCACGAAAGCTTTAAATCAAAATTTAAAACGAGATACTCGCAGAGTTTACGCTTCTGAATGTGCACTTGTTCAAGCGATTCACTCGGGTCTAAGAGGCAGACGCACGGTAAATTATTGGGCGGCACTTTGTAAGCTCCTAAGGTAGACAAAGCGAGCTTGAACACGACGCGCTCGAGTGAAGTCTTTGAGCGACGCATAGTTCATTTATTTGGTATAGCCCTGTGAGCCATTCGGCTCTTGAATCGGGTGCAACCGCAACAAACAAAAAACATGAACAAGAAAACATCTTAAAGTGATTATGTGACTGTGCAAACAGAAAATACAGGAAAAAATATCAAAATATTCCTGAAATAGCACCGTACACCAACGCTGTGTGCAAAAATCCCAGTGGGATGCAAGTCAAATAACAACAACAACCACAAGACAACTAAGATTAAAGCCATCAGTCTAACTCCGTACTACAATAAACAAAAACATGGCCAAAACCAAAAAAAACTTTTCGAAATCACCAAAATAAAAGCCATAAATCCAATGTAACAGTGATCATAGGGACTGTGACCGAATTTTTAACAATAAACTACATAAATAAATTATAACACAAATCTAGAGCCATAATTTAGGCCACTGAATAGCAGTGGCAGCTAGGGTTGTACAACTCCTCTAGAGCACATTGACACGCGTGCATTGCAAATAATTCAATTTTAAAACACGCAGCAAAGATTCGTTACAAAAGCCGAGCGGCAGCCTTCAGGCATCCTTTGGAAGCTTGCTAACCCACAACATAACCTAGAGACCATCTTCCAGGTCTCTATGGAGGCCATCGCATGACAGCGGCATCTGTAGCCGGCCAAAGTGCCGCCTCGGTCGGCTGGGCAATCTAGCCGAGACCGGTGACACTCCCGGAATAGGCCTCAACACGGCACTCACCAGCGCAACGCTGTGTAGGTGTCTGGGGGGGGGGGGGGTCTTGAGCTATATCCTCCTTCGTGGTGAGGTTACAAACAAAACAATGTCCTCGTGTGTTCGTGGTGGAGGAGGAGATTCGACGCTCCGTGCCTTGAATCACGGGCAGGCGACTCGGCGGGGCTGCTATCACGTGAGGCCTTAGCAAGGCGCTTTTATAAATCGTAGTGCGGATAGGCGAACACGCAGTGCGAGCGAGGCTCAGATTCTGTAGAACTGATAAACACTGCCCATAGACTCAGCACTGCCCATAGACTCAGCACTGCCCATAGACTCAGCACTGCCCAGAGACTCAACACTGCCCATAGACTCAACACTGCCCATAGACTCAACACTGCACCATAGACTCAACACTGCACCATAATAGACTCAGCACTGCCCGTAGACTCAACACTGCCCGTAGACTCAACACTGCCCGTAGACTCAACACTGCCCATATACTCAACACTGCACCATAGACTCAACACTGCCCGTAGACTCAACACTGCCCATAGACTCAACACTGCCCATAGACTCAACACTGCCCATAGACTCAACACTGCCCCATAGACTCACCACTGTGATCTCTACATTGGGTCAAACTTAACATCTCTTAATGTTCGACGGCTTGTGCATCAGATCTTATTTATTCACGATGTACTTACAAAAAAGACCGCAGACTACCTACTGGATCTCCTCTCTGTTTCAAAGAGCAAATTTGACCTCAGGTATTCGCTCATTTACCAGCTTCACATTCCTATTGCCGTACAAAAATTGGAGGAAGGGCCTTTGCTATTCATGACCCCAGGGTCTGGAATGCTCTTGCCAATAAACTGCAACTTGAATCACTACCTATGAGATCTTCACTCAAAACTGCTCTAGAGGAGTTGTACACCCCTAGCTGCCACTGCTATTCAGTGGCCTAAAATATGGCTCTAGATTTTGGTGTTATAATTCATTTATGTAGTTTATTGTAAAAAATTCGGTCACACTCCCTATGATCACTGTTACATTGCATTTATGGCTTTTATTTTGGTGATTTCGAAAAGTTTTTTGGTTCTGGCCATGTTAATGTTTATTGTAGTACGGATTTAGACTGATGGCCTTAATCTTAGTTGTATTGTGGTTGTTGTTATTTGACTTGCATCCCACTGGGATTTTTGCACACAGAGTTGGTGTACGGTGCTATTTCAGGAATATTTTGATATTTTTTTCCTGTATTTTCTGTTTGCACAGTCACATAATCACTTTAAGATGTTTTCTTGTTCATGTTTTTTGTTTGTTGCGGTTGCACCCGATTCAAGAGCCGAAATGCTCACAGGGCTATACCAAATAAATGAACTAAAATGAACTAATATCGAAAGGTACATTAACATAATTTATTCATACTCTAATTTATTTATTTACGTAGAAGCTCATTGTGGGAGGAGCGTATCCCGTCCCCCAGAAGTGACGTCATGTCACCTGCTGCCGCGTGACGTCACGAGGTAACAGGAAGCTATCGCTTCCTGCACTGAAATCCGAGGTGAGAAATTCTCATTGCGATTGTGGTGGTTGTTGTGGTGGTGGTTGTGGTGGTTGTTGTTGTTTACCAAGGTAGAGCCTCGCTCTCTCTCTGGTAGGGATGTCAGTTGAGTAGCAGCGAGCATGGGAATCGATGTCCAGGTTGGAACTTTACAACGCGGGGCCTAGCCACGCGGGGCCTTGCCTCCTGCCCTCGCTGATTGCGTTTACTTTAATTATCTCGCTTAAGTTTAATTTGTCTTCACCCGGCTCGCCACTTTGTAACTTTGTTTTATTGTGAATATTCACGCAGTTTTTATTTTCTTTTGTTAGCAGGCCAAGCCCGCTTGAGCTGCTATACCGCTCTTGTTATCAGAAGCGACCTGCCCACAACAACACAAGGTGAGGCTTTGTCAACGTGTGTGAATGTTTTGCCTTAAAACTTTGGTGACTGCAGGAATTAATATTCTTGGTTCTTTCGGTAAAGTCACGTAGATTGAAAATTAAGTGAAAATAACAATAAAATAAATGAATAATTCCAAATAAAGCAAAACAACTCACGTCGTTTTGATCGCAACACAAGTGGTCTTTTTTTATTTAAAGCTTTCGTGACTGCAGTAATTCATATTCTTAGTTTTTTCGGTAAAGTCACGTTGAAGGGAAACAACAAAATAATAAAATATATATAAAACAATAAAAAAATTCTCACGACGTTTCGACCATAACTCAAACGGTCGTCTTCAGGTGTGTTGGTTTGCATAAATTTATTTGTAAACGGCGCATTTATTTATTTTAAAAAAAACACGTTAGCGCCACGCGCAACGATTTGCCAGTTTATTTAGGACTAGTCCATCTATATTCTGAAAAGAGGAGGGGGGAGACGAAATTTTTTATAATGTATGCTGTCTGAAAGCCACTGTAAGCGTGAACAATCAAGACCTGAAATGGGTTATCAAATCTTTCCAATGATTGCTAAGATAGAATCCATCTTCTCGGTTGAAATTGTCTCTGTGCTTGTATATGTGGATAGCCTCATGAACGAATCTCTCATGGAAGCCAGATGGCTCACAAAGAACCTCTGTCTTGGAAAAGTCAATGGCATGTGAGCCTACTGAATTAGAACAATGATCTGCCACGGCCGAGGTGTTGGTCCTACCGTGTTTAAGGTCTGCTTTGTGTTCACGAATGCGGTCCGAGACATGGCGTTTGGTTTCTCCAATGTAACTACTACCACAGAGGCAACTTAGTTTGTAGACACCAGGGTATTGTATGTCCGGAATCACATCTTTTACAGACGGAACCAGATCACGGATTTTATGTAATGTGTTGAAACGGACCTGGATCTTGTGTTTATTCAAGATTTTGGAGATCTTTTTTGTGATCCCCGCAATGTAGGGTAAAGTGATGGTTTTGAAAGGCTCCTCAAGAGGGTTCTTCATTGTTTGAGTGATAGCTTTGCGGATTGTATAGTCGGAGTAACCATTAGCCCTAAGAGCTTGGTGTACGTGCTTGAGTTCACTGCTTATGTGTTCCTGGTCGGATATGCATTGGGCTCTATGATACAGAGTCTTGATGACAGAATTCTTCTGTGATGGATGGTGGTGGGAATCCGGTTTCAGATAAGCATCCGTATGGGTAGCTTTCCTGTGGACAGAGTGGCTCATTGAACCATCAGGTCTCTTTTTAATTAGGACATCCAAAAAAGGTATCTTGCCATCTATTTCGACTTCCATGGTAAATCTGATGGCTGGGTGTATGGAATTGATGTGGTCGAAGAATTGATCTACAGCAGGCCGGCCATGTGGCCAGATGACAAAAGTGTCATCCACGTACCTCTTCCATAAGGTTGGGCGCAGAGTGGCAGTCTGGATGGCGTCAGTCTCAAATTTCTCCATGAAAATGTTAGCTATAACTGCGGTTGAATCAGAAATTATTTTGTTGGTTTGTGTGACGAGGCTGTTGGTGGGATCTCTTTTTATTTTTGTATAACTACCATCGTCGAGTAATTCTTTAATTTTGTTGTTGTATTCTATTTTATCCATGATGACAGTAGCATTGCCTTTGTCAGCTGAGAGGACTACAATATCATTCCTCTTTTTTAATTTATATAATTCAAAACGCTCATCTTTTTTGAAAAGAATTCGTTTCGCATTAGAAGAAGTTACAGCAGCAGAGGTCAGTGTAAATGCGATTGGTATTACCCCAGAGTCGCGGCATCTCTTCAGGAAGGTGAGAGACTCGATCAGCTGAGCTTTCTTATCCCGGAGTTTGTTGAAGGATCTTAAAGTTATGTGAAAACCCTCCCCGTAGAGGCGATTAAATTTTGATTTAAAGCTTTCGTGACTGCAGTAATTCATATTCTTAGTTTTTTCGGTAAAGTCACGTTGAAGGGAAACAACAAAATAATAAAATATATATAAAACAATAAAAAAATTATCAGAATAATTTCTGATTCAACCGCATTAATTGATCAATCTAAACAGTTTTCGTTGAAACCTTCTGCTGCCAGGCCACCAAGATTATACGGCTAACCAAAAATACATAAAGTAGATACACCCCTTCGTCCCATAGTCTCTACTATCGGCTCCCCCACCTACAAACTAGCTCGTTTTTTGTCTGAAATCCTGCGTCCATTCACTGGAAAGACCACCTCTGCGGTACAAAATTCTACTCACCTGGTATCGACAATCAAGGGTATTTCCCTGTCCCCAGACGACCTGCTTGTCAGTTTTGATGTAGTTTCCTTATTCACCAAGGTTCCTGTACCTGACACCATTGCAATCATTGAAGACTTGGTTTATCAAGGACTAAACACTGAGGTACCCCCCCTGGTGAGACACTGTTTAACCAATACATACTTCACTTGGAATGGAACTTTCTACAAACAAACTGAGGGCACCCCAATGGGCTCCCCCCTTTCTCCAGTTATAGCTAACATTTTCATGGAGAAATTTGAGACTGACGCCATCCAGACTACCACTCTGCGCCCAACCTTATGGAAGAGGTACGTGGGTGACACTTTTGTCATCTGGCCACATGGCCGGCCTGCTCTAGACCAATTCTTCGACCACATCAATTCCATACACCCAGCCATCAGATTTACCATGGAAGTCGAAATAGATGGCAAGATACCTTTTTTGGATGTCCTAATTAAAAAGAGACCTGATGGTTCAATGAGCCACTCTGTCCACAGGAAAGCTACCCATACGGATGCTTATCTGAAACCGGATTCCCACCACCATCCATCACAGAAGAATTCTCTCATCAAGACTCTGTATCATAGAGCCCAATGCATATCCGACCAGGAACACATAAGCAGTGAACTCAAGCACGTACACCAAGCTCTTAGGGCTAATGGTTACTCCGACTATACAATCCGCAAAGCTATCACTCAAACAATGAAGAAGAACCCTCTTGAGGAGCCTTTCAAAACCATCACTTTACCCTACATTGCGGGGATCACAAAAAAGATCTCCAAAATCTTGAATAAACACAAGATCCAGGTCCGTTTCAACACATTACATAAAATCCGTGATCTGGTTCCGTCTGTAAAAGATGTGATTCCGGACATACAATACCCTGGTGTCTACAAACTAAGTTGCCTCTGTGGTAGTAGTTACATTGGAGAAACCAAACGCCATGTCTCGGACCGCATTCGTGAACACAAAGCAGACCTTAAACACGGTAGGACCAACACCTCGGCCGTGGCAGATCATTGTTCTAATTCAGTAGGCTCACATGCCATTGACTTTTCCAAGACAGAGGTTCTTTGTAAGCCATCTGGCTTCCATGAGAGATTCGTTCATGAGGCTATCCACATATACAAGCACAGAGACAATTTCAACCGAGAAGATGGATTCTATCTTAGCAATCATTGGAAAGATTTGATAAACCATTTCAGGTCTTAATTGATTGTTCACGCTTACAGTGGCTTTCAGACAGGATACATTATAAAAAATTTCGTCTCCCCCCTCCTCTTTTCAGAATATAGATGGACTAGTCCTAAATAAACTGCCAAATCGTTGCGCGTGGCGCTAACGTTTTTTTAAATAAATAAATGCGCCGTTTAAAAATAAATTTATGCAAACCAACACACCTGAAGACGACCGTTTGAGTTATGGTCGAAACGTCGTGAGAATTTTTTATTGTTTTATATATATTTTATTATTTTGTTGTTTCCCTTCAACGTGACTTTACCGAAAAAACTAAGAATACAAGTGGTCTTTATTTAATGTAATTGTATTATCAATTATTGTTATTTTCTATCTACGTAACTTTACCGAAAGAAACAAGAATACGTGTGGCAATGTCTATCGGTCAACGACACTAAACGGAGTGACGCGCAAACTCCAAATATACAGCAGGCGTCGGGGTCGGGATCGAACCCACGACTTCCTGTATACCAGGTGAGGTAGTTAACATCTCACCACGGAGAGAGACACGCAAACTCCTGTTAGCCTCAGCTATGTTCGTTGATCCTCAATTAATTACTTGGTGGAGTGATGAAGCATTCATGCCAAGCAGATGAAGGTGGCCAGGCATGATTCTAGACACGCCACCGCCTGTTTACCCAGTGACATTGTACAGTTTGTGTTTGCAGTAACGTCTATTAACTCTGTTGAACACGGAGGTTATAGCATAAGAATAGTTTATTTTTGTTTTCCTCTGGAACTTTTTGTAAGAATGGAAACAGGAGGTGAACACAGCACACACATGCAGCGGAAGTCGGAACTGTTCATCCCAGCATTCAAGGACATCTGAGCCTGGATTCACACCTCTAAGTGGCAATTGAACATTAATTTATGAATTTCTGCATAACACAAATAGTATTGTTTTCAACACCCTTTGCTATGTCAGCTGAATTTAGCTTTCATAAATATTCCTTTTGTAGCCAGACAGCCGAAATTGTGTGCTTGGAGTTTTGGGTGAACATTCATTTTGAAGATACGAGGACTTCCAGGCATGTTTATAACCATTTGCCCTCTCATTGTGTGCCATAACAGCCCTGTGATGAATTTGGGAAACGTTTTTACTACATCCTGAATATATGAATATAGACGTGTAAGTCACATGTGACTATATATGCATTCCTCTGTGCTTCGATACTGTCGTGTAGATGGTGTGGATATTATTTTTTTCTGTCTGCAGCTGACGCTTCCTCTGACGCTTCCTCTGCAGAATTGGTCTGATGGAGCAAATGCACTCAGCGCAGCTCGGTATGACAAGTCAACAATGCAACCAGCGTGCATACAGCACGGATCGGACTGGAAATTTGACACAGCACCAGAGAACTCACACAGGAGAGAAACCCTTCAAGTGCACTGTGTGTGGGAAGGCATTTGCACATTCATCAAATCTGCAAAGACACCAGAGAACACACACAGGAGTGAAACCCTTCAGGTGCACTGTGTGTGGGAAGTCGTTTGCACATTCATAAAATCTGCAAAGACACCAGAGTACACACACGGGAGAGAAACCCTTCCAGTGCAGTGTGTGTGGGAAGGCATTTTCACTGTCATCTGTTCTTAAAGAACACCAGAGAACACACACAGGAGAGAAACCCTTCAAGTGCAGTGTGTGTGTGAAGGCATTTTCACAGTCATCTGTTCTTAAACAACACCAGAGAATACACACACGAGAGAAACCCTTCAGGTGCATTTTGTGCAGGATGATGTTTGCACATTCATCACATCTTAAAGTACACCAGAGAACACACACGGGAGAGAAACCCTTCAAGTGCACTCTGTGCGGGAAGGCGTTTTCACAGTCACCACATCTTAAAGTACACCAGAGAACACACACGGGAGGGAAACCATTCAAGTGCACTTTGTGTGGGAAGGCATTTTCACAGTCATCTGTTCTTAAAAAACACCAGAGAACACACACAGGAGAGAAACCCTGCAAGTGCACTGTGTGTGGGAAGGCATTTGCACATTCATCAAATCTGCAAAGACACCAGAGAACACACACAGGAGTGAAATCCTTCAGGTGCACTGTGTGTGGGAAGGCATTTGCACATTCATCAAATCTGCAACGACACCAGAGTACACACACGGGAGAGAAACCCTTCAGGTGCACTCTGCAGGAAGGCGTTTGCACAGTCACCACATCTTCAAGTACACCAGAGAACACAGAAGCATCAGATGATCCATAAGGAGTGGAGTCTGAAATCAGCTTGTGAAAGTCAAAAGTGCCACCATGAGCCCATCCCTCATGAAACACGAACCGGAAGAAAATCCCAGCTTGGACACTTTTAAAGTTATCGGGGTGAAATATGAAGAGGTGATGGTGAAGAGGGAAGAAGTGATGGTGAAGAGGGAATAAGTGAAGGTGAAATGTGAAGATGATTCAACTCCAAAATGGGACCTTCACATCGATGGAGGCAACGTGAAGCAGGAGGAGAATTCTGACTGTGAGGCAGAGCGAGGAAACTCCCAGCAGTTTGTGGAAGTGGAGGTGTGGGTGGACTTCCTAGACAATCCAAAGTCAAGTGGAGACCCGGTAGATGTGTAAGCCAGAGACGATGTCGCTACAATAGATGCACCTTTGTCACAGGCCTTTAATGACAAGAATGTGAAGTTGAACACTCAATTCCTAGATTCAACCTGCAGAGTAAGAGCGAGCGGCCAGTCTTTGTGGACCTGTGGATTGGGGAGATCTCTGACCAGGAGCGAGAGCCAAGAAGCCCCCAATCATTCACTATGTTATAATAATTGCATTTACTCGGTGCTTGCTTAATCGCCTCGGCAACTCGGAGTTTCGTATCTTATCTCGTCTGAAACACTCGAAGAGCATCCCCAAGTAGCAGCTGCCCCTGTGTGGTACAGGGTGGTGGCCCTGCACCGGCCTGCATTTATTATTTTTTCTGCCTGAGGACGACCGCTTGTGTTACGATCGAAACGTCGTTATCTATTATTATTTTTTCTGCCTACGTGACTTTACTGAAAGAACCAAAGAGTATGTGAACAAGAGGCTGTCAGTAGGGGGCGATGATTGATGTTTCATCTCAGTTTTGTAATTTGTCGCTAATGTTTAGAATTCGCCAGCATGCAATGGCCTACTCGTTTTGAATGACACTACAATAGTATGTGTTACATCCACTGTTAAGCAGACCGTGCGTATTTTTAAAATAGCTTCTTGTTAATACGATGTAACCTGATGCAGGATATTTCACTGCAGTAATTCAATTTTGTTAATATGCTTGTCAATAATTAAGAATGAATACTTGTCTGATTGTGTGTGTACATGTAACATTTTGTCTATGAGGGTCAAACATTGATTAAGTGTTCAAATCTAGATTGATTAAGTGATGTTAGGACAAAGTGTGTGTGTGTGTGTTTGGAAGTAACCTGTACAGATAACTCGGGTGAGATCCGTTGTTCTTGTGATACAGGTCAAAGCTACTTTTCTGTTTCACGAAGCGTTTGCCTCTGCAGCAACTCATCGTCTTTGAAATAGGGAGCACGCTCAGATCATTCATCAGTTACAAGGCATACCACTTAAAAGTTACACGTAACGGAGATGCATTCTCTACAACACGAATTGTTCATTTTGTGTTACGTGTTGATGTAGATGTTGTCTAACTAGGGCTATAAATGCCCTTTGCTGATTCACGTCTGGATGTTCCTACCTATCGGTTGAAGCAAGCCCCACTGTTGCAGTTGAGTCACTGTGCACCAATGAGGGTCCAAGCATTTTAGGGCCTTCGGCCAGGAAAGTCACAACATTTACGGCACACAAAGGACGCATTCACGCAAGCGCCCCGTGCTCCGTTTTGAAGATTTTAAATGAAACATCTTTGAATCGTGTTGTGTTTTGAATTAGATGATTGTTATTTCTTCATTAAAAGCTTATTTCATTTTACATCCGGAAGACTTCGTTGAAAAAGACATTTCGTGTGAATTTTCTCTCGTCGGTAAGTAGACAATGGCCTTGCCGGGGGTTCGGTTCGATGCGGACTTTCACCTGGTTGGGATTGCGGGATCAAGATAAGGCGACACGGAGCTGCTGGCCATCTGCAGATCGATTCCAACGTAATCGAACGTCTGTCCCTGCGCCTCCGTCGTTGGTACAGGGGGTGCGTGTCTCCGTTGTGTAGTTTCTGGATAATGTTTGGAATTGCCCCAATTTTGACCGTGACAACATGCAATGACCTGATAATTGTTTTTTTACCCTTTTATCTGGCAACAAAACTGACACCTTTTTTACAAGGAGTCATGTTTACATTGACCACAATACCTGCGGTCGGAATGCAAACAAAACAACTCTGATAATGTATGTGGCACTGTTCTTGAAATTGATTGGTCCACACCCGAGACAGCTTTCTTTAGAGCCTCGTCTCACGTTGGTGTTGGACCAGAAGACGCCAAAAAGAAAGTTGTCTCGGGTGTGGACCAATCAATTTCAAGGACAGTGCCACATACATTTCGATTTAAAGCTTTCGTGACTGCAATAATTCATCTTCTTTGGTTCTTTCGGTAAAGTCACGTAGAATGATAATAAAATAATAAATTGATAAAATAAAATAATAATATTCTCACGACGTTTCGGCCACAACACAAGCGGCCTTCATCAGGTGAAGGGGGCGAGACTGTCTGGTAGGACAGCGCTGGAGTGAAAGAGCCACGTTCAGATACGGCCTTTAAGCTGTGTGAGAGGAACAAAGCGCCTTGACAAAGGAATTAGCATATAATTTAGCATTGAAATGGCTGAATGATTAGCTTGTGACTGGTCACAGAAATAGCTATGTTAAAAGTTAAAGCATACACACCCGCAGAGGCACCCATTGTTAAAGGGATTAGCATAGAATTTAGCATTGAAATAGCTAAGTTAAGGCATACACATCTTGACAATGGAATTAGCATAGAATTTAGCATTGAGATAGCTGAGTGGTTAGCTTGTACCTGCTGCAGAAATAGAGCTTGTACCTGCTGCAGAAATATCTATGTTAAAGTCAGAGCATACACATTCACCGAGGCCCTTAGTACAAATCAAACAGGAGAATGTAAAAAGCCTCGTTTGCAAACAAAACTTTAGCAAGGCAGTCTAAACGTACGAGCGTCGAGGTAAATTCTCACCAACGGAGCGATTTTAAGCCCCAAACGCATCGGCACGCGTTCCGTTCGGCTTATTTCCAAGTCCCGTTCGCGGTGAATGCGGGCTTTCGTCGCTCCCGGCTTCTTCGCGGCGGTGCCGGTGGTTTGCCGGTCTGTCAGCGCCGTGTCCCCCGGTGCCTGCGGCTGGCTGCGGGTTATCCGATGGCCTCTGCCAAGCGGCACGTGGCGGTTGCGGTGCAGCGGATGCGGCGTGCTGCGCCGAGTGTTCCGTGACGTGGCGCTGCAGGCGTGGGGGGCGCGGTGTCCCCGGTTCCTACCAAGTGCCGACGAGTATGTTGCCAATGTCGCCGTTCGTGTCGTCGCTGTTCACGTCGATGGCTGTTGGCTGCCGGGCGCTTGATTGCTCGTGTGTTGCTTGCAAATTGCCTCCGTGTGCTTCTGTGTGCGGCAATGCTCGCAGATGCTCCTTGTCGCGTTGATGTTGGGAGTGAGGGAAATGCTCTTCGAAGCGTTTACGGAAATTTGGCAATAAAATCAAACCGCACCGTGTCCCTGAAGCTCCCTTGATAAAGTGGCGAGACTTACCTCTTCGGAAACTAATATCTGTGCGTACACACAATGTACTCGGGACAAAGATACCATTTTCCTGTTCAGGTTCAATCGTACCAAATTAAAAGGGTTACTTTATAATAAGTGATATTTTCAATCGTAAATATCGGCTTTTCTGACATCCTCTAAGCTTCTCCGCTTAGTACCCAGACACCACATAACGCAGTCAAGGTTTCTCAACCCTACAAAATATAAAAACGCAACGTGCAATGTCCACCTCAAATATGCCAGTGAAAGTTGGCATCTACTTCTGATCCAACAGACACACACCCTGGTAAATCTAAATACAAAGTAAAACCTTGGATTGCGAGTAACTTGGTCTGCGAGTGTTTTGCAAGACGAGTTAAAATTGTAAATAAATATTAACTTGATAAACGAGCGAGGTCTTGCAATACGAGTAGTGTACGTGTAGACACGCTTTGTACTGCCCAGCGTCACATGATCACACAACTGGTAGACGTGTAGACACGCTTTGTACTGCCGTGAGTCACGTGATCACACAACTGATAGACGAGTGTTATGATGTACGAGCGCTTTGGATTAAAAACACGTTCCCGGAACAAATTATGCTCGCAATGCAAGGTTTTACACTGTAGTGTAAAAATGACCAGCCTTGATACACCCGAACAACCGAGTACCTGCCTATGGGCCACATGCACTTGACGTTGGGAAAATATTCAAAGCTGATCAAAATCTAAAACGCCACCAACTTAATGGCAATGTCTATCGCATGTCCAGTACCAGGGCAACAGCTTTAATGGTAACAAAAAAATTAATCCAATGGATTATTGAACACTCCAGCAGCCACATGCCTCCTTGTGAATCCTGTTCTTCACAACATTCACTTATACTGCCAAATTGTTCTGAAGGGTAAACTAGAAAAAACAAAGTACACGGGCACGAGTTTAAAACCAATCTGCCCAGAGTAAACTACGCAAGCTTAGCATGGGCTAAAAAAACACAAAGATTATTTAGTTATATGTTGCGCTAGCTGTTACTACCCGGCTTCGCCCGGGACTTGGATCCACCACGCCCGGCCGCCTTTGTCTCCATAGTGGCGATGTTCACACACCACAGCAGTTACTCGTTTGAGGCTGAGTCGACCTAGGGGAGGCTCAGGACCGGTTAAAATAATCGTCACCGGTGGTGGCGGTGAACGGGAATCGAACTTGGGTCGCCGGGTTCGTAGCGCAGCGTAGCGCTAACCGCTACACTACGGGTCACGTGACAGATTTGACGTCACAGCTCACTTGCCGTGCAAAAAATAAATGCATTATCGAGCTCCCCCCCCCCCAAAAACAAAAGTGTATTTGTGTAATGTTTGCACGGTGTACAGTCTGGAAAGTACCCACATGGCAAATTTCCAGTTTGTTGCATGTCGGGAAGTACGCTAAACATTTTGAACAGACACACATATTCACAACTTTGCCTTTTATATATATGGAGAAGATAGGTATAAACGAAAATAACCTTGACCAGCTCTACACAATTGCAGTGATTGATACAAAAGAGGGGAATGGCGTTTCAAATAACTTCCTGTGACAACGACCAAGTTCTGTAGATTGTAAACAGTACACCAATGTGCTTCAAGACAACCAAGTGTCTGCAGGTGTGACATTTTTCTGCAACCAAAATCTCAAGTGCAGAAGCTGCATTATCCTCTTGAGAACGCTCCAAACTTCCCCCTCTACTTGGCCACTGATCTTCAAGTATAACACGGCGAAGCCGGCCGCGTACAGAAATAGTCAATGCCTGTTTCATCACGCCGTGCACACCCCTCCCCTTGCGTTAAAAACGTCACCCCCCCCCCACACACCGAGGGCTCACCACCACCAGCTGTCGAGAGAGCGCGGCTCTGATATGCTCGATATTGGTCTTACCTTGCTTGAGGCCAGGGTTGGTGAAGTCCCAGGTCTCAGAGTCATTTTTAAACACATTCAGACGCGTCGCCTGTAAAGAGGACACAGCAGGGGGAAAAGATAAACATTATTCGTGGCCAGCATATAGGGCATAGATGCTGGGAAAAAATTATATAACTTTAGAACCTTCTTTGGTTCTTTCGGTAAAGTCTCCACGTAGAATGAGGATAAAAAAATAAAATAAAACAATAAAATTCTCACGACGTTTTGGCCACAACACAAGTGGCCTTCTTCAGGTGAAAGGAACAAACCTGTCGTCCCGACCTTGTGTTGTGGCCGAAACGTCGTGATAATTTGATTGTTTTATTTTATTATTTTATTCTCATTCTACGTGGTGACTTTACCGAAAGAACCAAAGAAGATGAATCCTTGCAGTCACGAAAGCTTTAAATCGAAACTTTAGAACCATTTAAAATTTACAAGCATAATAATTATTAAGCGGTCATTACCCCCGAGACAATTACGGCACGCAACTTGCGGTGAAGCCGAGGTACTTAACGCAACCCTTAACTTCCTGGGAGATGAATGAATAAGAGCTGCCACACGTAGGAAGTCAACGATAAGCTAAACTTTCGCACCGTACGTAGCAAAAGCATGCTTATCGGAGTTGTGGGAAAACAGTGGCCTTCTGCCACCAGTTTTTTTTTTAAGATCACGTGTTGATTATCCCTCTTCGTTGGACCAAGCTCCCTTCGTGTTTGCAGATAAAAATCGCTATCCCTCGGTGGCCTATTCAAATTCCAAACTTGTTTAATTGCACAAGTTTGGCATGCTCTGCCTAACTCGGTATTATTTATTCGCAGTGTTCCTCGTGTACTGTAAAGCGTTAGCCTTGATCGTATACCTCAAAAATGTTGAAGTGCCATAACCCCGTTATGAAAATGATGCATTCGTTATTACTGTTCTGTAATTTTATTTCCTGCTAACAATGTAACATCTCCCCTCAGGTACTCTGCAGGTCTCGCAAAGCAGTCTATGGCTGAATGTTAATCACCCGTCACCAAATAAAATCGAATTAAAAACCAACTCTACCCTTCCCACTGGATGCGAATTTTCCATTAACTGGCTCAGGGCACTGGCTCAGATGAGAACCACCCTCACACGGTAATATCAATTGGGAAAAGTTTGACTTTAGACAACGGCAAGGATGCCCGTCATGCACAATGGGTTGTTGTAGGTTGTGGGGCTGTGTGGTGGGCAGCTGTAAAATCCATTGGGTGCATTGTATTTCTATGCTGCCACAATATATGCTACACTCCTTTACCCCGCACACAGGTCAAATAACCCCCACAACAGGCATCGAGTGCGGAAGCCCTCATCTAGCAATGAATTGCCGTGTGTATTCAGCATTATTTGCTCACCAAAGTGGTCAATTCAGTATATTAAATGAAATCTTTGGTCTGCGGGTGAAAAAAACCAGGTTGTGGTGCACACACTTGTGAATGTACAAAGTATCGGTTGTACTTGCCCTCGCATACTCCACTATAAGAGTACAGCCGCCCGAATAGATGTCCGCTCCATTCAGAGATGAGTTCGCTCTCTCGGCGCTCTCAACCGAAACAAACGTGGCCAAAAATTAAGGAAAACACGACCATTTCATTTTAATAACAATACATTTAGCATCTCCAAAATAACACGTAAAATTACGTGAATGGCGGATATATCGTTACGGTTATGCATCTCGTTGAAAGGATATTCCACAAAGGCCTGCAGGCCATTCTTCCTGAAGATCACAATGCGTTGCAGAGGCCCAAATGGTTTGCAAATGTTGTAAAGCACATCCTGCAGGACCACATGGAGCACACAAACGCAGCGAGGTGATTTTGCACGCATTACCAAGTAAATTTGAAAAGCTTTTTTTCCAGTGAATTTTTAAGATCGAGCCATACAGGACATCAACGCTTTCCAAAATCAACATTAGGTCTATATATTGTTTTTTATTCAATGCCATTGGTAGACTTCGAAGCACAAACAAAAAACACGACTTCAATTGCCTCAAATGAACCAAAGGATCAATGTAATTTCCTTAGCAAAGCCATTCACTGTAATCCAAAACGTACATAATTTCACTCGTATAAATGAAACACGCGCGTGTGTGCGTGGCACACCCGACAAACTATTCACACATTAATGTCCAGCTGCTGTAAGTGTAACAATGCCCACCGTGGTGATGGGGTAGATGGGGTTGAGGATGGTGAAGAGCAGGACGTGGTTGCTGTTGCCGTTGTCCCCCGGGACACCAGGGCGCCAAAGCTTCTGGCTGGTAGAGAAGTTAAAGTAGGCCGGCTGCCCACACACGTAGACGGAGCCCTTGGACAAGTAGTCGACGCAGCTGCGGGAGCTCTCCGGGTCTTCAAACTCCACCAGCGCCTGCCGCGTCTTGGGTATCATCACCACGTAGCTGCACGGAGGGAGCGATTCAAACGAGTGCCGTTATTCAAAGATGTGGCCGACTTTAAAACGCGTGCCTGTTGTTGTTAATGTTAAACACGAGGTTGGTCTGCTCCAAGTCACCTCATTTGATCTCAAGAAATGTTTCAATGCATGCAACGGAGTGGAGACTGGTTGGATGCAGGTTAGATGCCACGTCCCATTTCAGTTTGGCAGTGTAGTACGTTGGAATTGAATGTACTGTAAGAATATAATTATATTTAAAATACATCTTTAGGGTAATATAGTCTTCTTCTGTCGATGTATCACCTGACAAACGAAGCCTCTTCAAACGTACATAAACAAGGTACGTGTGTGCACCATTTCAATACGAGATATTAATTTTTAACACGGTTACTAATCACATTTGAACGTGTGCCGCTTTTGTCAGATGGCACAACAAAAGCAGCAGCGGCACTTTAATTCGGAGGGAATTCGTGACTTGGGAAAATTGAAAAACAAACGGTTTTTGTTTCGATTTAAAGCTTTCGTGACTGCAAGGATGAATCTTCTTTGGTTCTTTCGGTAAAGTCACCAACACGTAGAATGAGAATAAAATAATAAATTAATACAATAAAATAACACAATTCTCACGACGTTTCGGCCACAACATAAGTGGCCTTCATCAGGTGAAGGGACGAAACTGTCCCATTTCAGTTTGGCAGTCTCGTCCCTTCACCTGATGAAGGCCACTTGTGTTGTGGCCCGAAACGTCGTGAGAATTTTATCGTGTTATTTTAATTTTGATCGATTTATTATTTTATTCTCATTCTACGCCGTGGTGACTTTACCGAAAGAACCCCAAAGATGATGAAGCGGTTTTTGGTTGGTCACTTGAGGCTGTAAAGGCCCCGAGTAAGCCACGCCCGGCGTCGCCGATCACGCCGTGACGTGGGCAACGCCGCGCCCTCTCGTCTGCCGCCACACGCGGCCACGACTTTTTATTTACGGAAGTGGTTCTTGAGCTTTAACCTGCAGCCTTGCCACCCCCCCTTTGGTTCTCAATATTTTTTTTAAAACGTACAATGTTTATTAATTTAGAGGTTTGATGGAACAAAGTAGCAGTGCTTACGTGCCCGTGCTCAATGTGTTTCGATGATTTACCTTGTTAAAAATAATCTGGCACGTCTTGCGCCCCCAGAAAGGGCATCTCCCACCCCGTGCTTAAGAACCATCGAGTATTTTCGTGTTATGCAATTTCTTGAGTTGTCGAAGCGAAAATCGGTAATATTCGAATTTCCAAGGTCTACGTTCACTCCACGTCCGCAAACACCACCACCACAACAATAATAACAATAACAACAATAATAACAACAATAATAATAATAATAACAATAATAATAACAACAATAATAACACCAATAATAATAACAACTATAATAACAATAATCTTTGTTTTTTTCGGTAAAGTCACGTATAAATAAGAAATAATAAAATAACATAATAGCGTACGACGTTTCGGTTGCAACACAAGCAGCCATCATCAGGTACAGAAGAGCTAAATTTACGAGAGAGGGGAGACACATAACCTCAGATGTATACACAGACACCCAAGTAGGGGGAACTAACACCGACACAATAGGGGACACAGAGAGAGAAGCATACCAAACAGACAAGAGTTTAGCAGAATTTGGAAACCAAATAAAGCAACACAGACGGTCGGTCAAAACACAATTAACGCAAAGCCTGGTTGATTACGTTATTTCAAAGATTGCTAAATTGCAAGTTAAGTATGAAATTTAAGATACAGACGGCACACACACACATAGACATTAAAGTAGAGCGGACCAGCACAGGTACAAGCACACAGTGAAGTCGCCTTAAATAGGCAGAGAAGGCAAGGCTGAGAGACAATGGGACATATTAGCATGAGAAGGCAAGGCTGAGAGACAATGGGACATTTTAGCATCAGGTATGCATAGAGCAAAGTGGAGCATGGCAGCAAACATTTGGAAGCACCAAGACCGACACACAGGCAGAGACAGCACAGAGAAACAAATCCAAGCACAGACACAAAGGCAGATACACAAGCAGAGACAACACACAGACAACACAAGACAACACAAAGACAGACACAAAGATACAGACCTTATACCTCCCCGTAGAGGCGGTTTAAACTTGGTTCAAAGCTTTCGTGACTGCAGGAATTAATCTTTGGTGTTTTCGGTAAACAACAATAATAACAATAATAATACAGCTTCCTTCCCCATGCGGGCAACGGTCACCACCGACTGCTCACCTGACTAGGCCAAAGTGCCGCATGGCCTCCACGAGGTCCGACTCGAGGGCTGTGTCCAAGAGTCCCCGCACGTGAACCACAGCCGACGGTGGGGGCTTGTGTGGGTCCTCAAACGTGTCCTGTGCACGTCGGCAAGGAAGCAAACTCAACACGACTATTGTGCAAAGCTGTTGTTTCCTCCTATACCGAGAAGACAGTTTTCAGTTTCATTTATTTGGTATAGCCCTGTGAGCCATTTGGCTCTTGAATCGGGTGCAACCGCAACAAACAAAAACATGAACAAGAAAAACATCTTACAGTGATTATGTGACTGTGCAAACAGAAAATCCAGGAAAAAACAGCAAAATAATCCTTGAAATAGCACAGTACACCAACGCTGTGTGCAAAAATCCCAGTGGGATGCAAGTCAAACAACAACAACCACAAGACAACTTAGATTAAGGCCATCAGTCTAACTCCGTACTACAACAAAACAAACATGGCCAAACCATAAAACGTTTTCAAAATCACCAAAATAAAGCCACGGCTAACATCGCCGGCAAGTGATATCGGAGCAGATGCAGACACTTGCATTAAAGGGGTTTTTAAATCTGCATCCGTTTGGCAAAAAATGGCCATAGCTCAGTGCCATCATTTCAGTAATCGCTAAGAACGTTCGCGAGTTTAACTTTAAATCTAAACGGCCCTCGAGTTACAAACTCTGGAACTCGCATCCCCCACCGCCAGGTGCGCTTTTGTAGACGCTGTAAAGTTTTATTATTCCGCAAAGTTTTTAATCACATTGGGGAGGGTCGAAGAGCTACCCCACGACGCCATCGCGTGGGACATTTAACACATCGGTATTTTAACTTAATTAGTATTTTAACTTTTGATTTAAAGCTTTCGTGACTGCAGGGATTAATATTCTTGGTTCTTCCGGTAAAGTCACCACGTAGAAGGGAAACAATAAAATAATAAAAATATAAAACAATACAATTCTCACGACGTTTTGACTGCAACACAAGAAGCAATCATCGTCAGGTGTGAAAACCACAGCAAGAAAATTTGAATAAAAGTGGCGTTTTTTTAACGTCAGCACCACGGAGAGCGATTTGAGAGTTTGTTCAGATGGACGAGTCCATCTATGTTCTGAAAGGAGGAGGGGGGAGACGAAAATAATGGATGCGGTCTGAAAGCCACCGTAAGCGTGAACAATTAAGACCCGAAATGGTTTAACAAATCCTTCCAATGATTGCTAAGCCAGAATCCATCTTCTCGGTTGAAATTGTCTCTGTGCTTGTATATGTGGATAGCCTCATGAACGAATCTCTCCTGGAAGGCAATGTTTTTATTCGTGGTCCGCCAGGAAATGTCTGTGTTGTTGGCCTGACTGGATGTGCTTCACATAATGTTGTTTCAGGTTTGTTGAATTCTCGTCTCTCATCTTTTGCTGTATTTACCTCCGTGATTTGTTCTTGACACCTGATGAAGATCGCTTGTGTTGTGATCGAAACGTCGTGATTGTTTTTTTAAATATAATTTAATTGTATTTCTACATACGTGACTTTACCGAAAAAAACAATGAGTAATGTTTTTATTGTTTCATATTTTTATTATTTTAGTTCAGTGCAAAGAGAATACACACCCTTAGAAGAGAAAACGCCGTCTAAAAAAATTACACTGGAAATAGCCCAAAGTGTTAACGAACACGAAATCCACGTTTACCAAAACGCGTTTTACTAAGCAGAGCCTAGCGATGCTGTGGTCCGCGTGGTCCATCCCCAACACCAACGAGAAGCTCTTCGCAACGGCACTGGAATCTGCGAGTTACAAAGCTAAACAATCACGTTAAATAATATAAACACGGCTGGTGGTGGTGGTGGCACGTCGCCTGAGTGAAGCCTCTGGCCCAGGCCTCACAAAGAGGCTCTGGGCGAGGAGGAGTAAAATAAACATCTTCTCGTTATAAAAACACCTCGTCAAGTCGCTCGTCACTGACGCTCACCATCGCGCTCGCCTGGACGCGGTCGTTGCCTTCGCCATTGACTCCCAGGCGCTTGGCCGCGTGCCGGGCGGCGGAGGCGGCGGCGGTGGTCAACATCGTGATGGCGTGGAGCGCCGGAGGGAATCGATTCGCGATCCTGTCGCTCGAAAACGACGCCCGCGCGGATCGCCGAGCGTCAGCGGCAGCAGCGGGCGGCGGCGGCGGGGCGATTCCAACGCGTGACATCGATTCTCGGATCGATGTGGCCTCTGGCGATGTTCGCGCGGCTTGGTGTGACCCCACAGCCACTCGTCACGTGATGCCTCTCTCGGCCGACTGGGGCCGGCGACGGAGATCTGAAGCAGTCGTGGGCCTCCCCCTAGGTCGGACTTGGACTACAATTAAATTTGATTATATTTTTATAATATTAAATAAATAATAATAAATGATAAATAATAATAAATGATAAATAAAAATAATCAAATTTGATTATTGTAAAATCATTATAAATAAATAAAAAATTCCAATAATCAAATTTTATTACTTTTAAATAAGAATAAATAAAAACCAAATTTTATTATTTTTAAAATAAGATTAAATAAATAAAAAAACATACATTAAAATAATAAAATTTGATTGTTTTAAATAATAAAGAAATATACATTATAAGTTAAAATAATCAAATTGGATTATTTTTAAATAATAATGATTAAATAATAAAATAATTGACATATTTCGATCACTTTTACATAATAAGTAAAGGCAGAAATATTTAATTAATAATTTAGCCTTTCTTTATAACCACATTTTATATTTTAAAATAATAATAAATAAAACTTACAAATAATCACATTTGATTATTTTAAATAATAAGTAAATAAAATTTCGTTTAAAATTTAACTAATCAAATTTGATTATATTTAAATAAGAATAAATAAATAAAAAGAATGAAATCTGATTATTATATGAATTAAAAAAAGAGGGATGACATTGTCATCCTCTCAGCCGACAAGGTCAATGCCACTGTCATCATGGATAAAATAGAATATAACAACAAAATTAAAGAATTACTCAATGATGGTAGCTATACAAAAATAAAAAGAGATCCCACCAACAGCCTCGTCATACAAACCAAAATCATTTCTGATTCAACCACATTAATTGATCAAACCAAACAGTTCTCGTTGAAACCTTCTGCTGCCAGGCCACCAAGATTATACGGCTTACCAAAAATACATGAAGTAGCACCCTTCGTCCCATCGTCTCTACTACAGTGAGGGAAAAAAGTATTTGATCCCCCGCTGATTTTGTACGTTTGCCCACTGACTCAACACTGCCCATAGACTCAACACTGCACCATAGACTCAACACTGCACCACCATAGACTCAACACTGTACCATAGACTCAGCACTGCACCATAGACTCAACACCACACCATAGACTCAACACTGCCCATAGACTCAACACTGCACCATAGACTCAACACTGCACCATAGACTCAACACTGCACCATAGACTCAACACTGCACCATAGACTCAACACTGCCCATAGACTCAACACTGCCCATAGACTCAACACTGCCCATATACTCAACACTGCACCATAGACTCAACACTGCACCATAGACTCAGCACTGCACCATAGACTCCACACTGCACCATAGACTCAGCACTGCACCATAGACTCAGCACTGCACCATAGACTCAACACTACACCATAGACTCAGCACTGCACCATAGACTCAGCACTGCACCATAGACTCAACACTGCACCATAGACTCAGCACTGTACCATAGACTCAGCACTGCACCATAGACTCAGCACTGCACCATAGACTCAACACTGCACCATAGACTCAGCACTGCACCATAGACTCAGCACTGTACCATAGACTCAACACTGCACCATAGACTCAACACTGCACCATAGACTCAACACTGCCCATAGACTCAACACTGCACCATAGACTCAACACCGCACCATAGACTTAACACTGCCCACTGACTCAACACTGCACCATAGACTCAACACTGCCCATAGACTCAGCACTGCACCATAGACTCAGCACTGCACCATAGACTCAACACTGCACCATAGACTCAACACCGCACCATAGACTCAACACTGCCCACTGACTCAACACTGCACCATAGACTCAGCACTACACCATAGACTCAACACTGCCCATAGGGGGATCCCTGCCTAGGGGTGTGAGGGGTCAAGGGGATCCCTGCCTAGGGGGTGTGAGGGGTCAAGGGGATCCCTGCCTAGGGGGTGTGAGGGGTCAAGGGGATCCCTGCCTAGGGGGTGTGAGGGGTCAAGGGGATCCCTGCCTAGGGGGTGTGAGGGGTTTTACTGGCACGAAGTTTTCGCCGAGGCTTCGCGGTCCGCCCCTCTAGGCCGCTGTAACTTTATTGACACCACGCGGTTCCTGTAACTTTATTGACACCACGTGGTGTCTGTAACTTTATTGACACCACGTGTGTCACTGTGTGTCGCTGTGTCACTGTTTGTGTACACTGTGTGTGTGTACACTGTGTCACTGTGTGTGTGTACACTGTGTGTGTACACTGTGTGTGTGTACACTGTGTGTGTGTACTGTGTGTCACTGTGTGTACACTGTGTGATGTACTGTGTGTCACTGTGTGTGTGTCGCTGTGTGTCACTGTGTGTGGGGAGCGATAGTGTAGCGGTTAGCGCGCTGCGCTATGAACCTGGCGACCCGGGTTCGATTCCCGCTCACGGCCAACACCAGTGACGATTATCTGAACCGGTCCCGGGCTTCCCCTAGGTCGACTCAGCCTAAAATGAGTACCTGGTGCGGTGTGTAAACATTGCCACTAGGGAGACAAAGGCGGTCGGGCGTGGTGCTGGCCACCCACCCCCTCGTGTACCGTTCAGGCCTTCATAGGTGCTCGCTAACAGCACTTGCCCCTACAGTCTAAGGCTATATGGGGGATCTTTGTATCTTTGTTTTTGTCACTGTGTGTGTCGCTGTGTCACTGTTTGTGTACACTGTGTGTGTACACTGTGTGTGTACACTGTGTGTGTGTACACTGTGTGTATACACTGTGTGTGTGTACACTGTGTGTGTACACTGTGTTTGTGTACACTGTGTGTGTGTACACTGTGTGTGTACACTGTGTGTGTGTACACTATGTGTGTATACACTGTGTGTGTGTACACTGTGTGTGTACACTGTGTGTGTGTACACTGTGTGTGTACACTGTGTATACACTGTGTGTGTACACTGTGTGTGTGTACTGTGTGTACACTGTATGTGTGTATACACTGTGTGTGTGTACACTGTTTGTGTCCGCATTGAACCGAACCCCCGGCAAGGCCATCCACTTAACGTTGAGAGAAAATTCACACGAAATGTCCTTTTCAACGAAGTCTTCCAGATGTAAATTGATACAAGCTTTTAATGAAGAAATAAAATCATCTAATTCAAAACACAACACAATTCAAAGATGCTTCATTTTAAAACTTCAAAACGGAGCATGGGGTACTTGCGTGAATGCGTCCTTCGTGTGCAAATGTTGTGACTTTCCTGGCCTGAAGGCCGTCAATGTGTTGGACCCTTATTGGTGCACAGCGTCTCAACAACAGCAGTGGGGTTTGCTTCAACCGATAGGTACGAACATCCAGACGTCAATCAGCAAGGAGCATTTATAGTCCTAGCTAGACAAAATCTACGTCAACACGTAAGACAAAACTACAATTCGTGTTGTAGAGAATGTACCTCCTCCTATACGTGTAACTTTTAAGTGGTATGCCTTGTAACTGATAAATGATCCGAGCGTGCTCCCTATTTCAAAGACAATGAGTTGCTCCAGAGGCAGACGCTTTGTGAAACACAAAAGTACCCTTTGACCTGTATCACAAGAACAATGAGTCTCACCTGAGTTCTCTGTACAGGTTACTTTCAAACACACACACACTTTGTCCTAACATCACTTATTCAATGTTTGACCCTTATAGATGAAATGTTACAAGTATGCACAAAACCAGACAAGTATTCATTCTAAATTATTGACAGAAATATTAACAAAATTGGATTACTGCAGTGAAATATCCTGCATCACGTTACATCGTATTAACAAGCTTTTACAAAAAAGTTGCAAAGTCTGCTTCACAGTGTATGTAAAACATACTATTGTGTCATTCAAAACGAGGCCATTGCATGCTGGCGTCTGAGTGAAAATGTAGCAAATTCTAAACATTACCTACAAACTACACAACTGAGATGACACATCAATCATCGCCCCCTACTGACAGGCTCTTGTCCACATGCAGGCCGGTGCAGGGCCACCACCTTGTGCCACACAGGGGCAGCTGCTACTTGGGGATGCTCTTCGAGTGTTTCAGACGAGGTACGACACAAAACTCCGAGTTGCTGAGGCGATTAAGCAAGCACCGTGTAAATGCAATTATGATAACATAGTGAATGCTTGGGAGCTTATTGGCTCTTGCTCCTGGTTAGAGATCTACCCAACCCATGGGCCCACAAAGTGTGCAACTTCACATTCTTGTCATTAAGGGCCTGTGACAAACGTGCATCTATTGTAGCGACATCGTCTCTGGCTTACACATCTACCGGGTCTCCACTTGACTTTGTATTGTCTATGAGCAAGTCCACCCACATCTCCACTTCCACAAACTGCTGGGAGTTGCCTCACTCTGCCTCACAGTGAGAATTCTCCTCCTGCTTCACGATGTGAAAGTCCCATTTTGGAGTTGAATCTTCACATTTTACCTTCACTTCATCGCTCATCACTTCTTCACATTTCACCATCATCTCTTCATATTTCACCTTGATACCTTTAAAAGTGCCCAAGCTGGGATTTTCGTCCGGTTCTTGTTTCATGAGGGATAGGCTCATTGCGGCACTTTGACTTTCACAAGCTGATTTCAGACTCCACTCCTTGTGGATCTTCTGATGCTTTTGTGTTTTCTGGTGCACTTGAAGATGTAGTTTCTGTGCAAACGCCTTCCTGCACAGAGTGCACCTGAAGGGTTTCTCTCCCGTGTGTGTTCCCTGGTGTACTTGAAGATTTGATGAATCTGCAAACGGCTTCCCGCACAGAGTACACTTGAAGGGTTTCTCTCCCGTGTGTGTTCTCTGGTGTACTTGAAGATTTGATGAATGTGCAAACGCCTTCCCGCACAGAGTGCACCTGAAAGGTTTCTCTCCCGTGTGTGTTCTCTGGTGTTTTTTAAGGGCAGATGACCGTGAAAATACCTTCCCACAAACACTGCACTTGAAGGGTTTCTCTCCCGTGTGTGTTCTCTGGTGTGTTACAAGAGCACATGACTGTGCAAATGCCTTCATGCACACACTGCACTTGAAGGGTTTCTCTCCCGTGTGTGTTCTCTAGTGTACTTGAAGATGTGGTGACTGTGCAAACGCGATCCCGCACACAGTGCACCTGAAGGGTTTCTCTCCCGTGTGTGTTCTCTGGTGTTTTTTAAGGGCAGATGACCATGAAAATGCCATCCCACAAACACCGCACTTGAAGGGTTTCTCTCCCGTGTGTTCTCTGGTGTGTTTTAAGAGCAAATGAACCTGAAAATGTTTTCCCACAAACACTGCACTTGAAGGGTTTCTCTCCCGTGTGTGTTCTCTGGTGTGTTTTAAGAGCAGATGACTGTGCAAACGCCTTCCCACACACAGTGCACTTGAAGGGTTTCTCTCCCGTGTGTGTTCTCTGGTGTGTTACAAGATTACATGACTGTGCAAACGCCATCCCGCACATCGTGCACCTGAAGGGTTTCTCTCCCGTGTGTGTTCTCTGGTGGTTCTGAAAAACTGATGGCCATGCAAATGCCTTGTTACACACAGTACATTTGAAGGGTTTCTCTCCTGTGTGACTTCTCTGGTGCCGTGTCAGATTTCCAGTCCGGTCCGTGCTGTATGCACGCTGGTCGCATTGTTGACTTGTCATACCGAGCTGCGCTGAGTGCCTTTGCTCCATCAGACCAATTCTGCAGAGGAAGCGTCAGCTGTAGACAGAAAAAAAGAATATCCACACCATCTACACGTCAGGCACAGAGGAATGCACACGTGACTTACACGTCTATACTTATTAATATATTCATGATGTAGTGAAAAAGTTTCCCAAATTAATCAGATTTGATGAACGTGCAAATGCCTTCACGCACACACTGCAACTTGAAGGGTTTCTCTCCCATGTGTGTTCTCTGGTGTACTTTAATATGTGGTGACTGTGCAAACGCCTTCACGTACAGAGTGCACCTGAAGGGTTTCTCTCCACGGGCTGTTATGGAACACAATGAGAGGGCAAATGTCATTAATATGCCTGGAAGCCTTCATATCTTCCAAGATGAATGTTAACTCAAAACTCTAAGCACACAATTTCGGCTGTCTGACTACAAAATGAATATTTATGAGAGCTAAATTCAGCTGACATAGCAAAGGGTGTTGAAAACAATACTATTTGTGTTATGCAGAAATTAATGTTCAATCGCAACTTAGAGGTGTGAATCCAGGCTCAGATGTCCTTGAATGCTGGGGTGAACAGTTCCGAATTCAGCTGCATGTGTGTGCTGTGTTCACCTCCTGTTTCCATTCTTATTAAGAGTTCCAGAGGAAAACAAAAATAAACTATTGTTTTGATATAACCTCCGTATTCAACAGAGTTAATAGACTTTACTGCAAACACAAACTTGACACTGTCACACACTGCCATGAGTATACAGGTGGCGGTGTGACCAGCACCATGCCTGGCCACCTTCATCTGCTCAGCATTAATTCTTCCTCACTCCACCAAGTAATGAATCGAGGATCAATCAACATAGCCGAGGCTATCCGTGTCTCTGTCTCTCTCTCCCCGTGGTGAAGGTGTTCCCCTCCACACATTCAGTCAACAGCGGCACGCGCTTAGCGTCTTTGACCGATAGATACATTGACACACGTATTGTTGGTTCTTTCAGTAAAGTCACGTAGATAGGAAATAAAAATAACAGATTAAATTTAATAAGATAAAGACCACTTGTGTTGAGATCGAAACGTCGTGGGGTTTTTGCTTTATTTTCAATTTTTCATTTAATTTTATTTGTATTTTATTTTCTATCTACGTGACTTTACCGAAAGAACCAAGAATATTAATTCCTGCAGTCACCAAAGTTTTAAGTCGAAACATTCACACACGTTGACAAAGCCTCACCTTGTGTTGTTGTGGGCAGGTCGCTTCTGATAACAAGAGCGGTATAGCAGCTCAAGCGGGCTTGGCCTGATAACAAAAGAAAATACAAATTGCGTGAATATTCACAATAAAACAAAGTTACAAAGTGGCGAGCCGGGTGAAGACAAATTAAACTTAAGCGAGATAATTAAAGAGAATGCAATCAGGCGAGGGCAGGAGGCAAGGCCCCGCGTGGCTAGGCCCCGCGCTGTAAAGTTCCAACCTGGACATCGATTCCCATGCTCGCTGCTACTCAACTGACATCCCTACGAGAGAGAGGCTCTACCTTGGTAAACAACAACAACAACCACCACCACAACCACAACCACCACAACGATGAGAATTTCTCACCTCGGATTTCAGTGCAAGCGCGCACACGGCAGCTTCCTGTTGCCTCGCGACAGCAGGAAGTAGTATGACGTCACTTCCCTCCCACGAGCGGCTCTGTAACTGAAGAAATTATATACTTAGTTTTTTCGGTAAAGTCATGTTGTTTCCCTTCAACGTGACTTTACCGAAAAAACTAAGAATATGAATTACTGCAGTCACGAAAGCTTTAAATCAAAATTTGAATAAATTATGTTAATGAGGCCGGCCCATATGTCGAGCGATGGGGGCGTGGGCGCTGATCCCGTCGCAACAAACTCGCGACGGCTTTAACGGACACATTATGTTAATGAGCCACCAGTCACTGGGCGTAGCTTTGCCCAAATAAGGATTGCCACTGGAACGATATCGGCAGCGACCCTGGCGGAGGTGACGTCACGCTCAAGAGCGCGACGGACGGGTGAATACCTTGGTGACATGACGTCACTAGCGAGGTACACCTCCCCCTGGTGTTTCACGCCGATGAGGTAATGCAGAGTGGTGACGTCACAGAGTTGGAGTTTAAGTTGATTTAGATTCATTTTCCATTGCTCACTCCCTTTGGTGTGTGAGCTCAGCTACAACAACGTGGACATTATTGTGTATACACTGTGTGTGTGTGCACTGTGTGTATGTACACTATGTGTATACACTGTGTGTGTCACTGTGTCACTGTGTGTGTGTACACTGTGGATACCCTGTGTGTGTACACTGTGTCACTGTGTGTCACTGTGTGTGTGTACAGTGTGTATATACACTGTGTGTGTACCCTGTGTGTGTACACTGTGTATATACTGTATGTACAATGTGTGTGTACACTGTGTGTGTACACTGTGTGTGTACAATGTGTGTACATTGTGTGCACACTGTATGTACACTGTGTGTGTGTACACTGTGTATACACTGTGTGTACACTGTGTGTGTACACTGTGTGTGTGTACACTGTGTGTGTGTACACTGTGTGTACACTGTGTGTGTACACTGTGTGTGTGTGTGTACACTGTGTGTAGACTGTTTGTGTGTACACTGTTTGTGTCCGCATTGAACCGAACCCTCGGCAAGGCCATCTACTTAATGACGAGAGAAAATTCACAAGAAATCTCCTTTTCAATGAAGTCTTCCAGATGTAAATTGATACAAGCTTTTAATGAAGAAATAAAATCATCTAACTCAAAACACAACACAATTCAAAGATGTTTCATTTTAAAACTTCAAAACGGAGCACGGGGTACTTGCGTGAATGCGTCCTTCGTGTGCAAATGTTGTGACTTTCCTGGCCTGAAGGCCGTCAATGTGTTGGACCCTTATTGGTGCCCAGCGTCTCAACAACAGCAGTGGAGTTTGCTTCAACCGATGGTTACGAACATCCAGACGTGAATCAGCAAGGTGAATTTCTAGTCCTTGTTAGACAAAATCTACGTCAACACGTAAGATAAAACTACAATTCGTGTTGTAGACAATGTACCTCCTCCTATACGTGTAACTTTCAAGTGGTATGCCTTGTAACTGATGAATGATCCGAGCGTGCTCCCTATTTCAAAGACAATGAGTTGCTTCAGAAGCAGACGCTTCGTGAAACACAAAAGTACCCTTTGACCTGTATCACAAGAACAACGGGTCTCACCTGAGTTCTCTGTATAGGTTACTTCCAAACACACACACACTTTGTCCTAACATCACTTATTCAATGTGTGACCCTCAGACAAAATGTTACATGCACGCGCACAATCAGACAAGTATTCATTCTAAATTATTGACGGGCATATTAACAAAATTGAATTACTGCAGCGAAATTGACTGCATCACGTTACATCGTATTAACAAGAAGTTATTTTACAAATACGCACCGTCTGCTTAACAGTGTATGTACAACGTACTATTGTTGCGTCAATCAAAACGAGTAGGCCATTGCATGCTGGCGTCTGGGTCAAAATGTAGCAAATTCTAAATACGCTACAAATAATAGATGACGGCGTTTCGATGGCAACACAAGCAATCGTCATCAGGTGGGACAAGCACAGCAGCAATAAGAAGAAACTGCTGAAGTAGTAGGCGCCTACTACTTCAGCAGTTTCTCTTGCTGTGGTTGTCCCACCTGATGACGATTGCTGGTGTTGTGATCTAAACGCCGTGACCTGTTATGTTTCTACCCACGTGGTGACTTTACCGAAAGAACTCAAGAGTGTGGATTCCTGCAGTCACGAAAGCTTCGAATCAAGATTGCCTACAAACGACACAACTGAGATGACGCATCAATCATCGCCCCCTACTGACAGGCTCTTGTCCACATGCAGGCTGGTGCAGGGCCACCACCTTGTGCCACACAGGGGCAGCTGCTACTTGGGGATGCTCTTCGAGTGCTTCAGACGAGGTACAAAACTCCGAGGTGCTGAGGCAGTTAAGCAAGCACCGTGTAAATGCAATTATTATGATAACATAGTGAATGCTTGGGGGCTTATTGTCTCTCACTCCTGGTGAGAGATTGACCCAACCCACAGGTCCACAAAGACTGGCCGCTCTTACTCTGCAGGATGAACCTAGGAGCAGAGTGTTCAACTTCACATTCTTGTCATTAAAGGCCTGTGACAAAGGTGCATCTATTGTAGCGACATTGTCTCTGGCTTACACATCTACCGGGTCTCCACTTGACTTTGTATTGTCTCGGAGGAAGTCCACCCACACTTCCACAAACTGCTGGGAGTTGCCTTGCTCTGCCTCACAGTCAGAATTCTCCTCCTGCTTCACGTTGCCTCCATCGATGTGAAGGTCCCATTTTAGAGTTTCATCTTCATCTTCACATTTCACCTTCACTTCTTCACTCTTCACCATCACCTCTTCCCTCTTCACCATCACTTCTTCCCTCTTCACCTTCACTTCTTCCCTCTTCACCATCACCTCTTCATATTTCACCTCGATACCTTTAAAAGTGTCCAAGCTGGGATTTTCTTCCGGGTCTTGTTTCAAGAGGGATGGGCTTATTGTGGCACTTTGACTTTCACAAGCTGATTTCAGACTCCACTCCTTGTGGATCTTCTGATGCTTCTGTGTTTTCCGGTGTTCTATAAGATGTGGTTGCTGTGCAAACGCCTTCCCGCACGGAGTGCACCTGAAGGGTTTCTCTCCCGTGTGTGTTCTCTGGTGTATTACAAGAGTAGATGAAAGTGTAAACGCCTTCCCACACAGAGGACACTTGAAGGGTTTCTCTCCCGTGTGTGTTCTCTGGTGTGTTACAAGATTACATGACTGTGTAAACGCCATCCTGCACATCGTGCACCTGAAGGGTTTCTCTCCCGTGTGTGTTCTCTGGTGTTTTACAAGATCAGATGACTGTGCAAATGCCTTCACGCAGACTGCACTTGAAGGGTTTCTCTCCCGTGTGTGTTCTCTGGTGTGTTTTAAGAACAAATGAACCTGAAAATGTCTTCCCACAAACACTGCACTTGAAGGGTTTCTCTCCCGTGTGTGTTCTCTGGTGTATTACAAGATTATATGACTGTGTAAACGCCACCCCGCACATCGTGCACCTGAAGGGTTTCTCTCCCGTGTGTGTTCTCTGGTGTTTTTTAAGAGTCGATTAATCTGAAAATGCCTTGTCACACACAGTGCACTTGAAGGGTTTCTCTCCTGTGCGAGTTCTCTGGTGCTGTGTCAAATTTCCAGTCCGATCCGTGCTGTATGCACGCTGGTCGCATTGTCGACTTGTCGTACCGAGCTGCTGTGCTGACTGCCTTTGCTCCATCAGACCAGCGTCAGCTGCAGACAGAAAATAAGAATATCCACACCATCGACACATCAGTATCGAGCCATGGAGGAATTAATATATACAGTCACACGTGACTTACACGTCTATATTCATTCATATATTCATGACTAGCTGCACTACCCGGCTTCGCCCGGGACTTGGATCCCCACGTCCGGCCGCCTTTGTCTCCCCAGTGGCGATGTTCACACCACAACAGTTACTCGTTTAAGGCTGAGTCGACCTAGGGGAGGCCCAGAAGCAGTTGAATTAATCATCACCGGTGGTGGCCGTGAGCGGGAATCAAACTCGGGTTGCCGGGTTCGTAGCGTAGCGTAGCGCTAACCGATACACTACAATGCATTACGCTTCCACACACACACAGACACACAGACACACACAGACAGACACACACACACACACACAGACACACACACAGACACACACACAGACACACACACACAGATACACACACACAAACACACACACAGACACACACACACAGACAACGCTAACCGCTACACTACAATGCGTTACGCTTCCACGTGCGCGGGTCACGTGACAGATTTGACATCACAGCTCACTTGCCGTGCAAAAAATCTATACATTATTGAGCTCCCCACCCCCCCCCAACAAAAACACAAAAGTGTATTTGTATAATGTCTGTATGGTGTACAGTCTGGAAAGTACCCACATGGCAAATTTCCAGTTTGTTGCATGTCGGGAAGTACGCTAAACATTTTGAACAGACACACACAATCACAACTTTGCCTTTTATAGATATTTGGAGATGCAGTGAAAAACTTTCCCAAATTCATCAAACGGTTTCAGTTTTTTTGATTTTCAGTTTGATTTATTTTGGTTATAGTCCCGTGAGCCATTCGGCTCTTGAATCGGGTGCAACCACAACAAGCAAAAAAACAAAAACACGACCAAGAAAATCATCTTACAGTGACTACGTGTGACTGTGCAAACAGCACTGTCATGGCACGCAATGAGAGGGCAAATGTCATAAATATTCCTGTAAGCACTCGCATCTTCAACATTAATGTTGCCATAGAAACGTTGTGGGGTTTTTTGCTTCATTTAAAAAAGAAAAATTATGTTATTTTTATTTTATTTTCTATTTACGTGACTTTACCGAAAGAACCAAGAATATTAATTCCTGCAGTCATCAAAGTTTTAAGTCAAAACATTCACACACGTTGACAAAGCCTCACCTTGTGTTGTTGTGGGCAGGTCGCTTCTGATAACAAGAGCGGTATAGCAGCTCAAGCGGGCTTGGCCTGCTAACAAAAGAAAATAAAAACTGCGTGAATATTTACAATAAAACAAAGTTACAAAGTGGCGAGCCGGGTGAAGACAAATTAAACTTAAGAGAGATAATTAAAGTGAATGCAATCAGGCGAGGGTAGGAGGCAAGGCCCCGCGTGGCTAGGCCCCGCGTTGTAAAGTTCCAACCTGGACATCGATTCCCATGCTCGCTGCTACTCAACTGACATCCCTACGGGAGAGAGAGAGGCTCTACCTTGGTAAACAACAACAACAACCACCACCACCACAACAACCACCACCACCACCACAATCGCAATGAGAATTTCTCACCTTGGACTTCAGTGCAGGAAGCGATAGCTTCCTGTTACCTCGTGACGTCACGCAGCAGCAGGTGATGTGACGTCACTTCCGGGGCACGAGATACGCTCCTCCCACAATGAGCGGCTCCATAAATAAATAAATTAGAGAATGAATTAATAATGATAATGCTGCCGTCCGTTACGTCGTGAGTGCTGAACCCGTCGCAATAAACTCGCGACGGCTTTAACGAACACATTATGTTAATGAGTTGCCGTCACTGGGCGTAGCTTTGCCCAAATAAGGATTAGCACTGGAACGATATCGTCAGTGACCCAAGCGGAGGTGACGTCACGTGCAAGAGCGCGGTGGAATACCTTGGTGACATGACGTCACTAGCGAGGTACACCTCCCCCTGGCGTTTCACGCCGATGAAGTAATGCTGAGTGGTGACGTCACAGAGCGGGATTGGAGTTTAAGTTGATTTAGATTCATTTTCATTGCTCCCTCGCTTGGATGCGTGGGCTCAGCTACAACAACGTGGACATTATTGTGTATACACTGTGTGTGTGTACACTGTGTGTATACTGTGTGTGTGTGTACACTGTGTGTGTGTACACAATGTGTGTGTGTGTACACTGTGTGTATACACTGTGTGTGTACAGTGTGTGTGCGTACACACTGTGTGTGTGTATATACTGTGTGTGTATACCCTGTGTGTGTGTATATACTGTGTGTGTACACTGTGTGTGTACACTGTGTGTGTGTGTACACTGTGTGTGTGCACACTGTGTGTGTGTGTACACTGTGTGAGTGTACACTGTGTGTGTGTACACTGTGTGTGTACACTGTGTGTACACTGTGTGTGTGTGTACACTGTGTATACACTGTCTGTGTACACTGTGTGTGTACACTGTGTGTGTACTCTGTGTGTACACTGTGTGTGTGTACACTGTGTGTGTGTACTCTGTGTGTGTGTACACTGTGTGTGTGTGTACACTGTGTGTGTGTACACTATGTGTGTACACTGTGTGAGTGTACACTGTGTGTGTGTACACTGTGTGTGTACACTGTGTGTGTGTACACTGTGTGTGTGTACATTGTGTGTGTGTACACTGTGTGTATACACTGTGTGTGTACACTGTGTGTGTACACCGTGTGTGTGTACACTGTGTGTTTGTACACTGTGTGCGTGTGTCTACACTGTGTGTATACACTGTGTGTGTGTACACTGTGTGTGTACACTGTGTGTGTGTACACTGTGTGTACACTCTGTGTGTGTACACTGTGTGTGTATATACACTGTGTGTGTACACTGTGTGTGTGTGTGTACACTGTGTATGTGTACACTGTGTGTGTACACTGTGTGTGTGTACACTGTCTGTGTGTGTACACTGTGTGTGTATATACACTGTGTGTGTACACTGTGTGTGTGTGTGTACACTGTGTATGTGTACACTGTGTGTGTACACTGTGTGTGTGTACACTGTCTGTGTGTGTATACACTGTGTGTGTGTACACTGTGTGTACACTGTGTGTGTGTGTACACTGTGTGTGTGTACACTGTGTGTGTGTGTACACTGTGTGTGTGTACACTGTGTGTATACACTGTGTGTGTACAGTGTGTGTGTACACTGTGTGTGTGTACACTGTGTGTGTGTGTACACTCTGTGTATACACTGTGTGTATACACACTGTGTGTGTGTACACTGTGTGTGTACACTGTGTGTTTGTACACTGTGTGCGTGTGTCTACACTGTGTGTATACACTGTGTGTGTGTACACTGTGTGTGTACACTGTGTGTGTGTACACTGTGTGTACACTCTGTGTGTGTACACTGTGTGTATATACACTGTGTGTGTACACTGTGTGTGTGTGTGTGTACACTGTGTATGTGTACACTGTGTGTGTACACTGTGTGTGTGTACACTGTCTGTGTGTATACACTGTGTGTGTGTACACTGTGTGTGTACACTGTGTGTGTGTACACTGTGTGTGTGTGTACACTGTGTGTGTGTACACTGTGTGTATACACTGTGTGTGTACAGTGTGTGTGTACACTGTGTGTGTGTACACTGTGTGTGTGTACACTCTGTGTATACACTGTGTGTATACACACTGTGTGTGTGTACACTGTGTGTGTGTACACTGTGTGTGTACACTGTGGGGGGCACAGTCATCTCAGTCGACCAATGGGCATCTTTTCATCAATTTATTATTTTCCAATTTTCTTATTTTTTTGTTTTCTATTCACGTGACTGTTCCGAAAGAATCAAGAATATGGTAGCACATTCTCTATTTATTGCAGAGGTTCAAGGTTAAAATCCGACAGGCACACCTGGCTACCTCAGTAACATTCACCACAATATGCGCGGTCTGCTAAACGGCAGATGTAAAACATAACGTTGCGTCATTCACAACGCACAGGTCATTGCATGTTGGTGTCACGGTCAAAATTGGGTTAATTCCAAACATTATCCAGAAACTCCACAACGGAGACACGCACCCCCTGTACCAACGACGGAGGCACAGGGACAGACGCTCGATTACGTTGGAATCGATCTGCAGACGGCCAGCCGCTCCGTGTCGCCTCATCTCGACCCCGCAATCCCAACCAGGTGAAAGTCCGCATCGAACCGAACCCCCGGCAAGGCCATTGTCTACTTAACGACGAGAGAAAATTCACACGAAATGTCCTTTTCAATGAATAAGCTTTTAATGAGGAAATACAATTATACAATTCAAGACATAATACAATTAAAAGTTGTTTCATTTTCAAACTTCAAAACGGAGCATCGGGTACTTGCGTGGAGGTGTCGTTCGTGTGCAATTTTTTTCGTAACTTTCCTGGCCCAAGGCCGCAAATGGTTGTGAGGGGCGCCGCAGGTGGTCAGGCTTGCTTCAACCCTTGGTTGTGAACATCCAGACGTGAATCAGCAAGGAGCATTCCAAATTTACACGCGACGTTGAGTGTCTCTCTCTGTGTCTCTGTATCCTAGTTGTCTCTGTCTCGTTCCCGTGTCTCTCTCCCCGTGTCTCTCTCCCCGTGTATGTCTCCTAGTGTCTCTTCGTGTCTCTTTCCCGTGTCTCTCCCCGTGTCTCTTTCCCCGTGTCTCTCTACCCAAACACGAACGATACAACAACACGACGTTCGGAGTGCAAAGTTGAGAGAGAGAGAAATGAGCATTTTCCCGGCGGGCGTAACTGGGTGGGGCCGTGGGCTTCCAGTTACTGTAGCGGCCTAGTGCGTGCTCCGTCCACTGCTGCCCTGAGGGAAAGTCGCGCTCTCTCCACTGCTGCCCTGGGGTGGGGTCGTGCTCTCTCCGCTGCTGCCCTGAGGGAGAGCCGTGCTCTCTCCACTGCTGCCCTGAGTCAGGGTCGTGCCCCGTCCACTGCTGGCCGGAGGGAGCCCCGTGCTCTCCACTACTGGCTTGAGGGAGAGCCGCACTATCTCCACCGCTGCCGTGAGGGAGCCAGACTCTCTCTCCTCTGCTGCCCTGAGGCAGGGTTGTGCTCCATCCACTGCTGCCCTGAGGGAATGCCGTGCTACGTCCACTGCTCCCCCGAGATGTCGCGGGCGCTGCCCCAGAGCAAGGAGGCGCTGCTGCAGTCATTCAACAAGCGGCTCAAGGACGACGTGCGCTCCATCCTGGACAACTTCACGGAGATCGTTCGAGACGGCCAAGGGTTGTGTGGGCTTCACTGGGGCCGTCTGGACGGGCAGCAGAGACACGAGAGGCCAAGAAACAACATTCCAGTCGTGGGCTGAGCTCAAGGAGGGCTAACTCGAGCACCATCCTGCGGCGGGGAAAGGAGGCGGTGCAAGCGTTTTTCAGCCGAGCCCACAACAGCCAAGAATCTGCTGTCTGGGAGAGGGGGGTGGGTGCTGTTAAACCCTAGCACATGGGCGAGAAGCCGTGCATGTATGACGAGTGCGGCAAGACGTTTTTCTCACGCTCGGCCTACAAGTATATATATTTTTCTATTCCACTTGTGTGTAAATCTGTGTATACCCGGATATTTTAGAGATGGCAATTCTCCTGCTGTGTGTCCTACTGCTGTCCCTCCCGGCCATATCTAGTGCCCCACTCAACTCTACAAACGGCTACCCTCGTTATTTTGCGTCAATACTTGTTGCTCGACTTGCCACTACACCTGCAAATGAAACAGCTCATAGACACTTTTACACTCCATCATTGTATCCTTTTAAACCCTATCTTTGTCCCATTACTTCACCAGCACTCCTTCCAAACTTCATTCTGCTCTTAAAAATAACACCATCTGCGAGCTGCTGCTATTCGTCCAAGGTTCGCCGCTCTTCATCCTTTCACAGAAAATACTTATGCAAACTGTTAATTCTACTTTTCTTATTTCTGGGTGGTATTGAGCTTCATCCTGGACCAAATGAAAAGAGCTAGTATAATTCTGTAGATTTTTCTGGCAGGAAAGGTGTTGGTGTTCTACATGTCAACATCAGAGGGCTTGTGATTAAATTAAGTCAACTAAAACTAGAAGTGGCAAATCTTGACCCGGACATTTTTTGCCTAACAGAAACATTTCTCACTCCTGCCGTCAATGACTTGCAGATTACGATTGAAAACTACAACCTTTTTCGGCTTGACCGAGGATCTAAAGGAGGTGGAATTGCCATCTATGCTCGTAACACTATTGCATGTTCACCAGCTCACTCCTTGTTTAAAAAATGTTGCTTTGAAGGTCTGGCTCTCAGAATAACTCTCCCAAATAATCAACAGATATTGGTAGTGTGCTGCTATAGACCGCCTTGTGGGAAGGATGTTGAAGCTGCATCGGCACTGAGAGAGCTTTTTGGGGGCGTCCCTAAAGGTGAAATTATTTTAGTGGGTGATCTAAATTGGAATTGGCTAAACCCGCTGGCCGTGGCCACAAATTTTACAGATGAATTTTACATGTTTCAATTAATAAATGTCCCCACAAGACCCAACCTAAAAAATCCGGGACAGTCAACTCTGCTTGACGTCCTATTGACAAATGCCCCTCACAATTTCGCACTGACTGGTGTTCTGGGTAATAACCTTAGTGATCACTCCTTCATTTTTGGTGTGAGATCATCAGCCAGACCCAAAGCCCCCACTAAAATTGTTGAGAAGCACTCTATGAGGCACTTCAGCTCTCAGGCATTTACTAATGATGTGCTTCACTCGGATATTGATAAGGTCTGTGATATCCCCAACCTGACTACGGCTTGGGAGACTTTCAGGTACACATTTCTCCAAATTCTTAACAAACATGCTCCGTTGGTTAGATTTAAAACTAAAGGCAACCGCCCACCATGGTATGATCCTTTGATTACAAAGCTCATGAAAACTAGGGACAAGGCTTGGGCATGTGCTCAGAAAAGTAATTTGGCAAATGACTGGCTAGAATACAGGATTTTAAGGAATAGATGCGTAAAAAAAATACGACATGCAAAAAATGCCTACTTTTCCTCCACTCTCCTGGAATCACATGGAAATGCCAGGATTTTTGGAAAACAATCAAATCTATCGAAAAGGCATCTAAAACAGAAAATCTGCCCGTTGAGCTTCACCGAAATGGGGATCCCCAAAAAATAGTTGACAATTTTAACCTTCATTTTTCTGAAGCTGGTAATCTTTTTGATAATGTATTGGGAGTCACCCCTGCTCCTGCAAATTCCTACACCCCTGTCCAAACATTAAACGAATTTAGTTTCCAACCAATCCACGAAAGTAATGTTCTGAAACAACTGTCCTACCTCAAAGGGTCCTCCTCTACCGGAGCAGATAGTTTTCCCGTCTTTGCTCTACTAACTGTTGGTCACCTAATGTACAAACCTATAGCCCATATTTTCAACCTGTCCATCAAAGAAGCATCAGTTCCTCTAGAATGGAATCATTCCTATGTCCGTCCACTTCACAAAGGGGGCCCTAAAGATGATCCCAATAACTACCGACCTATCTCAATTTTGTCCCCATTGATGAAAATTTTTGAGAACTTTTTGAACTACCAAATTAGCAGTTTCCTGTCCACCAACAATATACTAGATCTAAAACAATCTGGGTTCTGGAAAAAATCCAGCACCACATCTGCTGCATTAGACTCTTTGAATCAAATTTACAATAGCCTTGATAATAAGCAGTACTGTGCCTTTTCTAGATTTAAATCTTTCGTGACTGCTAGGATCCATACTCTTTGGTTCTATTGGGTAAAGTCACGTAGATGAAAATAAAATAACAAAAAATCACGACGTTTCGGCCACAACACAAGCGGCCTTCATCAGGTGAAGGGACGAGACTGTCTGGAGGACAGCGCTGGAGTGGGAGAAGCCACGCTCAGATCACGACCTTTAAGCTGTGTGAGAAGAAACAAAGCGCCTTGACAAAGGAATTAGCATATAATTTAGCATTGAAATGGCTCATTGAAATAGCTAAGTTAAAGTATACACATCCGCAGAGGCACCCCTTGACAAAGGAATTAGCATAGAATTTAGCATTGAAATAGCTGAGTGATTAGCTTGTAACTGGTCACAGAAATAGCTATGTTAAAGTCAGAGCATATACATTCACCGAGGCACCTAGTACAAATCAAACAGGAGAATTTAGCGAAACACAACCACGCTCAGACTGCGGACCTTTAAACTGTGTGCGAGCAAACAAGGTGTTCTGACAAAGAAATTATCATAAAAATTAGCATTTGATTGGCCGATTTTAGAAAAGAGGTGGTGTACGTGCCGGTGGACTTGCCGTTTGGCGCGGGGGGGGGGGGGGGGGGGGGAGAGGGGGAGTTTACCTATTGATGGTGTAGGATCCTAGCAGTCACGAAAGATTTTAGGAATGCATTTCGATTTAAAGCTTTCGTGACTGCAATGATTCATCTTCTTTGGTTCTTTCGGTAAAGTCACGTAGAATGAGAATAAAATAATAAATTGCTAAAATAAAATAACACAATAATATTCTCACGACGTTTCGGCCACAACACAAGCGGCCTTCATCAGGTGAAGGGACGAGACTGTCTGGTAGGACAGCGCTGGAGTGAAAGAGCCACGTTCAGATCACGGCCTTTAAGCTGTGTGAGAGGAACAAAGCGCCTTGACAAAGGAATTAGCATATAATTTAGCATTGAAATGGCTGAATGATTAGCTTGTGACTGGTCACAGAAATAGTTATGTTAAAAGTTAAAGCATACACATCCGCAGAGGCACCCCTTGACAATGGAATTAGCATAGAATTTAGCATTGAAATAGCTAAGTTAAAGCATACACATCCGCAGAGGCACCCCTTGACAATGGAATTAGCATAGAATTTAGCATTGAAATAGATGAGTGATTAGCTTGTAACTGCTCACAGAAATAGCTACGTTAAAGTCAGACCATACACATTCACCGAGGCACTTAGTACAAATCAAACAGGAGAATTTAGCATTGAAATAACTAGGCGAATTTAGCATTGAAATAACTGAGTGATTAGCTAGTGACTGGTCACAGTACTATATAGTGAACCAATAAAAACTAAAATATAAATTACCTTAATGTTATCAATAAACTCTATATTCTCCAATCAGCTAAGCTACCAACAATAAGTCGTTATATATCACAATCCTATATGGCGAAAAAATGGGTGGATTCTTACCCTCAACTTTAGCACCACGGATAGCTACGGGCCCCGTTCAGACGGACGAGTTCGTCCATGGTCGGAACAGAGGAGGGGGAGAGAGACAGCTGCGAGGCCCTAGTATACTCCATGTTGTAAAACCATACCATTAACCGTGGTGTGAGAGGTATTAAGAGGCAATGCTGGCGAAAGAGCTGCGGTCTGAAGGTCATCGTAAAAATACAATTAATTAAGAACAGAAATGATTTAAAACATCTTTCCAGTGGTTACTAAGCCAGAATCCATCTTCTCGGTTGAAATTGTCTCTGTGCTTGTATATGTGAATGGCCTCATGAACGAATCTCTCATGGTAGCCGGTTGGTTTGCAAAGAACCTCCGTCTTGGAGAAGTCAATGTCATGTGAGCCCACTGAATTATAACAGTGATCTGCCACGGCAGAGGAGTTCGTCCTACCGTGTTTCAAGTCTGCTTTATGTTCGCGGATGCGGTCCGAGATATGTCTTTTGGTTTCTCCAATGTAGCTACTACCACAGAGGCACTTTAGTTTGTAAATGCCCGGGCACTGTATGTCTGGAACAGCATCTTTTACAGATGGAACTAAATCACGGATTTTATGTACTGTGTTGAATCAGACCTGGATCTTGTGTTTATTCAGGATTTTGGAGATCTTTTTAGTGACCCCTGCAATGTAGGGTAAGGTGATGGTTTTGAGTGGCTCCACAAGAGGATCCTTCTTCATGACTGGAGTGATGGCTTTGCGGATTGTGTAGTCGGAGTAGCCATTAGCCCTGAGAGCCTGGTGTACGTGCTTGAGTTCACTGGTAATGTGTTCCTGGTCAAAAATGCATTGGGCTCTATGGTATAGAGTCTTGATGAGGGAGTTCTTCTGGGATGGATGGTGGTGGGAATCCGGTTTCAAGTAAGCATCTGTATGGGTAGCTTTCCTGTAGACAGAGTGGCTCATTGAACCATCATGTCTCCTTTTAATTAAGACATCCAAAAAGGGTAGTTTGCCATCTTTTTCGACCTCCATGGTAAATCTGATGGCTGGGTGTATGGAATTGATGTGGTCGCGGAATTGGTCTAGAGCAGGCTGGCCATGTGGCCAGATGACAAAGGTGTCATCAACGTACCTCTTCCATAAGGTCGGGCGTAGAGTGGCAGTCTGGATGGCGTCAGTTTCAAAATTTTCCATGAATACGTTGGCTACAACCGGAGATAGGGGGGAGCCCATTGGGGTGCCCTCAGTTTGTTTGTAGAAAGTTCCATTCCAGGTGAAGTATGTGTTCGTTAAGCAATGTCTCACCAGGGGGGGTACATCAGTATGCAGTCCTTGATGAACCAGGTCTTCAATGATAGCGATGGTGTCAGGTACCGGGACTTTGGTGAACAAGGACACCACATCAAAACTGACAAGCAGGTCGTTTGGGGACAGGGAAATGCCTTTGATTGTCGATACAAGGTGAGTATAATTTAGTACCGCAGAGGTGGTTTTTCCAGGGAAAGGTCGCAGTATATCAGCAAGAAAACGTGCCAGTTTGTAGGTGGGGGAGCTGATAGTAGAGACGATGGGACGAAGGGGTGTATCTTCTTTGTGTATCTTTGGAAGGCCATATAATCTTGGTGGTCTGGCAGCAGAGGGTTTCAGCGAGAACTGTTTGATCTCATCAATTAATGCTGTTGAATCAGAGATGATTTTGTTCGTTTTGGTGACCAGGCTGTTGGTGGGATCTCTTTTTATTTTTGTATAGCTGCCATCATTGAGTAGTTCTTGAATTTTGTTGTTATATTCTGTTTTGTCCATGATGACAGTGGCATTGCCTTTGTCGGCTGAGAGGACGACAATATCATCCCTCTTTTTTAATTGAGATAATTCAAAACGTTTGTCTTTGCTGATGTTGCTGGGTGGCAACTTAGCGTTTTTGAGGGTTGCTCTAGACCAATTCCGCGACCACATCAATTCTATACACCCAGCCATCAGATTTACCATGGAGGTCGAAAAAGATGGCAAACTACCCTTTTTGGATGTCTTAATTAAAAGGAGACATGATGGTTCAATGAGCCACTCTGTCTACAGGAAAGCTACCCATACAGATGCTTACTTGAAACCGGATTCCCACCACCATCCATCCCAGAAGAACTCCCTCATCAAGACTCTATACCATAGAGCCCAATGCATTTCCGACCAGGAACACATTACCAGTGAACTCAAGCACGTACACCAGGCTCTCAGGGCTAATGGCTACTCCGACTACACAATCCGCAAAGCCATCACTCCAGTCATGAAGAAGGATCCTCTTGTGGAGCCACTCAAAACCATCACCTTACCCTACATTGCAGGGGTCACTAAAAAGATCTCCAAAATCCTGAATAAACACAAGATCCAGGTCCGATTCAACACAGTACATAAAATCCGTGATTTAGTTCCATCTGTAAAAGATGCTGTTCCAGACATACAGTACCCGGGCATTTACAAACTAAAGTGCCTCTGTGGTAGTAGCTACATTGGAGAAACCAAAAGACATATCTCGGACCGCATCCGCGAACATAAAGCAGACTTGAAACACGGTAGGACGAACTCCTCTGCCGTGGCAGATCACTGTTATAATTCAGTGGGCTCACATGACATTGACTTCTCCAAGACGGAGGTTCTTTGCAAACCAACCGGCTACCATGAGAGATTCGTTCATGAGGCCATTCACATATACAAGCACAGAGACAATTTCAACCGAGAAGATGGATTCTGGCTTAGTAACCACTGGAAAGATGTTTTAAATCATTTCTGTTCTTAATTAATTGTATTTTTACGATGACCTTCAGACCGCAGCTCTTTCGCCAGCATTGCCTCTTAATACCTCTCACACCACGGTTAATGGTATGGTTTTACAACATGGAGTATACTAGGGCCTCGCAGCTGTCTCTCTCCCCCTCCTCTGTTCCGACCATGGACGAACTCGTCCGTCTGAACGGGGCCCGTAGCAATCCGTGGTGCTAAAGTTGAGGGCAAGAATCCACCCATTTTTTGCCATATAGCATTGTGATATATAACGACTTATTGTTGGTAGCTTAGCTGATTGGAGAATATAGAGTTTATTGATAACATTAAGGTAATTTATATTTTAGTTTTTATTGGTTCACTATATAGTACTGTGAATAGCTCAGATGTGTAGGCCTTGACTTCAACATAGTCATTTCTGTGACCAGTCACTAGCTAATCACTCAGTTATTTCAATGCTAAATTCGCCTAGTTATTTCAATGCTAAATTCTCCTGTTTGATTTGTACTAAGTGCCTCGGTGAATGTGTATGGTCTGACTTTAACGTAGCTATTTCTGTGAGCAGTTACAAGCTAATCACTCATCTATTTCAATGCTAAATTCTATGCTAATTCCATTGTCAAGGGGTGCCTCTGCGGATGTGTATGCTTTAACTTAGCTATTTCAATGCTAAATTCTATGCTAATTCCATTGTCAAGGCGCGTTGTTCCTCTCACACAGCTTAAAGGCCGTGATCTGAACGTGGCTCTTTCACTCCAGCGCTGTCCTACCAGACAGTCTCGTCCCTTCACCTGATGAAGGCCGCTTGTGTTGTGGCCGAAACGTCGTGAGAATATTATTGTGTTATTTTATTTTATCAATTTATTATTTTATTCTCATTCTACGTGACTTTACCGAAAGAACCAAAGAAGATGAATAGGAATGCAGTTTTGAGCATGACTATTCATATTTCAGACTCATTTATGACAATAGATTCACGATTAAATTGCGATTTTGTTTTGCTCATCAATCTGGATACTGTTAATGATGCGCATGCCCATAAATTGTTGAAATGACTAGAAATGCAAGTTGTGTATACTCTCCAACCCCATTCCTCTACCTACCCATTCCCTTGACGGGCTCCGTGCCCACTTAAACCCAAGACGATGGCGGTGATGATTCCACCTCTCGCTGTAACAATCAAAGCACCTCCAACTTCTGAATGCAAAGGTGCTGGGTTGGTGCAACGCCAAAACACATCGTCAACGCCGCTCCCAAGCCCGCCCTACGTTAGTTACATCGTGAGAATCAACAAAATAAAAAGTTCCACAGAGGAAACTAAAATGACATTACATAATCCCCAAAGTCGCACGCGGTAGGCTACACGACTCGGAGAACAACGTCAGACTTCAAGACTTGCATCGCCATCATCATCATCATCATTTTTCGATTTAAAGCTTTCGTGACTGCAATGATTCATCTTCTTTGGTCTTTCGGTAAAGTCACGTAGAATGAGAATAAAATAATAAATTGATAAAATAAAATAACAATTTATTATTTTATTCTCATTCTACGTGACTTTACCGAAAGAACCAAAGAAGATCATCATCATTCTTCCTCTCCACAAGTCATCGCACGTCAATATTCAACAAGCTGCACACACGTGCAAGTCACCTCTCGACCCGCCACCTGCACAGTTAACGCGATCAGACCCGGGGGTCAAATTAAAATTGTGTCGTCTTTGGTGACGTATTACAATCGGTGTAATTTTAATGATGTACGTACAGCAACTGCTGTACGTACATCAAATTATATCATTGACAACGGGGTTCACTTTTGCGATATCTGCGTGCGGTCTTTAATTGTATAGATACGTAGTCAGTTCATTAGTATGGGGTTCCTCTATAAGGAATTGTAAAATGTATTACTTAATAATACGCTTCCAGGCCGCACTTAGCTTGTAGCAGTCAGAGCAGTTAAAATGACTGTACATGTGTAGGTATGAAATAAAAGAAATAGTTATTAAAACATTTAATTTAACGTAGGTATAAAATATATTTAAATAAAATATATTTAATTTACTAAAAAATGTAATTTAATTTAACGTAGATATAAAATAAATGTAATTTAAATAAATTAAATGTATTAAAAAATTAAATTTAATTTAACGTATGTATGAATTAAAATTTTATTTATTATAAATTTAAATTAAATTTAACGTAGGTATAAAATAAAATGTAATTAAATAAAAAAAATTGTTTTCTACCTCCGTGACTTTACCGAAAGACGCAAAGAGTGTGGACCCACGTGACATCAAGGCTGTCCTAGTCTAGGCAAGGCCTCAGGGTGTACCGGGCCTTTCACAACAACAGCCGCAGCAGCAACAACGGTTCTCTTGAGAAAATGCTTTAAAAAATAAAGTCAACGTAGCTTACCTTGACACTCGCGAACTTTAAAGATTAAAATAATTAAAACAAAACTAAACACTCACACGCACATGGGCGCGCGGTGGTCAGCGTGTAGGGCATTAAAAATGGTAGCGTCCTCCCGCGATCTGATTGGTCGCCGCGTGCCAAAGTGGGGAGGGGGGGGAGGGCCAGCGATCCGATTGGTCGAGAGACAAACCTGGGAGCGTCTCCGGTGTGCAGCGATTGGTCAACGGTTGTCCTATGCTAATTTTGGTATGCTAATTAATTTTAATCTGTATGCTAATGCAGTATATTTATCCATACTCATTAAGTTTAATGTTTATCCTAAATTAGTTAAAAATGTATGCTCGTTTAGTTAACATTCTATGATAGTATCGTTACATTTTTTTATGCTATGATTACAGCAGGCATACTGGCTGTGGTGGTACCTGATATGATTACAGCAGGCATACTGACTAGTGGTACCTGCTATAATTACAGCAGTACATACTGACTGTGGTGGGACCTGCTAAGGTGACAGCAGTGCATACTGCTTATATGCTTTATCACATGTCGTAAATGTGATAGTTTCATCCCATAAATGGTGTCCTTGACCGGCCCAGAGCAGACATTTCACCTTGCCTTAGAACCTGAGGTTGGGATAGCATTAGCAATTCCAAGTTCTTTAGGTGACCAATAGCAACGAATTATGTGGCAAAACATTTGAAATGAGTGGGTTATGACGTACTGTACTTCACTCTTATCGACCATTAACAAAAGTCTGTGTTACTGGCGTTGTGCTGCCTTGGCTGGTACCAACTTCTTCTTTGACCACGTGGACCACGCGGATGAATGGTCTACGCGAGTCGAGCGACCGATGGAGACTCTCAGGCGAAATCATGGAAGTCGTGTGACAGAAGCCACGCGTGGAGGATAGATGCATGCTGGCGAGACGTCGTCTTCAGTTTAATTTAAGTTTCATGTGTCAGGTGTAGAGCCCTGTGAGCCGTGCGGCCCTTGACTCGGGTGCAACCGCAACAAAACAAAAACGTGAACATATTCATGTTGTGGGTCACTGTTGACGATGTGGGTCCCTACTGACGAGGTGAGTGTCCATATTCATGTTGTGGGTCACTGTTGACGATGTGGGTCCCTACTGACGAGGTGAGTGTCCATATTCATGTTGTGGGTCACTTTTGACGATGTGGGTCCCTACTGACGAGGTGAGTGTCCATATTCATGTTGTGGGTCACTGTTGATGATATGGGTCCCGATTGAAGATATGGGTCCGGATTAAAGAGGTGAGCGTCCCTTTTGATGTGGGTCTCTATTGACGAGGCGAGCATCCCTGTTGACGATGTTGGTCCCTGATGACGATTTGGGTCCGTGTTAACGATGTTAGCACTCAATTGGTCCTCGTCTAATAGCCTATATGTTCTACCATATGTAAACCCATACGACAATAAATGTTACAATACATAGCATGTATGAGAATTCAAATTCATGTCAACCACCACTCACCCTCCCCTCGACTCACTCCCACGCTCAGCCCTCCACTAGGGTACCCCCCCCCCCGCCCACACCGGTGGCAGAGGGCCTTGTTGGACCCAAGACACCTCTCCTTCTTTCCACAGAGCTACAAGACAATCAGAGTCTAGTCGTCCTACACATCGTCAGCAAGACGGATGAGGTGAGCTACGTCTGGCTGTGTGTGGCGCCGAGCGTAAAGATTTTCTTCTCTTCTGCAGCGTGCGTCCACGTCAACTTTCACCACCAAGCGCGCCCAGACTCCTCCACGGCTCCGCTGCCTCTCCTGCCCTCGTCCTCCTGCTTCCGCTCCGTCCGATCGCCCCCCTCTCCTCCCGCCCCTTGCCGTCTCTCTTCACACGCGCACTCCAACCTCCCTCGCTTTCCACGTCAGGAGGTACGCCCGAGATCATTCGTCCTGCCCACACCAACGGCTCACCCATTGTCTGACTGTGTCTCCGTTCATGCAGGTAAGGGCACCATCACGGCGTAGCGGTTAGCGGCGCTGCGCCATTCTCGCTCACGGCCAATACCAGCGACAATTAGGGGCCGTCCGTGAATGACGTCACGCACCTAGAGGGGGGCGGGGTCAGACGTTTGTGACGATGTGTGACAAGGTGGGGGGTTTGAGAAATGTGACGTCACATCAAATTGCGCAACATTAAATAGACAACACGTTCTACTTAAATTTTGATTGAAAGCTTTCGTGACTCCAGTAATTCATATTCTTAGCTCTTTCGGTAAGGTCACATTGAAGGGAAACAATAAAATCATATATATTATTTGTTTCCCTTCAACGTGACTTTACTGAAAGAACTAATACGTTCTACTACATCAGAGTGCAGCGCCACATTAACAACGCACTACAATGACAATCGTTTAAAGCGATTTGAAGCATGTTTTATTTTTTTTGGGGGGGGGCAGAGGGGGGCAGAGCTTTGTGACGTCATATTTGAGGGGGAGGGGTCTGACTTTGTGACGTCGTGTGACAATGGGGGCGGGGGGGGGGGTCAAAAATCCTCTAAAATCACGTGACGTCATTTAAGGTCGGCCCCTTACCTGAAGCAGTCCTGAGCGTCACTTAGGTGGACTCAGCCATAATTAAGGAGGTGGTGAGGTGGGTGGGGGTGCTAACATCAGAATTTGAGAGACGAGCGGCCAGCCGTGGTTCTGTCCACACCAGCCCCTGGTGTTGTTCCATCGCGACCCTCACCGGTGCTCGCTAACAGCGCACGCCCAGTGGGAGTCGATGAGTCCGTGGGTTTCTGTGCGAGTCCGTGGGTCCATGTGTGGGTCTGTGGATGCGTCAGTCTACATTGGGGAGCCTTTGTCTTTGCAGTTTGGGGACTTGTGCAGCACTAGTGTGCAGTAGTGTATAGTGTAGTGTAGTGTGTAGTGTATAGTAGTACATATTGTAGTGTATAGTAGTGTATAGTGTAGTGTATAGTAGTGTATAGTGTAGTGTATAGTAGTGTATTGTGTAGTGTATAGTAGTGTATAGTGTAGTGTATAGTGTAGTGTATAGAAGTGTGTATAGTAGTGTACAGTGTAGTGTATAATAGTGTTTAATGTATATTGTAGTGTATAGTGTAGTGTATATTGTAGTGTATAGTAGTGTAGTGTATATAGTGTATAGTGTAGTGTATAGTAGTGTATAGTGTAGTGTATAGTGTAGTGTATAGTAGTGTGTAGTGCATATTGTAGTGTATATTGTAGTGTATAAGTGTAGAGTATAGTAGTGTAGTGTATTGTATAGTAGTGTATAGTGTAGTGTATAGTAGTGTAGATTGTAGTGTATAAGTGTATAGTGTAGTGTATAGTGTATTGTATAGTAGTGTATAGTGTAGTGTATAATAGAGTAGTGTATAGTGTAGTGTATAATAGTGTATTGTATAGTAGTGTATAGTGTAGTGTATAGTAGTGTATAGTACTGTAGTGTATAGTGTAGTGTATAATAGTGTTTATTGTAGTGTATAGTGTAGTGTATAGTGTAGTGTATAGTGTAGTGTATAGTGTGTAGTGTATAGTGTAGTGTATATAGGAGTGTATAGTGTAGTGTATAGTGTAGTGTATAGTAGTGTATAGCAGTGTAGTGTATAGTAGTGTATAGTGTAGTGTATAGTTTAGTATACTAGTTATCACGTGACTAGTGTAGCTAGCCAGGTGGTGACCACACCCGTGCGTGCATCTCCACTCGTCCGTGTCTGCAAGTAAGCGCTCGTGTGTGTATGTGCACCAGCGTGTTTGTTCGTGTCTGTATGTACGCACACTGTTGCACGTGGTTCGCTCGTGTGGGTGTGTAGTGGAACGCACTGCTCATGAAAACATTGCCTCGTTACATGGTAAATGATGCGGCACAACAGGAGGGCACTACAGGGATGAGGCTCTCCAGTCTTGGTGCTGTGAATTAAAAGAGCGCCAGGGTGGAGCGTCCTGTCCCTACAGCTCGTAGCTGTGACGGAGTGAGACAGCCACCATGGTTGCCAGGTAAGGGGAGACTTCACCCGGAACTCTCCTCCACACGTGTTCCCCGTGAACATTGTCGCATTAAACGTACGATCAGGAATCTTTAAAATATCAGACCTTTGTTGTTCCGCAAGAATATTAACGCTCAAACTGGTATCGAACTCTTCATGAATTCACTTGGTCAAACAGTTCAGGTACTCGGCAAAGCATTTCACCACCCGGTATGCAACAGTTAAACAATCTACTCCAAATCAACACCGAAATGTCAAATTATCATCCAACATTGACTTCCACATCGATGGAAGCCATTTGCCATGACGTCCAAGCCATTAAACACCGGAACAACGAATGTGCCATTCAAGTACATCTTGAAACCCATTATCTGAAGTAGTTTGTATTAAACAATAACTAAATAATAGAAACACGTTTACAATATTGAGCGAAGTTATAGTCACAGACTTTTTCCAACTTTAGCTCAACAGGACCACAAAAGCTCAGATATGTGGTGCATAATAAATGAATCAATCTGATTGAAATCATCAACTGGCCAAACACTTTTCGATTTCAACATCACCTTATAAAAGAATAACATTTTAAATATAAGCGCACAACTATATCTGTGATGAGCGCTGCACTTTCCGTTGTTTTCATGCAGGGGGCGCTGCAAACCTACGCACCCCCTGCATGGACGACGGAGGCGCAGGGACAGACGTTCGATTACGTTGGAATCGATCTGCGGACGGCGGTCTTCTCGCACGGCCAGCAGCTCGATGTCGCCTTATCTCGATCCCGCAATCCCAAACAGGTGAAAGTCCGCATCGAACCGAACCCTCGGCAAGGCCGTCTACTTAACGACGAGAGAAAATTCACACGAAATGTCCTTTTCAATGAAGTCTTCCAGATGTAAATTGATACAAGCTTTTAATGAAGAAATAAAATCATCTAATTCAAAACACAACACAATTCAAAGACGCTTCATTTTAAAACTTCAAAACGGAGCATGGGGTGCTTGCGTGAATGCGCCCTTCGTGTGCAAATGTTGTGACTTTCCTGGCCTGAAGGCCGTCAATGTGTTGGACCATTAAATGGTGCACAGCGTCTCAACAACAGCAGTGGGGTTTGCTTCAATCGATAGGTAACGAACATCCAGACGTGAATCAGCAAGGAGCATTTCTAGTCCCAGTTAGACAAAATCTACGTCAACACGTAAGACAAAACTACAATTCGTGTACAGAGAATGTACCTCCTCCTATACGTGTAACTTTTAAGTGGTATGCCTTGTAACTGATGAATGATCCGAGTGTGCTACCTATTTCAAAGACAATAAGTTGCTCCAGATGCTTCGTGGAACACAAAAATACCTTTTGACCTGTATCACAAGAACAACGGGTCTCACCTGAGTTCTCTGTACAGGTTACTTTCAAACACACACACACACTTTGTCCTAACATCACTTAGTCAATGTTTGACCCTTATAGATCAAATGTTACAAGTATGCACAAAACCAGACAAGTATACATTCTAAATTATTGACAGGCATATTAACAAAATTGGATTACTGCAGTGAAATATACTGCATCACGTTACATCGTATTAACAAGAAGCTTTGAATTTTTTTTGCACAGTGTGCTTCACAGTGAATGTCAAACATACTATTGTGTCATTCAAAACGAGTAGGCCATTGCATGCTGGCATCTGAGTGAAAATGTAGCAAATTCTAAACATTACCTACAAACTACACAACTGAGATGACGCATCAATCATCGCCCCCTACTGACAGGCTCTTGTCCACATGCAGGCTGGTGCAGGGCCACCACCTTGTGCCACATAGGGGCAGCTGCTACTTTGGGATGCTCTTCGAGTGTTTGTGATGAGACACTAAACTCCGAGTTGCTGGGGCGATTAAGCAAGCACCATGTAAAAGCAATTATTATGATAACATAGTGAATTCCTTGGGAGCTTATTGGCTCTTGCTCCTGGTTAGAGATCTACCCAACCCACGGACCCACAAAGACTGGCCGCCCTTACTCTGCAGGATGAACCTAGAAACTGATGTTCAACGTCACATTCCTGTCATTAAAGGCCTGTGACAAAGGTGCATCTATTGGAGCAACATCGTCTCTGGCTTACACATCTACCGGGTCTCCACTTAACTTTGTATTGTCTAGAAGCAAGTCCACCCACACCTCCACTTCCACAAACTGCTGGGAGTTGCCTCGCTCTGCCTCAGTCAGAATTCTCCTCCTGCTTCACGTTGCTTTCATCAATGTAAAGGTCCCATTCTGGAGATGAATCTTCATCTTCACATTTTACCTTCACTTCTTCGCTCTTCATCATCACTTCTTCACATTTCACCTTCACCTCTTCATATTTCACCTTTATACCTTTAAAAGTGTCCAAGCTGGGATTTTCGTCCGGTTCTTGTTTCATGAGGGATGGGCTCATTGTGGCACTTTGACTTTCACAAGCCGATTTCAGACTCCACTCCTTGTGGATCTTCCGATGCTTTTTGTTCTCTGGTGTCTTCGAAAATTTGATGAATGTGCAAATGCCTTCCCACAAACACTGCACTTGAAGGGTTTCTCTCCCATGTGTGTTCTCTGGTGTGTTACAAGATTACATGAATTTGAAAACGCCTTGCCGCACAGAGTACACTTGAAGGATTTCTCTCCTGTGTGTGTTCTCTGGTGTTTTTTAAGAGCAGATAACCATGAAAATACCTTCCCACAAACACTGCACTTGAAAGGTTTCTCTCCCGTGTGTGTTCTCTCGTGTTTTACAAGATTACATGACTGTGTAAACGCCATCCTGCACATCGTGCACCTGAAGGGTTTCTCTCCCGTGTGTGTTCTCTGGTGGTTCTGAAAAACTGATGGCCATGCAAATGCCTTGTTACACACAGTGCATTTGAAGGGTTTCTCTCCTTTGTGACTTCTCTGGTACCGTGTCAAATTTCCAGTCCGGTCCGTGCTGTATGCACGCTGGTCGCATTGTTGACTTGTCGTACCGAGCTGTGCTGACTGCCTTTGCTCCATCAGACCAATTCTGCAGAGGAAGCGTCAGCTGCAGACATAAAAAAAGAATATCCACACCATCTACACGTCAGGCACAGAGGAATGCACACGTGACTTACACGTCTATACTTATTAATATATTCATGATGTAATGAAAAAGTTTCCCAAATTCATCAGATTTGATGAATCTGCAAACACCTTCCCGCACAGAGTGCACCTGAAGGGTTTCTCTCCACGGGCTGTTATGGCACACAATGAGAGGGAAAATGTCATTAATATGCCTGGAAGCCTTCATATCTTCAAGATGAATGTTAACCCAAAACTCTAAGCACACAATATCGGCTGTCTGACTACAAAGGAATATTTATGAGACCTAAATTCAGCTGACATAGCAAAGGGTGTTGAAAACAATACTATTTGTGTTATGCATAAATGCATTAATCAACGTTCAATCGCAACTCAGGTGTGAATCCAGGCTCATATGTCCTTGAATGCTGGGGATGAACAGATCCGACTTCAGCTGCATGTGTGTGCTGTGTTCACCTCCTGTTTCCATTCGTATAAAGAGTTCCAGAGGAAAACAAAAATAAACTATTGTTTTGATATAACCTCCGTGTTCAACAGAGTTAATAGACTTTACTGCAAACACAAACTTGACACTGTCACACACTGCCATGAGTAAACAGGTGGTGGTGTGACCAGAACCATGCCTGGCCACCTTCATCTGCTCAGCATTAATTCTTCCTCACTCCACCAAGTAATGAATCGAGGATCAATCAACATAGCCGAGGCTATCCGTGTTTCTGTCTCTCTCTCCCCGTGGTGGAGGTGTTCCCCTCCACACATTCAGAGTCAACAGCAGCACGCGCTTAGCGTCTTTGACCGATAGATACATTGACGCACGTATTGTTGGTTCTTTCAGTAAAGTCACGTAGATAGAAAATAAAAATAACAGATTAAATTTAATAAATAAAGACCACTTGTGTTGCGATCGAAACGTCGTGGGTTTTTTGCTTTATTTTCAATTTTTTTATTTTTCATTTAATTTATAATCTGTTATTTTCATTTAATTTTCTATCTATGTGACTTTAACGAAAGAACCAAGAATATTAATTCCTTCAGTCACCAAAGTTTTAAGTCAAAACATTCACACACGTTGACAAAGCCTCACCTTGTGTTGTTGTGGGCAGGTCGCTTCTGATTACAAGAGCGTTATAGCAGCTCAAGCGGGCTTGGCCTGCTAACAAAAGAAAATAAAAACTGCGTGAATATTGACAATAAAACAAAGTTACAAAGTGGCGAGCCGGGTGAAGACAAATTAAACTTAAGCGAGATAATTAAAGCGAATGCAATCAAGCGAGGGCAGGAGGCAAGGCCCCGCGTGGCTAGGCCCCGCGTTGTAAAGTTCCAACCTGGACATCGATCCCCATGCTCGCTGCTACTCAACTGACATCCCTACGAGAGAGAGAGGCTCTACCTTGGTAAACAACAACAACAACAACCACCATCACCACTACCACCATGAGAATTTCTCACCTCGGATTTCAGTGCAAGCGCGGTTTGGCAGCCTCCTGTTACCTCGCGACACCACGCGTTTAAGCAGGTAACATGACGTCACTTTCGGGGTAAGAGACACGCCCCTCCCACAATGAGCGGCTCTGTAACTGAATAAATTATGTTAATGAGTTCGGGCCATATGTCGAGGGGTGGGGCGTGGCTGCTGAACCCGTCCAATAAACTCTCGACGGCTTCAACGAATACATTCACTTTAACATTATGTTAATGAGCCACCAGTCACTGGGCGTACCTTTGCCCAAATAAGGATTGCCACTGGATTGATATCGGCAGTGACCCAAGCGGAGGTGACGTCACGCTCAAGAGCGCCGTGGACGGGGTTGGAGGAGTGTGAATACCTTGGTGACATGACGTCACTAGCGAGGTATACCTCCCGCTGGCACTTCATGCCGATGAGGTCATGCTGAGTGGTGACGTCACAGAGCGGAGATGGAGTTTAAGTTGATTTAGATTCATTTTACATTGCTCCCTCCCTTGGGTGCGTGGGCTCAGCTACAACAACGTGGACATTATTGTGTATACACTGTGTGTGTTTACACTGTGTGTGTATACACTGTGTGTGTGTACACTATGTGTATACACTGTGTGTGTGTACACTGTGTGTGTACAATGTGTGTATACACTGTTTGTGTACACTGTGTGTGTGTGTACACTGTGTGTATACACTGTGTGTGTGTACACTGTGTGTATACACTGTGTATGTGTACACTGTGTGTGTACACTGTGTGTGTGTACACTGTGTGTATACACTGTGTCTGTGTGTACACTGTGTGTGTACACTGTGTGTGTATACAGTTTGTGTGTGTACACTGTGTGTGTGTACACTGTGTGTTTACACTGTGTGTGTACACTGTGTGTGGGTGTACACTGTGTGTGTACACTGTGTGTGTGTACACTGTGTGTGTGTGTACACTGTGTGTGTCTACACTGTGTGTGTGTACACTGTGTGTGTGTGTACACTGTGTGTGTACACTGTGTGTGTGTACACTGTGTGTGTGTACATTGTGTGTGTACATTGTGTGTATACACTGTGTGTGTGTACACTGTGTGTGTGTGTGTACACTGTGTGTGTCTACACTGTGTGTGTGTACACTGTGTGTGTGTGTACACTGTGTGTGTACACTGTGTCTGTGTGTACACTGTGTCTGTGTGTACACTGTGTGTGTGTACACTGTGTGTGTATATACACTGTGTGTGTGTACACTGTGTGTGTACACTGTGTGTGTACAGTGTGTGTGTGTACACTGTGTGTGTGTACACTGTGTGTGTACACTGTGTTTACACTGTGTGTGTGTACACTGTGTGTTTACACTGTGTGTACACTGTGTGTGTGTACACTGTGTGTGTGTACACTGTGTGTGTACTGTGTGTGTGTACACTGTGCGTGTGTGTACACTGTGTGTGTATACACTGTGTGTGTACTGTGTGTGTGTACACTGTGTTTACACTGTGTGTGTGTGTACACTGTGTGTGTACACTGTGTGTGTGTACACTGTGTGTGTACACTGTGTGTGTGTGTGTGTACACTGTGTGTGTGTACACTGTGTGTGTACTGTGTGTGTCTACACTGTGTTTACACTGTGTGTGTACACTGTGTGTGTTTACACTGTGTGTACACTGTGTGTGTGTACACTGTGTGTGTGTACACTGTGTGTATACACTGTGTGTGTACTGTGTGTGTGTGTACACTGTGCGTGTGTGTACACTGTGTGTGTGTATACACTGTGTGTGTACTGTGTGTGTGTACACTGTGTGTTTGCACTGTGTGTGTGTGTGTACACTGTGTGTGTTTAGACTCTGTGTGTACACTGTGTGTGTCGTTTGTGTTATGGTCGAAACGTCGTGAGAATTTTTATTGTTTTATATATATTATTATTTTATTGTTTCCCTTCAACGTGACTTTACCGAAAGAGCTAAGAATATTAATTACTGCAGTCACGAAAGCTTTAAATCAAAATTTCGTTTTTTTACGTCGCTTTCGAGATTTTTCCGCATTCACTTTTTGAACGTTAAAAAACGCGGATCCGTGAGTCGACATAAAGCGACAGACGCCGTCAGCAAACGCGCATCTTCGCCGTGAAGCCACGAGGCTTTCCGAGGGTCGGGCCCCGCTCAGAGTGGCTGGAGCCCCCCGCCGTTGGCGAAGTGGGCCATGCGGCCCGTGAAATGACGAGCCGAAAATTACTCGGGCAGAGCTCGCGGACTTTCGTGGGAATTTGTGATATGCGACTGCGCGTTCGTGTCTGAACTGGCCCGTATTACCACCAGCTGTGGTCTCAACAGGGGTTTCCCCCCGGTGTGTAATAAAGTAAACCTGTCAATTCTAGATACCAAGGTTCTTTGTAAACCCACGGGTTTTTATCACAGATTTGTTCACGAGGAAATTCAGATCTACAAACACAGACACAATTTCAACTGAGAAGATGGTTTCAAATTAAGCAACCATTGGAAAGTTGTTGTAAATCGAACCAAACATTAAACTAATTTTCAATTGTACAGTATATTTTTCAAGTAGTGGTACCCCAAACTTTCGCAGCCCTTAAAAATTCCTTTTTCACACCATCAATAGGTAAACTCCCCCTCCCCCCCCGCGCCAAACGGCAAGTTCACCCGCACGTACACCACCTCCATGCTGTCGGCCAATCAAATGCTAATTTTTATGCTAATTCCTTTGTCAAGGTACCTTGTTTCCTCGCACACAGCTTAAAGGTCGCGGTCTGAGCGTGGCTGTGTTTCACTCCAGCGCTGTCCTCGAGACAGCCTGATCCCTTCACCTGATGAAGGCCGCTTGTGTTGTGGCCGAAACGTCGTGATTTTTGTTGTTTTATTTTTTACCTACGTGGTGACTTTACCAAATAAAACCAAAGAGTATAAACCTGTCAACCTAAAATAACCATTTGTCACATTAGACGCGGCTTAAAAACGTGCGTTGACGGAGACAAACTTGTACGTACGTACGTACGTTGAACTTCTTTCGCACCGTACGTAGCCAACCGCGCTAACCGGAGGTGCGGTCGGCTAAATCGCCGCGCGACGTCCGTGCGGCACAGGGCCCAGTCTACCGTGTGCCGCGGCCTCCCTTCGAGCCGGGAGTCTTCCCGAGCTGCTCCTCCGACGGGAGCGTGCGGCTTTGGAGGGTGGACCATGACGTCCCCCCGTGCCCACCCTGCGGTGCGGCTGCGCTGGACGCCGCCTGGTCCCCCCACAGCCCCGCGCTCGCTCGTGGCCGCGCTCGCCGCGGAGGCTCCGCGCGCGCGGGAACTGTCCAGCGGCACGTGCGTCAGGCCGCGTGCACGCTGCAGTGGCCGGGGTGTTAACCACACCTCGCCCGTTATGCAGCTCGCGGTGCGATCCCGAGGCCTGCGTATTTGGAGTTTTGCAGGCCTCTCTCCGCGTGGTTGCGTGGATTTTTCCTTCGGCTCCTCCGTTTTTTCCCTCCGCACGTAGGAAACATCGCGTCGGTCAGCTTCACAGTGGAACAGACTTCAGCCGCAGGCTGCGATGCCAAGGAGCGTGAAAGGCAGCAGCGGAGAGGCCGGTCGTCGCCGTGCCGGTTTTCTGTCGACGCTAGAAGCGAGCCGCTATGAGGGCACTGAAGGCGACGGTCTGTCAGCAGCGGCCACGACCGGTTCTGGATTCTGGCTCGTTCGGGAGGCAGTTACGGGTCGATGATTGGGGTCAAGTCTAGCGAGCAATGGCACGATCCATCGGCTTGGAGGTGGGCATCAAGCGGGACAGCCATGGCCGACAATTACCCCGATGGATTTAACCCTGTACGGTAATATACTGAACATGCATGGGCATACCAAGTACTTGCACCATATATTGATAGACGTTATGCTGTTTTAAAGCGTGGATTCTTGGGGACTTTTTTATGGGCCATCAGCCATCACGACAATTTCCGTCTGCTTATGACAACGTAACGTGCCGACTTATCCCGAGATCCACAAACAAAAAATATTTTGCGATCCACCCATGAATCACGATCCACGCATTGGCCACCGCTGACCTGCTCGCGCAACAGAATTGTTAACCGGTATAAAGCAGGAGATGTTTTGTGGACCACTCAAAATCCAGGGCCCCGAACGGCAGCCCCGGCAGCCCCTGGCGATTGTTTACATACAATCCTTTTCACTTCAGTCGTAAAATTAAAGATTTTTTGTTAAACAATGGGCAGTGCCACCCGTTCCCAAGTTTGGTGTTTCCCGACTCCAGGGCGGTGCGGAGCGATCCTGAGAGATGCTGACAGATGCTGAGACACGTACCGCGTCGCCCTCTACCCTGTCCGTGCATCAATCCTGAGAGACGCTGGCAGATGCTGAGACACGCACCGCGTCGCCCTCTACCCTGACCGTGCATCGATTCTGAGAGACGCTGACAGATGCTGAGACACGCACCGCGTCGCCCTCTACCCTGCCCGTGCATGTCTCGACATCTTAAGGCGTGAAAATAATTTCTAGCCAAGGGGGGGGGGGGGGGGAGTGGTAGGACACCAGTTGGGGGGATGGTTTGGCACACAAAGGACGTAGATTTATTTATCCCACATATGCACAATGTCTTAACAGCTGCAAAAAAAACTGTCAATTTGTAATGAACGCCTTTTCAAAGGAGAAGTTTTTCATCAGCAAAGAAATGTCCATAATACAGGTTAACTCTCCGATGAGTGACAGTTTTTGACAATACATTCAATGTGTATTATACAGTTTTTCAGTACAAACAATGTTAGAAATAACAATTTTTTTTGGCGTGACATCAAACGTGCAATGTGCAAATGTGTGTCCGTGTGCGTCTATGGATGTCCTTTGTGGTTTCACGTCACGTGGCCTCAACGTGCACATAGCCTGGCACAAGCGCCGTGTTGTTGCTGGCACAAGCGCCGTGTTGTTGTTGTGTTCTATGTTTGTACGCGTGGCTCTGGTTCTGTGTCTTTTGATGTCCTTGTCTGTGAGTGCAGAAATTGTGGCACTGTCGGATGTCATCGGTACCATAACGATCTCCCACAATGAGCAAACAGCAGCGATGGGGGAAACGTCGTGAACCAACCGCACTGCATCATCATACCTCGTGACGTTATGCCCTGTGGCAGCTTGTCATTACACTTTGGCTGGGGCCTAGACTTTGACTCAACATTGACAGAAATTATTTACAATGCGTATTTTTATTCTTGGTTCTTTCGGTAAAGTCACCACGTAGAAGGGAAACAATAAAAAAATAAAAATATAAAACAATAAAATGTATCACGACGTTAAGACTGCAACACAAGCAATCATCATCAGGTGTGAAAACCACAGCAAGAACAATTTAAAATTTTCTTGCTGTGGTTTTCACACCTGATGATGATTGCTTCTTGTGTTGCAGTCGAAACGTCGTGAGAATTGTATTGTTTTATATTTTTATCATTTTATTGTTTCCCTTCTACGTGGTGACTTTACCGAAAGAACCAAGAATATGAATCCCTGCAGTCACGAAAGCTTTCAATCAAAATTTAATGCATATTTTGTTTTTCTGAACAAAAATACGAGCGTGTTGTGTGTTGAATCCTAGGATCAGAGCCTATGCCACATGTGCAGTCTCAAGTTACCTATTGACAACTTTTACTCAGCCTACCCTGTCAACTCCCATCCATGTTCACTTTACTGGACTTCACCCAAGCTCGACTGCCAAGGTCTACACAAGTCTCACAATTTATCGATTTAAAGCTTCCGTGACTGCAGGGATTCATCTTCTTGGATTATTTCGGTAAAGTCACCATGTAGAAGGGAAATAATAAAATAATTAAAAATAATATTTTATTATGCTTTATTTGTATTACTTATGTTTTATTTGTATTATTGATGTAGTGGAGTAGATAATGCGCATGGGAATTGGCCATGTACAGTACATACAGACAGACAAGGAGAACGGGTCACACGAGGGCGAACAGGTGGTCGAGTCGCAAGTGCCGTAAACAAACCCAAGTAATTAAGAGAGTCGTGACACGAGGGCTGTGATTGGTCGAGAGGCTTTTAGCGTTAAGTGGTGGCGTCGGAATGTCTGATGAGGGGGACAGGTGCGGGCTGGCGGGAAACGGCCAGCGAGCCACGTGGCAATTAATTAAGGCTAATGCGAGAGGGGATAAAACGCGAGGTGGTTTGAACAGAGGGGGGTTGCTGTTGGGGAGTTACGGTTGGAGAGTTGCTGCTGGGAAGTTGTTGCTGGGCAGTTGTTGGCGAGAGGTGAAGAGATACGGAGAAGACAGCTGGAAATGTTCTGGAAGAATAGATAGAGAGCCGGATCCCAAAGACAGTAAATAGCGATAGGGAGAGTCAGCGTTAGCGGAGATAGATAGAGTCACTGTGTGTGGATAGATGGAAGTCACTGCGTGTGAAGAGATAGCGGCGATACTATGTGTGAGGAGATAGAAGACGAACCACTGTGTGTGGAAGAGATAGAAGACGAACCACTGTGTGTGGAAGGGAAGACACTGTGTGTGAAGAGATAGGCGAAGAAACACTGTGTGTGGAAGGAGATGCACGGACGATGCTGAAGTAAATCGGAGCGTCCGAGTTGGCAGATTACGGAGAGAATTACTGTGTGTACGGAACGATGGAATAAAAGTGACGGCGGAAAAAGAGACGGTTGTCGAGTGAATTCACGGCACTACATTTGGTGTCAGAAAAAGTACGGAACACGCCACAATGTCAGGAAAGCGGCAAAGAAGAGAAATGTGCCAGTGGACTCGGGCGGCGACAGCGACAACGACGATTTGCAGCCCGGCCAGATGGCCGGCAGTACTCCGGACGGTGACAGCGGTTCGGGTGGTGCTGAAGGCCCGGGATCGCCGGAAGATTGGCGAGTCCTCATGACCCAGTGGGAGGCCAGAATGGAGAAGTTGTTGGAGGAATTCCAGAACTTCTTGACGGAGAACCGCATTCAACTACGCGTACCGGGTCCACCGCCGGAGGTTGCCGCTCAGCCGGAGCGGCTGGAAGAATCTGACGACGAAGACGACCAGTCGGAGGGACCGCCACGACGGCTACACGTACAACGATTTGAGGCCAAGGTGGGAGATTAGACGGCATTCATACGAAGATTCCGTGGGGCTTACGAGTCCCTGAAGTGGACGGAGAGTGCCGCGTTACGAGCACTGCCGACGGCATTGGATGATGACTCCTTGGCGACTTTTAACGGACTCCCTGCCGCTGTCAGAAAAACATTCGACGGTGCTATTGCGGCAATGAGGAAGGTCTACGAGCCGCGGTCGGTCGCCAAACGTCGATTTCAACAGAGGAAACAGGAGGCCACGGAGTCCCCCCTGGCATTTCGCAGCGCCTTGCTGGCCCTCGCCCAGGTTGCGTACCCGGCGATGGACGAGGAGGGCTGGGACTCCCTGCTGCAAGAGAAGATGATACAGCTGGCAAAGGAACTGAAAGTCGTCTTGTCGCTCCCAGACAAGGATGATGACGACGACGTGTCATCGTTGCTGATCGCCAGGAACATACAAGTCAACCTTGATATACGAGACGAACCAGCGGCGGCGGTAGCGCAGCCGTCGCTGACGACCCCTGCCGGGGCTGCGAGCACGGTGGCGGTGGTGGTGGACGAGGCGTCGCCAATGGCAGCGGCGGCCGGGGTGTCGACCGGAGACCGACGGCGTTGTCCCGGGGCATATGGAGATGGCGTGCATCGGACATGCTACGAATGCGGGTGGAGGGGTCATCTCGCCCGCGACTGCTGGAGACGAAGAGGTTGTCCTCCATGGGCGCCGAACTACTACAGCGGGCGGTTCCCCCAAGACCAAGGATCCCGGGTGAGTCGAGATGCATTCAATACAGGGCCGCCCTATCCACATCACTCATCCGCGTCATCTCACCCGTATTCATCGGGTTCGGATAGTACGCATGGCCGGGATACGTGGGGCGCGTTGGTACATCGTGTGTTGGGGGCCGCGCCAGGATCGTTGGATGTGATGGGGCGTCGGCGACTCTCATTTCGTTGCAAACTTTTCGGTCGCTGCCGACGTCGCCTGGCTCGTTAGCGCCAGTGGAAGGGCCATGCGTAGTGGCAATCGGGGGTAGTTTGGGCATTATGGGCTGCGTGGTTGCGACAATTCAAATTGGGGAGGTGATTGTGACGGGAAGTGTTTTGGTTTCAACGGCCTTGGCGGTACCGTGTTTGTTGGGCACAGATTTCTTGCAAAAGATGCCAATTAAGATTTCAGTGGAGAGAGGTTGTTTGGAATTACCGTCGGGGAGATGTATGAAATTTTTGGGGACACCTTCGAAATTTGCGGTGGTGAACGCTGTGGTGCAGGCCGTGGTGAGCCGCACCGTGCGTGTCCCACCTGCATCGCAAATTTTGATACCTCTACGGTTAAAGAAGGAATTGCCTTGGGATGAGCTGCAGGAGGGATTGCTGTTAACACCCTCAAATGCCTGTATCGAGAATGCCCACCGTGGTAGGGGCTTTGACCATAATACCAACGTATTGCGATCCTTTCATTCAAATTGTAAACACGGGGCACGAAGAGGTTGTTATTCAAGAGGGCACTACGTTGGCGCACGCGATGGGTGCGCTGGGTCCAGAAACGAAAACATGCTTGCCTAGGGGACAGGATGAAATGTTGTCAAGGGAGGAAGACGATCCGGAATGGTTAAGGGATCTTTACAAACAAAACCCAGAGTTATCGCCTGTGCAGCGGTCGGGTTTGCATGCGTTGCTAGTGGAATTTAAAGATGTGTTCAGTTCAGGGAAATACGACGTGGGTCGAACGACGTTGTTGCAGCATCGTATTGACATGGGGAACGCACCCCCGATCAGGTTAAATTCGCATCGTGTAGGTCCTCTTGAGAAAGAATGTATTCGGCGATCTGTTGATGAAATGCTAGAGCACGATATTATCGCCCCATCGTCCAGCCCCTATTGTCCTCGTTAAAAAACGTGACTGAACCATGCGATTTTGTTATGACTAGCGGAAATTGAATAAAGTTTCGGTGGCGGAAGCGTACCCGCTTCCACGAATTGATCATTCGCTGGACGCCCTGTCCGGCGCCAGAATCTTTTCGACCCTCGATTTGTTGTTGGGCTTTTGGCAATTGCCCCTGGATAAAGAGTCAAAACCTAAAACGGCATTTCGGACACCACAAGGATTGTATCAATTTAACGTGCTCCCGATGGGACTCCACTCAGCGCCGGCGACCTTCCAGCGATTAATGGAACTCGTGTTGTCGGGCCTGCAGTGGGAGTCGTGCTTGATATATTTAGATGATGTGATTGTTTCAGTAGGAATTTCGATGAACATTTGCAACGGCTGCGCGCCGTTTTTGGCAGAGTGCGGCGCGATGGATTGAAATTTAAACCACCGAAGTGCCAATTGTTGAGAACATCGGTGAAGTATTTGGGGCACGTCGTTAGTGCGTCAGGAGTGGCCACTGATCCGGAAAAGACGAGTTGTGTGCGTACATGGCCAGTGCCGAAAACAGCAGGGGAAGTGCGTAGCTTTGTGGGCTTTGCATCGTATTATCGGCGGTTCGTTAAGGATTTTGCCACGATTGCTCGACCATTGCATACGCTGACCGGGAAAGGTGTAAAGTTTCAATGGGGGATTGCTGAACAAAAATCGTATGAAGCGTTGCGGGCCGCACTGGCGGACGCACCGCCGTTGGGATACCCGGATTTTACGAAGCAATTTATACTTGACACGGATGCCTGTGATACGGGCATAGGCGCGGTTTTGTCACAAATGGTTGATGGCGTTGAGAGAGTGGTGCCATATGGCAGCCGGGTGTTATCGCCGGCGGAGCAAAAATACTGTGTGACGCGTAGGGAATTATTGGCGATTGTCCATTTTGTGCGCCAGTACCGACCGTATCCATACGGCAGGGAATTTTTGATCCGCACTGATAACGCGGCGCTACAGTACTCGCTGCGCATGGATCAGCCATCGGGGCAAATGGCTCGCTGGATTGAGACCCTCCAGGAGTACTCTTTCACGATCCAGCATAGGAAAGGGACGCACCATGTAAACGCGGATGCTTTGTCGAGGTTGCCGCGACCGGCTGAGACGTGTCGGTGCAAAGAGGGCTCGCTGCGTTGCGGCCCGCCGCTGCAGGAGGTTCCGCAAACGGTCGCTGCAGCGGGTTCGGGGGTGCCAGGGATAATCCCTGGAGCAGAAATTGGACTGTTGGGGTTGTCATTGAAGCAGTGGAAGCAACTGCAGGTGGAAGATTCCTCGCTGACCAGGATGAGGCTGCGTGCCTCTCGTTCAAGGGGATCGGAGGATCGCCCATTTTTGATGTTAACGGAGGGGTTGCTTGTTTGCTGGGATGTGGAAGCAAAAAAAATTTGTATTGTTGTCCCGAAGGTGTTGCGGGGGAAACTGATTAACGAGATACATGAGAAATTGATGCATCTGGGGGAGAAGAAGACCGCGTTGACGGTGGGGAGTGAATTTTACTGGCCGGGAATGTTTAACGATGTGAAACAGCATGTAAAAGCGTGCCAGGAATGTGCACGGAGGAAAGCGCCGGCACGGCCATATCGTGTCCCTTTGCAATCGATTCAAGTTTCGAAAGTGAACGAAATTGTGGCACTGGATATTTTTGGTCCGTTTCCCGTCACCCCCCGAGGGCACAGATATTTGCTCGTCGGGGTGGAATACTTAACTTGTTGGCCGATGGCATGGCCGCTAGTAGACCAGTCAGCGACGTCGATCGCTGAGGCTTTCTTGAATGGATACGTATTAGATAAGGGGGCCCCGGAACATTTGCTTCCTGACCAAGGCAGAAATTTTTCATCGAAATTGATTAAGGACGTGTGTGACTCGCTGGGGACCAAAAAGATTCGGACGTCCCCGTACCACCCACAGACTGACGGGATGGTCGAGCGGCGGCATAGGACGCTGACGTCCATGCTTTGTCACCAAGTAAACACCGCTCAAGATGATTGGGATCTGCATGTTGCAGTGACGCTGGCCGCGTATAGATTGGCCCCGCATGCCTCAACGGGGTACTCGCCATTTTTTCTGATGTATGGACGGGAACCGTGTTGTATACGGCCCTTTTTCCAAAATTAATATCCGTAAGAATATTTACGGATGCATACACCTAGATTTCTTTTTCCTTTCTTTCGTGACAAACAATATATATATATATTTTTCATAATGAATCAAACCCGTAAGCCAGAAACACGAAAAACCAGATGTCGGTCATAAACAGACCATTAAGAAATAAAGAAATAATAAAACTCTCGAGGCGAGGATGTAACAGCTATCGGCGAAAATCTCCAGATGAACAAGAGTTTGATGGGCCCTTAGGAAAGGTCCCTCCGAGGTCAGAACACCAAGAGAGCAGACACCAGACGCCAACAGGGTAAATCGTATACATATTCTTTTCCTTATTTTCCAGTAAAACAACAACAACAAAATTAATTATTTTTCTTTTTAATAATTCCATCATAACAATTCGAACCTCGGTAAAACCGAGAGGTGTCGGGAAGACGTAGTTACAAACACGAGTCTTGGCGAACATGGGACCAAATGGTATTTGAGAAAAATAAGTCGAAAGTATAAAGAGGTGCTCCCGACCACCTTTGTCTCTCCCGACCACCTTTGTCTTTCCCTGCAGCACGTGATTAAATGCATACGCTCGGAAGAGCATCTTCACTTGGAAATAAATCAAATACTATGAATCACAAGCAGGATCATAACGGTGTATGATAAGATACCAACTGTGATGTGAAATGTTAAACTTAAAAAAAATCTTAACCATTTCTTTGTGCGTCGGAACGCAAACGGAAAAGGGGGGGGGGGAACCCGCCCCTCTCTCTGGGTGGAGGGATCAGACAACCAGACGCCACCGAGATGAATCGAGGTGTCTGTTGTCTTGATGTTTATGGCTTGAGGAAAGACCCGAACAGGACCGTGTCATAAATGACACACACAAACATACACACTGACGCACGAACCCCCCCACCACCGACATACGATCAGATCAAAGATAGCTCCGCCTCGTGAGGGGGAGCCGAGAAGGAGAGAGATTTTTGGCATAAAAATGAGCCGTTTCAGCATTGAAATCAACTCATCAGCCCTCGGGGCCAACTCATCAGCCCTCGGGGCCAACTCATCAGCCCTCGGGGCCAACTCATCAGCCCTCGGGGGCAGCTCAACAGAAGAAGACTCATCTCAAAGCAGCTCAACAGAAGAAGACTCATCTCAACTCAGCTCAGCAGAAGAAGACTCATCTCTACTCATCTCAGCAGAAGACCCGCTCAACTCATCTCAGCAGAAGAACAGCCATCACCGACGCCGGAGACGTCTCTACAACTCGCCGAATTGGCGAGTGTCGCCGATTGGCGACCCGCTGCCGCTGTTAGCGGCCAGCGCCACCACGAGCGAATCGTGAGCCTGCAATCTACAACCGCCAACGACGGAGCACCAGCGCGCCGCTGCGGGCGTGCTTCTAACGCCGTCTACCAGACGGTCATCTCAGCTACAACAACGCATCTACTCGTTCACCAACGTCCGTCGAGTCCGAACCAACTACTGAAAGAAGAATCAACTGATACGTATGATACACTGCCCCCCACTACACGACAAACCAGACGTCTGCTTGACGCAAAGAATCGATTCCGAACATTGGCCTACTCTTTCACCACTCATACCATTCAACACACACACACGGGTCATTAACAAAGCCTAAAAACCTCAAGCCATTGAACCATCCGTGATTGTGGAAACATCGCAACGACCGAGTGAATAATCCATCGTTTTTAAGAGTGTTCATAATTTTTCTCTGTAATATTGTGCTGGGGCTGTACTTCTAACCGCATAAATTACCAACTGACCCATTGACAAGGATTAATTCTTGACACCTCACCACGGAGCGCCGCTCGCGGGGATAGAGAACGTGTTCAACCGGTTCCCTGTCAGGGGTCTGGCCACAATTAATTAAAAGATTGGCCCGAGATAAGGATATCTAAAGGAAACATCGCCACCCATTGAGTCGCGTTGAGAAGTTGATTAGAAATACTTGAGTCGTTCGTTAATATTTGTCTTTCTGCATAATCTTGCTGGTATCCACGAATGAAATAACGAATTGAAACGCATATTTGTGCCTCCAAGAATAATACTGGTTGTAGTGCCCTGTCAACGAGTAGCGTTGCATAATAATCAGTCATCCTATTGTGAACAACGTGACAATAATTGCATTAAGGGCCGCGCATGATCAATGACCGAATGCTGTGTTGTGTGACAATTCAAGTAACGAAGCATTGTGGCCATCGAGTGGTGTTGATAAGGCAATTCGAAGTATTTCAGTCGAACGCTTTAAATTCATAATCGTTATGATTCAATGAACGAACATCAACGTGGTACTGTGCTGACGATTTCAAGCATAATAACTTCGCATATCAGGATGTATTAAGGATTGGATACGAATCAAAGCCCAAGTGCCATGTTGTGTAACAATTCAAGCATACGAGTTTGCATATTATAAAGTTAAGGTTTGATAGAATAGTTCGCATGTTTTAATCTCTCTCTCAACAACCGATTGATTGCGTTACGCGTCGGGAATTAACCACAGGTGCCGCTATCGAGGTGAAACAACGTAATCGTGATGGTATCATGTTCACGTTGTGTTGGAATTCCAAACTCCCGAGATTGAGTTTTCATATTATCCAAAATTAAAGTTAGCTAGAAATAAAATTGATTAAAGCAGAAGGTTTGTGTGTGATTCTTCCTGAAATTCTGCATAATATTGTTCTGCGTATGAGATCTGAATCCTGGGGACCTATCATAAGCACACTATCACCACATGATCCATAACACACATAATCCGTAATGTTCAATCGAGAGTAATCGTATCCTTATCGATAATACGGAATTGAAGAGCAGAGTCGAATCGTCTCTCTCTCATTCACGCTCACAACGCCTGCGTCACTGCATACGATTAATTGCGTTATTCCAATTCATAACACAATCCTCGTCACCGAGGCTCGACCTGATAATCCATAACGACCTGCATTATCATAACCACGCCCACTCGCATAAATTAATACGATTATCTCTCGAATCAGCATAATTTATGCGCATAATTACACCAATTAACATAATTTCGGATAAATTATGCAAATTGCAAATTTCATTTAATTTTCATTATTTTTTCATCAATTTTCATAACACCTATATATACAACATATTGGGCGCGTCGTCCGGGATCTCTCGCAGACAGTTTATGCTTGAATTAAGGAACAAATCACTGTTGTATTAACCAAGGTTTTATGATCTAACGTTGCCCTGTGACTGTAACGGGTGTAAAACAAACACAAAAACGCACTCTGAAGGGAAATTCCAGAGTAGCAGGGTATAACAAAGACAGTTGAAGTAAGATTATTTGCTCGAGTCAAACTGACCATATCCTGTGATACAATTGTTTATACGTGCTCCGAAGGGAATTTCCAGAGTAACTCACACCACACATGAAATGTCAGAATTAGGATACACTCTTAAGTCTATCAAGTACACCACATAAGATAGATGGAACTGGATCTGCAACATTCGGAGGCTGACACCCCAACGCATACCACTGACTCAGAGGGGACCTCCCCGGAGGAGATGGAATCTATGGAAAAACAATATCGTGAACTTGTGTTAAAACGTACTGGCCGGACTGCTAAAGAGCAGGCAGAACAGAGAGACATATGGGAGGGGACACATATCGAGGACATTAAGGAACATCGGAAAAAACTTCTTAAGGACGTGATAAAATGTAACAAATCCGAACGTGACGTAAAAATTGCGGAAATAGCAAGGTTAGACTCACACCTCCTCATACAGACAGACAGGGAAAGGGCATGGAATGCGGAAAAATTTGAAAGAGAAAGAGAGGATAAACTGTCCCTGATGGGGGAGGTAGAACGTCTGCGCGCCCTCGTGGGAGAGAAAGGATCAGAGCTAGCTGCACCAGTGAAACCCCCAGACGTTGATACACATAACACATACGGGAGTAGCAGTTTACCATACTCCGAGCCACGCATACGTAGCCCAGGGCCAAAATCCCCAAAAAGTATGACCACCAAAGGAAGCAATTTTGACAGAGAGACCCCCTTGCAATTCGAGAGGAAGGAAGGAGAAACAGGGATAAAAGTGGAAAAACATGCGGATGACAACCTCGAAATTAGAGAGACACAAAAACCCAAAATAAAATTGCCAGGATACGCAGTACGAATAGCACCAAAAGGGGCGGAACCAGGGCGGAATGAGCGGCACAGAGACAATTCGCCAGAAAGACGCACGCTACGCAAAAATGACCGATATGATGCAGAGGACAGAGACAACTCACTAGGAAGACACATCCCACACAAGCCCGACCGACGTAGAACCCACAGCTCTCCAGAGAGGCGCACAGCACGCAAAAGTGACCAGTCAGACACAGACGGCTCACCAGAGGAACGCACCTCACGTAAACATGACCGACATGACACGGGTACCAGGGACAGCTCCCCAGAGAGACGCGCAACACATAAAACTCACCAACGCAAAACAACCCGCACCACCAAAGACAGACACAGGAATCCTGACAGTCACAAAATACGAGACCAACGTAAACGCAGCATATCACCCAGCAGACACCACGCACGTGATAGACGGTATGAAGGTCAAGGACAAAGACACTCACCACATAGACACGGCTCAAGGAGATCACACACACCAACCCACAAGCACGATTCACCAGACCCACATAGGAAAAACAAAGGACACAAGCCACGGGACAGATACAAATCCTCGGACAGAGGGAGACCACGGCACAGGCAAGGGAAACATGACAGCAGTGATAGTGAAGACAGGGACAGCTCGAGTGAGCACTCCTCAGGAACAGACACCACTGACGACGAACAACACACTTTTAACAGTAAAACCCTCAAACGAATGGATAAAGCGCTCGTGAGAATTCCCTACTTCGATCCACACAACAAGAACAGGGATATCCACACTCACATAGCCACAGTAGGACAGGAGGCTAAGATCCGGGGTCTGTGTAAATCAGCAGAAAAAGCATGTCTATTATCAAGAAGCTTGCATGAGTCAGCCAGACCATGGGTAACCTCCCTGCCCAATAGGGTCAGGAGCGATTTCAAGCAATTAAGCCGAGTAGTAGTTAAGAGATTCGGGGAATACTCCACACTGTCTGAAGGATTGAATGCGGCAAAATTGATGACTCAGCGTGCAGACGAGGACCCACGAGATTATCTCCTACGCCTCAAGAGAGCGTATTATGCAGGCGACGTGGATAACGCCCAAGAAGAAGGGAAAATATTAAAAGTTATGTTATTCCAATCCCTAAGACCTGAAATAATGAAGATAGTAGGAATGATGTTGGATCCCGAGACTGCCTCCCTGCGCCAGATTGAAAGCAAGGCTCACACGGCCTGGGTGAACGGCCGAAGAACCACAAACATAGCCAAAACACACATCATCACCAAAGATAAAGAACGACTGGATCTGGAGGGAAGCGAATGTCCCAGAAATAATAACAACACCATACGGGACGGACATGAAACCCCCCTGGAGAGGGCGCCTAATCTACTACAATCAACACCCATCAACGGCATGCTGAATAACACTCCACGTGGGGAGAGGAGCGAGGCAAGAGGGACTTGGCATCCACGGACAACACAGCCATGGAATACAGAAGGAGGCGGATCCTGGAACTATGGAGGAGGAAGAGCGAGTGATGAATCATACCTACACCACGGGGGCCGACGCCCACCGAATCAAACACCATATCGTCTTCCACTGCCGCCTCCACTAGCAATCGAGCATAGACCACAGTCAGCCAACAGGAGTCGATACGCCCACCACATTCGGATGGAAAGAGGACACCAAGAGAGTATGAAGACTCCGATACCAACACCAAAGACAAGAAGACCAACAGAACACACACAGGAAGAGGGCACACCCAATGCCAGAGTAGACCAAGTAAACATAGGAAACTCAAGAAACACCAAAGCAGTCGCCGAGGTGATACCAGAGGGCAAAGGGTACCATCTGGGAGAATTAATTCCCGCAGGACCGGTCGGGCGAGTCCACATGGAAGTAACACTGCAAGACACACTGACCAGCCAGGGCCTTTGTGATACTGGAGCAGAAATATCAATGATATCCAGGGACCTATTTGACGAACTCCAGACTGCCCTCCAGAGGAAGAATGAAGCACTGCAGATGATGCCAAGCAAGCTTACCTACTCTGGATGCGAAGGGACCCACATGCGACCATTGGGCAAGGTCACGATGAAGCTCAAGTTCAACGAAGTCAACATGAGCCATCCATTATATGTCGTACAGAACCCAGGAAAAGAGCTGATCATTGGGATCGAACTACTGAATCGCCTTAAACCCATTATGAACCTTGAATCCCGACAAATATGGGCACAGTCAATGCCGGAGCAGCATAGGGATCCAGAAGAGGAAGAAGTCGCAGAAGACTCTATGGGAATTCAAGTAACCACACCAGAACTCAACGACCTATCACAGACAACCAAGAACAGAACCAAGCGTCCAGCAGGAATACGAACCACTCAACTGCTGACAAATAAACTGGGAAAGGACCTTGAGGAAGCAGACCTACGACCAGCAGTTCCCAAGGACTGTCCCCTCGTGGGGTATATACCGCCCACTAGTGGTCAAACAGGTGAACAGGGGACTTTTGAAGGACAACACAAGATCAAGAGCATATTCCACTCCAGTGAAGCAAAGGCAATTCAACCGATAATAACGCAAGGGAAACAACCCACTGAGCTACCAGGAATCACAGAAGCCTTAGACCCAGACCAAGGAAAAAGAGTCCCTACAATAGAAGAACAAATTGAACAACAAATTGAAGCGGCAGACGCCCTTGAAAATGACACTCAACGAAACGAGCTCCGACAACTGCTCCAGAAATACCACTTCCTGTTCTCAGAAGACTCCTATGACTGCGGCAAAACCGACCTACATGTGGTATCTATTCCCACCCTGGAGGGAGCACCAGCGGTATACGTGAAACAATACAAGATTCCACTGGCCGCCTACGAATCAATCCAAGAAACCTTGGGAAACCTACTCAAGAAGAATATAATTCGGGAATGCAATTCAACCTACAACTCACCAATTTGGCCTGTGCTAAAACCCACTGGCAAGTGGCGACTCACCATCGACTATAGGCAACTCAACAAAACGGTTCCCCTATCTCGATGGCCCATGGCGGAAATCGACCAAAGTCTCAACCAAATAAAAGGCGCAAAAATACTCACCACAATGGACCTATCAAATGGTTTCTGGACCATGCCCGTGAAAGAAGCAGATCAATACAAGTTGGCCTTCACATTCAACGGGATACAGTATACTTGGAACCGATGCCCATTTGGATACTCAAATTCACCTGCAGACTTCAACATATTCCTACACAAGGCAATGGGTGACGCAAAAGAGCGAGGCACCATCGTCTATGTCGACGACATTCTGGTCAAGGACTCCTCATGGGAAGAACACCTCGAGAACCTCCAGCATACCCTCGAGCAGTTAAAAGAAGCAGGTGCAAAGATATCAATACAAAAGGGACAGTGGGCACGTAAAAGGGTGGACTACCTCGGGTTCCAGATCGGCACTGAAGGAATGTTACCCCAAACGAAAAGACTTGAAGCCCTCCACGCGCTCAAACCGCCCACCACAGTCACGACCCTTCGGAGCTTCTTAGGGATCTGCAACTACCTTCGACAGTTCGTGGACGACTACGCAGGGATCGCTTGACCCCTAGTCAAACTACTTCAAAAAGACGAACCATGGGAATGGGGACAAGAACAGGAATCTGCAGTGGAGGAATTAAAACGACAGATCACAGGGGCATCCTGCCTGGCATACCCAGAGAAAGGAAAAGAATACTACCTAGAGACCGCATACTCAGATCATAGTATCAGCTCGGTACTATACCAGATACAGGAAGCAGGGAAACGAATTATTGCCTATGCCAGCAAGGCCCTCCGTGGGGTAGAGACAAAGTTCTCTGAGTGCGAGAAGGCAATATTCGGAAACATCTGGGCTATACAACATTTTCGGAACTTGTTGAACGGAGAGAAAATCATCCTAGAAACGAATCATGAATCCTTGGCGTACCTCAACAGTAAGAAGATTCGAGAGGGCCGCGTAACCAGCAGCCGGATAGCCAATTGGGCACTGACACTCCAAGGCCTACCAATCACAGTAAAATACGCAAAAAACAAGAAAAGTCCAATGGCCAAAGGTCTGGCTGACTTACATGATTGCACGCTAGACAGCATAGAAGCATGTGCCGCAAAGGTACCTCCGGAGGACAACAGGCACCTGCCCTTCAAAAAGGAAACATGCGCCGACCTACCAATGGTGTACATCGATGGATGCTCCAAAATGAAGGAAAACAAACTCCACGCCGGATCAGGAATCGTTTGGGAAACTGGCCCACTCACAGGGATTCAAGCGGGATTTCAACTGGGACCAAAGTCCAACCAGTATGCGGAATTGGCCGGGGTACACATCGCCGTCCAAATGGCATCCAATAACCAAATACAGACCATGGTGGTGTGTACTGATTCCAACTACGTACAGCACAGCTTCCTACACCACTTGCCCATATGGAAAAAGAACGGTATGAAGAACCATAGAAATAAACCAATTCACCATCAAGAACTATTCGAGGCCATAGATACGATGGTTCAGAACAAAGATATGAAGATATTTTGGAAGAAGGTCAAAGGGCACTCCAAGATACCTGGCCAAGAGAAAACTGGAAATGACCAGGCAGACGCCCTCGCAAAAGCGGGAAGCCTGGAAGGCACACCGTGGAAGCTAGAAAGCCAAACCGAAAGAGACGGACAACAAGAGTCGACGAACCAAGACCCTGCCGTAATAAGACTGATCACCAGGAGTGGGAAGAACCCTGCAGAAGCTGGAGTCAGAGCCCAATTGAACAGTGCACAGCCTTCCGAAGATCTAGTCAGAATGCAACAAGAGGACGAAACACTAAAAACACTGGCTGATCATATCCAGGATCCAACAGGAAAACCAATCACTACCGACAACCTGAACAACAACAAAGAGCTCGAGATCATGCATAACCAAATCAAAAGGTTCTCAATACGAAAAGGGCTACTGGTATATACGAACGAAAAAGACGGTAAAACTAGATGGGTAGTCCCCTCACAATATCGAGAGATAATGTTACAACATGCCCACGACGAACCATGCAGCGGCCACCGATGCGAGATGAACACGGGACAGATGCTGCGGCAGGTGGCCTACTGGCCTAAAATGAGTCAAGACATACACGAACATGTGTCCAACTGCCTCGTGTGTTGCAAGTACCAGCCAACGACCTCAAGGCATAGGGCACCCCTACAGAAGAGGGGAACAGACTATCCATGGTCCAACCTACAAATCGACTGGATAGGACCTGTCAACCAATCAACCAAAGGAAATAAGTACATGCTGACTGTGACCTGTGCATTCTCCAAATGGATAGAGTGTTTACCAGCACCCAACAACACCGCGGAAACGACAGCTATCCTACTGATCAACCAAATATTCAGTAGGTGGGGCCTACCGTCAACAATCGATTCAGACAAAGGAAGCCACTTCACAGCCGAAGTCATCACAGAAGTGTGGAAGATGTTGGGAGTAAGAAGACAACTACACATCGCCTACCATCCACAATCCTCAGGACAGGTGGAAAGAGCCAACAGGACCATCGTGAGCCTCCTAAAGAAATATGTGTCCACCACGGGACGCGACTGGGATACGAAACTACCCCTAGTATTGATGGCCATGCGAGCCACACCCAACCGAGCTACAGGCAGGACACCATTCGAGATCATGACAGGGAGACTAATGACCCTCCCAGTGCACCTGCTGTATGTCCCACTGGAGGACGAGACCCCGACGGCAATGACGCCCACTGAATACCTAGCGGGACTGAACAGTCACCTACAGAGCACATTCGCTATGGTCAGAGACCAGTTGCAAGCAGAGGCTCAGGGGAGCAAAGCATACTATGACCAAAAAGCCAGCCACGCAGAATACCAGCTCGGAGACCAGGTGTTGTACCTCAATTACGAAAAAAGAAAGCAGAAGTGCAGGAAATTCCTCCCTTCCTGGACAGGACCACACGAGATTGTTGACAAAATGTCCCCAGTTGTATATCAGCTAAAAATCACAAAGACAGGAAGAGAGCAGCAGTACAAGTGGGTACACATCAATCAAATCAAACCGTACCCTGTGCTGGGAGAACAAGAGGAAGAATAAAAAAAAAATTCAATCAACAACTTCCCCTATAACATGTAGTCAGTAGAATACTTCCTTATCTTATTACAAAAAAAACAAAAATAAATCTCTTATTAATTCAAATATAATCATGCTAAGTTGTGACACGTACGCACGCGTTGTAAGGAAAAATCACAAACTTGATGGTTCATGGTGGAAAAAGGCATTTTTCTTTAATATTAAAAATAACCGGTGGCAGACCACCGATCATTTTTAAAAGGGCGGAATGTTGTATACGGCCCTTTTTCCACAATTAATATCCGTAAGAATATTTACGGATGCATACACCTAGATTTCTTTTTCCTTTCTTTTGTGACAAACAATATATATATTTTTAATAATGAATCAAACCCGTAAGCCAGAAACACGAAAAACCAGATGTCGGTCATAAACAGACCATTAAGAAATAAAGAAATAATAAAACTCTCGAGGCGAGGATGTAACAGCTATCGGCGAAAATCTCCAGATGAACAAGAGTTTGATGGGCCCTTAGGAAAGGTCCCTCCGAGGTCAGAACACCAAGAGAGCAGACACCAGACGCCAACAGGGTAAATCGTATACATATTCTTTTCCTTATTTTCCAGTAAAACAACAACAACAAAATTAAAAGGCAACAACAAGAATAAGATAAAAGTAGCGAGCCTAACGCTCACTGCAATTAAGAACAGGCCACCAGACACATCAGTGAATTATTATCCAATGATTAATTCGCTATCAAATGATTTTCACCTTTAATACTTTTACTGTTAAAACAAAGCTTGGAGCAAGAATACCGAGTCACATCAAAGGTTATCGAGAAGGAATGAGACAACGAGCAAACTTGCGAAAGAGTTTAAACAATATTCCAAGCAACCCCGACCACCTTTTGTCTCTCTCACAGCGCGGAGAAGCAGGAATTACACCTTATCACAAGGGGCCATCTGGAAAAGCCAGCCGGGTTTGATGAGGAGACGCACCCACCCCACACACGGCAACCAGGCAAAGAAAGTTTTAAAGAAAATTGCAAAATAATATTAATAATAACAACGTGTTAACCTTACACGACATTCCATTATAGAACCTTATAGAACCAAGGGATATGGATTCCAACAATCAAGAAATGGACCTCTTAAACTCAGGATGATAATTATTTTTCTTTTTAATAATTCCATCATAACAATTCGAACCTCGGTAAAACCGAGAGGTGTCGGGAAGACGTAGTTACAAACACGAGTCTTGGCGAACATGGGACCAAATGGTATTTGAGAAAAATAAGTCGAAAGTATAAAGAGGTGCTCCCGACCACCTTTGTCTCTCCCGACCACCTTTGTCTTTCCCTGCAGCACGTGATAAAATGCATACGCTCGGAAGAGCATCTTCACTTGGAAATAAATCAAATACTATGAATCACAAGCAGGGTCATAACTGTGTATGATAAGATACCAACTGTGATGTGAAATGTTAAACTTAAAAAAAATCTTAACCATTTCTTTGTGCGTCGGAACGCGAACGGAAAAGGGGGGGGGGGAACCCGCCCCTCTCTCTGGGTGGAGGGATCAGACAACCAGACGCCACCGAGATGAATCGAGGTGTCTGTTGTCTTGATGTTTATGGCTTGAGGAAAGACCCGAACAGGACCGTGTCATAAATGACACACACACAAACATACACACTGACGCACGAACCCCCCCACCACCGACATACGATCAGATCAAAGATAGCTCCGCCTCGTGAGGGGGAGCCGAGAAGGAGAGAGATTTTTGGCATAAAAATGAGCCGTTTCAGCATTGAAATCAACTCATCAGCCCTCGGGGCCAACTCATCAGCCCTTGGGGCCAACTCATCAGCCCTCGGGGCCAACTCATCAGCCCTCGGGGGCAGCTCAACAGAAGAAGACTCATCTCAACGCAGCTCAACAGAAGAAGACTCATCTCAACTCAGCTCAGCAGAAGAAGACTCATCTCTACTCATCTCAGCAGAAGACCCGCTCAACTCATCTCAGCAGAAGAACAGCCATCACCGACGCCGGAGACGTCTCTACAACTCGCCGAATTGGCGAGTGTCGCCGATTGGCGACCCGCTGCCGCTGTTAGCGGCCAGCGCCACCACGAGCGAATCGTGAGCCTGCAATCTACAACCGCCGACGACGGAGCACCAGCGCGCCGCTGCGGGCGTGCTTCTAACGCCGTCTACCAGACGGTCATCTCAGCTACAACAACGCATCTACTCGTTCACCAACGTCCGTCGAGTCCGAACCAACTACTGAAAGAAGAATCAACTGATACGTATGATACACTGCCCCCCACTACACGACAAACCAGACGTCTGCTTGACGCAAAGAATCGATTCCGAACATTGGCCTACTCTTTCACCACTCATACCATTCAACACACACACACGGGTCATTAACAAAGCCTAAAAACCTCAAGCCATTGAACCATCCGTGATTGTGGAAACATCGCAACGACCGAGTGAATAATCCATCGTTTTTAAGAGTGTTCATAATTTTTCTCTGTAATATTGTGCTGGGGCTGTACTTCTAACCGCATAAATTACCAACTGACCCATTGACAAGGATTAATTCTTGACACCTCACCACGGAGCGCCGCTCGCGGGGATAGAGAACGTGTTCAACCGGTTCCCTGTCAGGGGTCTGGCCACAATTAATTAAAAGATTGGCCCGAGATAAGGATATCAAAAGGAAACATCGCCACCCATTGAGTCGCGTTGAGAAGTTGATTAGAAATACTTGAGTCGTTCGTTAATATTTGTCTTTCTGCATAATCTTGCTGGTATCCACGAATGAAATAACGAATTGAAACGCATATTTGTGCCTCCAAGAATAATACTGGTTGTAGTGCCCTGTCAACGAGTAGCGTTGCATAATAATCAGTCATCCTATTGTGAACAACGTGACAATAATTGCATTAAGGGCCGCGCATGATCAATGACCGAATGCTGTGTTGTGTGACAATTCAAGTAACGAAGCATTGTGGCCATCGAGTGGTGTTGATAAGGCAATTAGAAGTATTTCAGTTGAACGCTTTAAATTCATAATCGTTATGAATCAATGAACGAACATCAACGTGGTACTGTGCTGACGATTTCAAGCATAATAACTTCGCATATCAGGATGTATTATGGATTGAATACGAATCAAAGCCCAAGTGCCGTGTTGTGTAACAATTCAAGCATACGAGTTTGCATATTATAAAGTTAAGGTTTGATAGAATAGTTCGCATGTTTTAATCTCTCTCTCAACAACCGATTGATTGCGTTACGCGTCGGGAATTAACCACAGGTGCCGCTATCGAGGTGAAACAACGTAATCGTGATGGTATCATGTTCACGTTGTGTTGGAATTCCAAACTCCCGAGATTGAGTTTTCATATTATCCAAAATTAAAGTTAGCTAGAAATAAAATTGATTAAAGCAGAAGGTTTGTGTGTGATTCTTCCTGAAATTCTGCATAATATTGTTCTGCGTATGAGATCTGAATCCTGGGGACCTATCATAAGCACACTATCACCACATGATCCATAACACACATAATCCGTAATGTTCAATCGAGAGTAATCGTATCCTTATCGATAATACGGAATTGAAGAGCAGAGTCGAATCGTCTCTCTCTCATTCACGCTCACAACGCCTGCGTCACTGCATACGATTAATTGCGTTATTCCAATTCATAACACAATCCTCGTCACCGAGGCTTGACCTGATAATCCATAACGACCTGCATTATCATAACCACGCCCACTCGCATAAACTAATACGATTATCTCTCGAATCAGCATAATTTATGCGCATAATTACACCAATTAACATAATTTCGGATAAATTATGCAAATTGCAAATTTCATTTAATTTTCATTATTTTCATCAATTTTCATAACACCTATATATACAACAACCGGAAGCGCCGGCTATTGTGAAATTGGGAATTCGAAAACGGGAGAAATCTACGACGGTGCCTGCTCCGATGCAGGTGGCTTTGGACCGTCTAAGGGAAGCCCGAGAGGCTGCATTGCAAAATACGGCACGACGACAAGCCGCTAACGAAAGATTGTTCGGCAGGCAGCGGCCGCGAGAGCCGTGGAGTGTTGGAGATAAAGCCTGGTTGCACTGCCCCATGGTGCCGGTGGGAACGTCCCCGAAATTTCACCGCCCCTGGCAGGGGCCCGTTGATATTGTGGAGGTTTTTATGGGATCAGAGTGTGCGAATAAAATTCGGTCGTCGGACATGGTTTGTTCAGCCGTCGCGCCTGAAGAAATTTGTGTTACCATATGGCGCGTCATCCCCCATCCGAGAGCGGCCTGTATTGGATGTGTCCGACGAACCTGTGGGGAGGTCACAAGTGCGCGTGTCCCAGAGATCTGCCCCCCGTGTGCCTGCAGGATCGCCCCTTTCGGGCAGGGTTGCTAACCGGACGCCGACTGAACGGCCACAGATCCGGACCAATGTCCGTCCCGACCGGGAACGACGGACAGCCCCGCCAGCAGAGTGTCGCTGGGACAGGGATGGGCGCAGGGTGGAGCCCAGGAGCGCCCCTCGTTGGCGAGACGAGCGAGGCCCTCCCTTACCGAAGAGATTCCCGTGCAGGGGAGATGGACCGGCAGCGGGAACCCGTTCCAGGAGGAATGCAATACATTGACTTTGGGGGTTGGGAATTCTGTATAAAGGTCTTGTGTGCTTGTCGTTGCGTGAGTGTACAAAATGGTTGTATATTGCAAATGCGTTATGTATATATGTTGTCATCGTTCCGTCCGCTTCACTCCACTACTCCAATTCGAGTATAGCGTAGCCGGGGACGGCTAGGTTCTTTCATCACGGGGGGGGTGATTTAGTGGAATAGAAAATACACATGGGTAAATTGGCCATATACAGTAAATACAGACAGACAAGGAGAACGGGTCACACGAGGTTGAACAGGATGTCGAGTCACGAGTGGCGTAAACAAACCCAAGTAATTAAGGGAGTCGTGGCACGAGGGCTGTGATTGGTCGAGAGGCTGTTAGCGTTAAGTGGTGGCGTCTGAATGTCTGATGAAGGGGACAGGTGCGGGCTGGCGGGAAATGGCCAGTGAGCCACGTGGCAATTAATTAAGGCTAATGCGAGAGGGGATAAAACGCGAGGTGGTTTGAACGGAGGGGGAGTTGCTGTTGGAGAGTGGCTGCTGGGGAGTTGTTGCTGGAGAGTTGTTGCTGGGCAGTTGTTGGCGAGAGGTGAAGCGATACGAAGAAGACAGCTGGAAATGTTAGGGAAGAATAGATAGAGAGCCGGACCCCAAAGACAGTAAATAGCAATAGGGAGAGTCAGCGTTAGCGGAGATAGATAGAGTCACTGTGTGTGAATAGATAGAAGTCACTGCGTGTGAAGAGATAGCGGCGATACTGTGTGTGAGGAGATAGAAGACGAACCACTGTGTGTGGAAGAGATAGAAGACGAACCACTGTGTGTGGAAGGGAAGACACTGTGTGTGAAGAGATAGAGGAAGAAACACTGTGTGTGGAAGGGGATGGACGGACGATGCTGAAGTAAATCGGAGTGTCCGAGTTGGTGGAGCACGGAGAGAATTACTGTGTGTACGGAACGATGGAATAAAAGTAAAACTTTTATAATATCACAAAATACACAACCTCAATCCAGATTGTATGTTACATTTCCATATTTAGTAAAACTTTTATAACATCACAAAATATACAACCTCAATCCAGATTATATGTTTCATTTCCATATTTAGTTAAACTTTTATAACATCACAAAATAAACAACGCCAATCCAGATTGTATGTTACATTTCCATATTTAGTTAAACTTTTATAACATCACAAAATAAACAATGCCAATCCAGATTGTATGTTACATTTACACATTTAGTAAAACTTTTATAACATCACAAAATATACAACCTCAATCCAGATTGTATGTTACATTTCCATATTTAGTTAAACTTTTATAACATCACAAAATAAACAACGCCAATCCAGATTGTATGTTACATTTCCATATTTATTAAAACTTTTATAAAATCACAAAATATACAACACCAATCCAGATTGTATGTTACAGTTCCATATTTATTAAAACTTTTATAAAATCACACAATAAACAACGCCAATCCAGATTGTATGTTACATTTCCATATTTATTAAAACTTTTATAACATCACAAAATACACAACGCCAATCCAGATTGTATGTTACATTTCCACATTTAGTAAAACTTTTATAAGATCACAAAATATACAACGTCAATCCAGATTGTATGTTACATTTCCATATTTAGTAAAACTTTTATAACATCACAAAATACACAACCCCAATCCAGATTGTATGTTACATTTCCATATTCATTAAAACTTTTATAAAATCACAAAATATACAACACCAATCCAGATTGTATGTTACATTTCCATATTTATTGAAACTTTTATAACATCACAAAATACACAACGCCAATCCAGATTGTATGTTTCATTTCCATATTTAGTCAAACTTTTATAACATCACAAAATAAACAACGCCAATCCAGATTGTACATTACATTTCCATATTTATTAAAACGTTTATAACATCACAAAATACACAACCTCAATCCAGATTGTATGTTACATTTCCATATTTAGTAAAACTTTTATAACATCACAAAATATGCAACCTCAATCCAGATTGTATGTTACATTTCCATATTTAGTAAAACTTTTATAACATCACAAAATATACAACCTCAATCCAGATTGTATGTTACATTTCCATATTTAGTAAAACTTTTATAACATCACAAAATATACAACCTCAATCCAGATTGTATGTTACATTTCCATATTTAGTTAAACTTTTATAACATTACAAAATAAACAACGCCAATCCAGATTGTATGTTACCTTTCCATTTTTAGTAAAACTTTTATAACATCACAAAATACACAACCCCAATCCAGATTGTACGTTACATTTCCATATTTAGTAAAACTTTTATAAGATCACAAAATATACAACGCCAATCCAGATTGTACATTACATTTCCATATTTATTAAAACGTTTATAACATCACAAAATACACAACCTCAATCCAGATTGTATGTTACATTTCCATATTTAGTAAAACTTTTATAACATCACAAAATATGCAACCTCAATCCAGATTGTATGTTACATTTCCATATTTAGTAAAACTTTTATAACATCACAAAATATACAACCTCAATCCAGATTGTATGTTACATTTCCATATTTAGTAAAACTTTTATAACATCACAAAATCTACAACCTCAATCCAGATTGTATGTTACATTTGCATATTTAGTACAACTTTTATAACATCACAAAATATTCAACCTCAATCCAGATTGTATGTTACATTTCCATATTTAGTAAAACTTTAATAACATCACAACACGTACCACACTCCAGGCTTGTTGACACCCCAGGCTGTACACGTTACATCTTCACGTTGTGTGGTGAGCGCCGTGTCCTGGCCATGGCAGGAACCACCTGACAATCCCACACCACCCAATGGGGGTGAGTCAGCTGTGGGTAAATCACCTGGGGGGGTGAGTCACCTGGGAGGGGGGTGAGTCAGCTGTGGGGGGTGAGTCAGCTGGGAGGGTGAGTCAGCTGTGGGGGGTGAGTCAGCTGTGGGGGGTGAGTCAGCTGGGGGGGTGAGTCAGCTGTGGGGGTGAGTCAGCTGAGGGGGGTGAGTCAGCTGTGGGGGGTGAGTCAGCTGGGGGGGGTGAGTCAGCTGTGGGGGGTGAGTCAGCTGGGGGGGTGAGTCAGCTGTGGGGGGTGAGTCAGCTGGGGGGGGTGAGTCAGCTGTGGGGGTGAGTCAGCTGGGGGGGGGTGAGTCAGCTGTGGGGGTGAGTCAGCTGGGGGGGTGAGTCAGCTGTAGGCAAATCACCTGGCGTGGTTGAGTCAGTTGTGGGGGCGAGTCAGCTGTGGGGGGTGAGTCAGCTGGGGGGGTGAGTCACCTGGGAGGGGGGTGAGTCAGCTGGGGGGGTGAGTCACCTGGGAGGGGGGTGAGTCAGCTGTGGGGGGTGAGTCAGCTGGGGGGCGTGAGTCAGCTGTGGGGGTGAGTCAGCTGTGGGGGTAAGTCAGCTGGGGGGGTGAGTCAGCTGTAGGTAAATCACCTGGTGTGGTTGAGTCAGCTGTGGGGGTGAGTCAGCTGTGGGGGGTGAGTCAGCTGGGGGGGTGAGTCACCTGGGAGGGGGGTGAGTCAGCTGTGGGGGGTGAGTCAGCTGTGGGGGATGAGTCAGCTGTGGGGGTGAGTCAGCTGGGGGGGTGAGTCAGCTGAGGGGGGTGAGTCAGCTGGGGGGGTGAGTCAGCTGGGGGGAGGTGAGTCACCTGTAGGTAAATCACCTGGCGTGGTTGAGTCAGCTGTGGGGGTGAGTCAGCTGGGGGGGGTGAGTCAGCTGGGGGTTGAGTCAGCTGGGGGGGTGAGTCAGCTGTAGGTAAATCACCTGGCGTGGTTGAGTCAGCTGGGGGGCGTGAGTCAGCTGTGGGGGGTGAGTCAGCTGTGGGGGGTGAGTCAGCTGGGGGGGGTGAGTCAGCTGTGGGGGGTGGATCACCCAGTGGTACTGGATCTGGGGGTTCATCATCCAGGGGTGACTCAGCTGCTGAGCCAGCTGTGGGCGGCTCACAAGTCTGGGGGTGACTGACAGGAGCCTGGCGATACACCGCCTGGGAGCGACTCCCCCAGGGGGGGAGATTGACCCCAGGTTGAGTCAGGCCGCGTTGACTCCTCACCGGGCGGTGAGTCAGCTGGGAGGGGAGTGGGGACAGAGGGGGCAGAGAGAGAAGATGAACATCAGGTAGGTCACCACCACACTCACCACCACACTCACCACCACCACACTCACCACCACCACACTCACCACCACCACACTCACCACCACCACACTCACCACCACCACACTCACCACCTGCTTCTGCTGTTGGCGCTCTCCTTCTTGTCCTCCCACGGTGGTGGTGGCCCCCAACCCCCCCACCTCCTCCAGCTCCTCCACCTCCTCTTTCACCTCCTCCTTCATCTCCTCCAGCTCCTTCACCTCCTCCTCCTCCTCTTCCAGCTTCTTCACCTCCTCCTTCATCTCCTCCAGCTCCTTCACCTCCTCCTCCTCCAGCTGCTTCACCTCCTCCAGCTCCTCCACCTCCTCCACCCCCTCCTCCTCCACCTCCTCCTTCACCTCCTCCTTCATCTCCTCCTTCACCTCCTCCTTCATCTCCTCCAGCTCCTTCACCTCCTCCTCCTCCTCTTCCAGCTCCTTCTTCACCTCCTCCTTCATCTTCTCCAGCTCCTTCACCTTCTCCTTCACCTCCTCCTCCAGCTGCTTCACCTCCTCCAGATCCTTCACCTCCTCCCACGTCTCCCCCCTGCACCTGCTGGTGTCTCTGTAGCACGTCACCGATCGTGGCACCACCATAGACACCAAATAGCCACCACCAGAGACACCTCCGCTATAGCTACCACCATAGCCACCACCAGAGACACCTCCGCTATAGCTACCACCATAGACACCACCAGAGACACCTCCGCTATAGCTACCACCATAGCCACCACCATAGCCACCTCCGCTATAGCCACCACCAGAGACACCTCCGCTATAGCTACCACCATAGCCACCACCATAGACACCACCATAGACACCTCCGCTATAGCTACCACCATAGCCACCACCATAGACACCTCCGCTATAGCAACCACCACCACTGCCATCATAGCGCCACCAGGCCCCCTCTCTGGCAAGTGCACACCACCCTCCCCAACCAGCCCACATCCACGCCCAAGCTTCTTCACCTCCTCCAAATCCTTCACCTCCTCCTTCACCTCCTCCAGATCCTTCACCTCCTTCCACGTATCCCCTCTGCACCTGCTGGGGTCTCTGTAGCACGTCACAGATCGTGGCACCACCACCACCTCCACCACCACCATAGACACCTCCACTATAGCCACCTCCACCACCACCTCCACCACCATAGCCACCACCATAGCCACCACCACCACTGCCATCATAGTGCCACCAGGCCCCCTCTCTGGTAAGTCCATGCCACCCTCCCCAACCAGCCCACATCCTCGCCCAAGCTTCTTCACCACCTCCACCACCTCCACCACCTCCTCCACCACCTTCACCACCTCCACCACCTCCTCCTCCTCCCCTTCCTCTCTGATGATCGCCACCTCCGGCCCTCCTCATCTCCTCCTCCATCCTCGTGGTCCGAGGGGCACCTGGGAGCGAGACAGAGAGATACAGACTTCAAACATTCAGTAGCAGCAGCAGAAGGTGTCGCCAGGGTCGGGATCGAACCCACGGACCTCTGTAGACCAGGCGAGGGAGTTAACATCTCCTAGCCAACCGCGTGGCGAGGATCTCTCACATTGCTACATTTTAAGTTGTCGTGACGTAAAAGGTAAAAAAACAGCGAGCCTACTTTTTTCCTACCTTTTACTTTACCACAATACAATCACTCTATCTACCTTTTACCCTTCAGCAGGTAAGGAAAAAGGTTAAAAACAACGAGCCTACCTTTTCCCTACCTTTTACCTTACCACAATACAATCACTCTACCTACCTTTTACCCTTCAGCAGGTAAGGTTAAAGGTTAAAAACAACGAGCCTACCTTTACCCGACCTTTTACGCTTACCCCATACAAATGACCCCATTACAGGGTACTAATTACTGGGGTACTACTACACATGCAGGTACATGTTAGGTAGAGTGCTTTATTCATATAGAATACTCTCAATGATACTTGAGTTTGGAGCTTTCGTGACTGCTGGAATTATATTTAGTGTGCTCCCACGTTTCTCTCTCGCTGTATCCCCTGTTGTATCTGTGTCTGTACATATATCTGCGGTTACGTGTCTCCTCGCTCTCGTAAATTTAGCTCTTCTGTACCTGATGATGATTGCTTGTGTTGCAATCGAAACGTCATACACTATTATCTTATTTTATTATTTCTACGTGACTTTACCGGAAAAACCAAAGAATACTCTCAATGATTCCAATTGTACACGCTTTCTTTTAACTCACTCTGTCTGTCGTTGTATCTTCAAATCTTGTAACTCAATTTTAACCCACTTCCCAATGTGGTATCGACTGCAAGCTCGGTATACTTATGTCATACTGATGACAATACCATATTCTATCATTAAAAATAAAATAAAAATATATCTTAAACATTATTTTGTACATGTTATGTTTCGGCTTGCGTCTAATTGCCCACGGCCCCTTACGTCGTGGCGAGCTCGGGCCCACTGCCCGGAGTCGTGGTGGAGTTCTCATAGTTAGTTCATAGTTTCATTTAGTTTGGTATAGCCCTGTGAGCCATTCGGCTCTTGAATCGGGTGCAACCGCAACAAACACAAAAAAAACATGAACAAGAAAACATCTTAAAGTGACTTTGTGTGACTGTGCAAACAGAAAATCCAGGGAAAAAAAAGCATCAAAAATATTCCTGAAATTGCACCGAACACCAACGCTGTGTGCAAAAAATCCCAGTGGGATGCAAGTCAAACAACAACAACAACAACCACAAGACAACTAAGATTAAGGCCATCAGTCTAACTCCGTACTACAATAAACAAAAACATGGCCAAAACAAAAAAAAACTTTTCGAAATCACCAAAATAAAGCCATAAATGCAATGTAACAGTGATCATAGGGACTGTGACCGAATTTTTTTACAATAAACTACGTAAATAAATTATAACACCAAAATCTAGAGCCATATGTTAGGCCACTGAATAGCAGTGGCAGCTAGAGGTGTACAACTCCTCTAGAGAAGTTTTGAGTGAAGATCTCATAGGTAGTTCTGACATTACTACTCGCACATTTCATTAAAGCGTGTTTTTAATAAAACATTTTTTTTTAATATTACTTATTAAATGTAGGCCACGGACAGGGCCACGGAGCTTTGTGGCGGTAAACAAGGCACCGTATTTACCGGGTGATAATACTTCACCTTTACCTTTACACTTTTACCCAGTGACAAAGGTAAATTACCTCACCTTGCCCAAGCCAAGTCGCCAGGTTCGTAGCGCAACGCAGCGCTCACCACTACACCCACCGCTCCCCAAACAAAACAATGGATAATCGATTCGTGGAATCGATGATAGTGGACAGTACGTGCACCTAGCCTGGCACCTACAGTTGGACGTTCGGCCGAGAGCTTCCCACCCCCACACTTTACCCCCCCGCCCCCCTAACCAACACCACCGCCTGGCCCATCGTGGACTCTACAGAAATGCCTCTAGCAGCCCTTAACGTGAGCTACACCTCGCGGGGCGAGTAACAAGCAGCAGCAGCCCGGTACCTGCGTGTGGCGCCGAGAGAGACAAAGGCGGCCGGGCGAGAGTTGTCATTGTGGGTCCCCTTCCTGGTGGTGTCAACAGCTGGGCCATCTTGCTCAGAGCCACTTGCCACGTGCTCTACGGCCACTCCCCCCTCCACTCTAAGCCACTCCCCCCTCCACTATAAGCCACTCCCCCCTCCACTCTAAGCCACTCCCCCCCGGGGGGGTCACTTGCCCACGTGCTCTACGCCACTCCCCCCTCCACTCTAAGCCACTCCCCCCTCCACTCTAAGCCACTCCCTCTCCCGGGGGTGGGGGGAGGGTCGAAATCCCCGGGCGCTGATTGGCCGAAGCAGCAATATTAAAAATGAAAGCAAAATCCCTAATGAAACGCAGCTGTCGTGAATGTTAACACACGGCAGACTGCATTTTGATCTGATTCTGGAGACTGCAGTACGTCCATTGCCTGGGCTACAGCCCTAAGAAGACACAGACACGTGCCTGCAAGCCTTCACGGCCTCAGCAAGGTGCTGTCTGACATGGCGTTCAAGGTCTGTTTTACCAATCCCCTTGTCACTGTTAACTCTGCACCGTCGCAGATTGAGATCCTTGGTGGAATTCTGGAATTGCAATCAGTTCAGTTTATTTTGGTATAGCCCTGTGAGCCATTCGGCTCTTGAATCGGGTGCAACCACAACAAACACAAAAAACAAAAACACGAACAAGAAAAACATCTTAAAGTGACTTTGTGTTGACTGTGTAAAAACAGAAAATCCATAGGAAAAAAAAAACAACAAAAAACATTCCTGGAAAAAGCACCGTACACCAACGCTGTGTGCTATAATCCCAGTGGGATGCAAGTCAAACAACAACAACAACCACAAGACAATTAATTGTTATTTTTTTTGTTATTTTATTTTCACCTACGTGACTTTACCCAATAAAACCAAAGAGTATGGATCCTAGCAGTCACGAAAGCTTTAAATCTAGAAAAGACAACTTAGATTGAGGCCATCAGTCTAACTCCGTACTACAATAAACAAAAACATAGTCAAACCAAAAAACTTTTCGAAATCACCAAAATAAAGCCATAAATGCAACGTAACAGTGACCATAGGGACTGTGACCGAATTTTTAACAATAAACTACATAAACAACATGTAACACCAAATCCTAGAGCCATAGCTGGCTACATGAGTTACTCCACAAACAACAGGAGCATCGGTCGGAGTATCACATTTCTCAATGCACCTTTAAGATCGGCACGCTAAATCAAAACGCAGATAATACTTTGTGGCCGTTCATCCGGAGCGAAACATTTTATTTTTCGATTTAAAGCTTTCGTGACTGCAAGGATTCATCTTCTTTGGTTCTTTCGGTAAAGTCACCACCACGTAGAATGAGAATAAAATAATAAATTGATAAAATAAAATAACACAATAAAATTCTCACAACGTTTCGGCCACAACACAAGCGGCCTTCATCAGGTGAAGGGACGAGACTGTCTGGAGGACAGCGCTGGAGTGAACAAAGCCACGCTCAGATGCCGCGACTCTAAGGCGCTTTGTTTCTTCTCACACAGCTTAAAGGTCGCGATCTGAGCGTGGCTTTTTCACTCCAGCGCTGTCCTCCAGACAGTCTCGTCTAGAGCAGTATCCACGGGTCCATCACCACAGTGAATGAATCAAGAGATCGCGTGTGGTGGAGTAAACCGCGTGGTACTGCCACCGCTTCCAAGACATCTGACCAACGTGGAAGAGGCAGCTTGGGAATCCCCTTTAGAGGGGGTCTACAGAGCTCCACCCTCCATACTCTTTGGTTCTATTCGGCAAAATAACGTAAAAGACAACAAAAAATAAAATAACAAAAAATCACGACGTTTCGGCCACAACACAAGTGGCCTTCATCAGGTGAAGGGGACCGTGCTGTCACGAGGACAGCGTTGGAGTGAAAACAGCCAAGCCCAGGACGCGTCCTTTAAGCTGTGTGGGAGGAAGCAAAACGCTTTGACAAAGGAATTAGCGTAGAATTGAGCACGATGTATGTAGGAGGTGCATGGGCCATGATGGACCAGGGGCGGGTGGGGAGCACGACGGACCAGCAGTAGCACGAGGGGCTGCACCCTCCTCCTCGAGTGAATCCACTGACACTGCGCTAAGGCGGGTGTGCCATCAACGTCAAGTGCCGAGAAAGCAGCGAGCTAGGCGTCGACACTAAACTGTATTACACCTTATATATGCGTAGCGACGTATGACGTCACTGCCGTGTCGGGTCCGGTGCGCGCGTGACGTCACTGCCGTGTCGGGTCAAGTACACGCGTGACGTCACTGCTGTGTTGTGTCTGTACACACATGACGTCACTGCTATGTTAGGTCTGTTACGCGTGACGTCACTATGTTGGGTCTGTTACGCGTGACGTCACTGCCTGTTCCGTGTGGAGGCTGTTGACAGTTAGGGGCCGTCCGTAAATGACGTCACGCACCTACGGGGGGGGGGGGGGGTCAGACATTTGTGACGATGTGTGACAAGGGGGGGGGTGGGGGGTTTGAGAAATGTGACGTCACATCAAATTGCGCAACTTTAAATAGACAACACGTTCTACTTAATTAAATAGACTTTTTAATGTTTACACACTACACTATAGTACACACCACACTACAGTACACGCTACACTATAGTACACACTACACTATAGTACACACTACATTACACACTACACTATAGTACACACCACACTACAGTACACACTACACTATAGTACACACTACACTGTAGTATATAGTACACTACACTATAGTACACACTACACTATAGTACACACTACACTATAGTACACACTACACTGTAGTACACACTACACTATAGTGCACACCACACTACAGTACACACTACATTACAGTACACACCACACTACAGTACACTATAGTACACACGACACTATAGTACACACTACACTATAGTATACAGTACACACTACACTATAGTACACACTACAGTATAGTATATAGTACACACTACACTGTAGTATACAGTACACTACACTATAGTATACACTATAGTATACAGTACACACTACACTATAGTACACACTACACTATAGTATATAGTACACACTACACTATAGTACACACTACACTATAGTATATAGTGCACACTACACTGAAGTATACAGTACACTATAGTATACACTACACTATAGTACACACTATAGTATACACTACACTATCGTACACACTACACTATACACAACACTATAGTATACACTACACTATAGTACACACTACACTACAGTACACTATAGTACACACGACACTATAGAACACACTACACTATAGTATACACTATGGTATACAGTACACACTACACTATAGTACACACTATAGTACATAGTACACACTACACTATAGTATGCAGTACACACTACACTATAGTACACACTACACTATAGCATATAGTACACACTACACTGTAGTATACAGTACACACTACAGTACACACTACACTATAGTATATAGTACACACTACACTGTAGTATACAGTAGACTACACTATAGTACACACTACACTATAGTACACGCTACACTATAGTACAAACCGCACTACAGTACACACTACACTATAGTACACACTACACTGTAGTATACAGTACACACTACACTATAGTACACACTACACTATAGTATATAGTACACACTACACTATAGTACAAACTACACTATAGTATATAGTGCACACTACACTGAAGTATACAGTACACTATAGTATACACTACACTATAGTACACACTATAGTATACACTACACTATCGTACACACTACACTACAGTACACTATAGTACACACGACACTATAGAACACACTACACTATAGTATACTGTTGTATACGGCCCTTTTTCCACAATTAATATCCGTAAGAATATTTACGGATGCATACACCTAGATTTCTTTTTCCTTTCTTTCGTGACAAACAATATATATATTTTTAATAATGAATCAAACCTGTAAGCCAGAAACACGAAAAACCAGATGTCGGTCATAAACAGACCATTAAGAAATAAAGAAATAAGAAAACTCTCGAGGCGAGGATGTAACAGCTATCGGCGAAAATCTCCAGATGAACAAGAGTTTGATGGGCCCTTAGGAAAGGTCCCTCCGAGGTCAGAACACCAAGAGAGCAGACACCAGACGCCAACAGGGTAAATCGTATACATATTCTTTTCCTTATTTTCCAGTAAAACAACAACAACAAAATTAAAAGGCAACAACAAGAATAAGATAAAAGTAGCGAGCCTAACGCTCACTCCAATTAAGAACAGGCCACCAGACACATCAGTGAATTATTATCCAATGATTAATTCGCTATCAAATGATTTTCACCTTTAATACTTTTACTGTTAAAACAAAGCTTGGAGCAAGAATACCGAGTCACATCAAAGGTTATCGAGAAGGAATGAGACAACGAGCAAACTTGCGAAAGAGTTTAAACAATATTCCAAGCAACCCCGACCACATTTGTCTCTCTCACAGCGCGGAGAAGCAGGAATTACACCTTATCACAAGGGGCCATCTGGAAAAGCCAGCCGGGTTTGATGAGGAGACACACCCACCCCACA